>NC_137978.1:12903955-13366754 GCF_963924665.1 Micromys minutus
CTCAATGCAATTGGGATTCATTCATTTGAATTATAAAGGAGTATGATGTAGCATCTCTTCATATTTGGCTGGGAAAGATGGTAAGTTGTAAGAGAATAGGCCAGTTTCTGGAGTTAAAATGATTTTATTTCTTCATGATCTTGCTCACAGAGAATATTTGTTCACGGGCAATGTGCTTACCACTTCACAACTGAACCACTGTGTAAAAGAACAAAGACAAAAAGATTGCATATTGGTAAAGAAGAAGGAATAAATGAAGTTTTTTTTTTAATTTTTATTCTAGAAAAGTACATCAAGACTTTTCTCACATGTATGTACCATACATGTTTTGATTATTAAAATCTGCAGCTCTTTTTGTCTCTATGACTTGCAAACAATATCCTCAATATCCAATTTAGCACATTCTCAACAGTTCCACTTGGATATTAAGAAAATAATGCACTTATATATCATTATTTAATATTCAAAGCCCTTAAATAAACCCCAGTAATTATTTTTAAGAGTCATAATTTGCTATCATCTCTTCTCAAATTTTCAATGTTAGATCTATTTCTCTAATCTCATTATTTTAAAATTACCTCAAGAAAAATTCTGAACTTTCTGTTTTCCATAGAATGAAAACTCCCACTCAACTTCACAATCTTTCATGACTCAGTGTTTTTAACCTTCTCATCTGGACCTTTTTACTTGGAACATTCATTTTTATCCTGCCTATCAGACCGACATCTACTTGTCTTTTATTCTCTACAGATATAATTAAATCTAGGATCCATCTTCTCATCTAGAACATTAAATTTAGGCTCACAAGGTACTCATCCTCATTGCTCCAATAAAACAGTTCTAGCTTCACTAGCCACAATGGTCTTTGTTTCTTTCTTTTGTTGTTCTTTCTTTTTTTCCTTTACTAATTTTATTGGATATATTTTATTTATATTTTGAGAGTTATACCTTTTTCCAGATTCCCCTCCATATCCCCTATCAATCACTCTCCCCTGTTTCTAAGTGTTCAACCATTCATTTTTTTAATTTATTTCAGATACATTTTAAGGTAGTAATTAAGTATTTGTGGGTACATACATACACACACACACACATACACATACACACACACACACACACACATACACACACACACACACACACACACACACACATATATGTAACAATAATATATGAAGAGAGGCTATTATTTTGAGGCATAGAAAGGGCTGTAGGGAGAAAAGGGGAATGTGATACAGTCTATTTTAATTAAAATATATTCTTTTTTTTTTTGAGCTTCACACAGTCTGTGAGTTGTTTTGGGGATGTTCAGAGCTTTCTGGGGTTAGTATCCCATTATCAGTGACTGCATATTATGTCTGTTCTTTTGTTTTTTTTAACTTTATTTTAAAAAACAAAGATAAATGTACAGATCTTAAGCATTTTTTGCATAAAAGTATACAATACATTTTTGTCAGTACTTGTTTTTTTTTTTTTTTTTTGAAAGGTTTGAGAGTGTGATTAGGAACTTACTAGTTACAATGAGCATAAAGTACATGTAAAACAAGATATAACCTGGAAATAGTCAAAATTTTCTTGGTATGTAAAAAAAATTTTTTTTTACAATGAGCAAACAGTACATGTAATACAGGGTGTAACCCGGAATTTGTTTTGTTTTTTTTTTGTTTTGTTTTGTTTTCTTTTTTTAAAAATGTATGCCACCAAATAATATTTTATTCAAAATTATGTTGAACATTAATTCAATTATGTATTTTTATCTTTTTTTAAATTGAATGACTTTATTTTTCAAAAGAAAGATAAATGTACAGATTTTAAACATTTTTACATAAAGGTATGCAAATACATTTTTGTCAGTACTTAATTTTTTTTTGTGTATCCTAAAATAATTTTACACTTTATTCTTTTTTAAAAAACTTTATTTGAAAAAACAAAGATAAATGTACAGATTTTAAGCATTTTTTGCATAAAAGTATACAATACATTTTTGTCAGTACTTGGATTTTTTTTTTTAAAGGTTTGATAGTGTGATTAAGTTCTTACTAGTTACAATGAGCATAATGTACATGTAAAACAAGATGCAACCTGGAAATAGTCAAAGTTTTCTTGGTGTGTAAAGATTTTTTTTTTTTTTTTTTTTACCATGAGCAAACAGTACATGTAATACAGGGTGTAACCCAAAATTTGTGAATGTGTTCTTGCTGGGTAAGGATTAAGCAAAACATTTTGATGTTGTTGTTTTATTTTCTTTTTTTTTTTTCTTGGACTTCACACAGTCTGTGAGTTATTTCTGGGGCAGTGCGAGCCTCTGGGGTTAGCATCCCACTACCAGTGACTGCATATTATGTCTGTTCTTTTGTGCCTGGGTTATCTTACTCAGGATGATATTCTCTAGATGCAGCCATTTTCTTAAGAATTTGGTTCAGTCATTGTTTCTGGTGGCTGAGTAGTATTCCATTGTGTAAATGTACCACAATTTTTGTATCCATTCATCTATTGAAGGACATTTGGGTTCTTTCCAGTTTCTGGCTATTATAAATAGAGCTGCTATGAACATTGTGGTGCATGTATCTTTGTTGTGTATTAAAGTGTCTCTGGGGTATATGCCCAGAAGTGGAATAGCTGGGTCTTCAGGTAGTACAATGTCCAATTTTCTGAGGTATGGACAAACTGATTTCCAGAGTGGTGGTATCAGTTTACAACCCTAACAGTGGAGAAGTGTTCCTATTTCTCCGCAACCTCGCCAGCATCTGTTGTCATCTGTGGTTTGGATCTTGGCCAATCTGTCTGGTGTGAGGTGGAATCTCAGGGTTGTTTTGATTTGCATTTCCCTGATGGCTAAGGATGTTGAGCACTTCCTCAGATGTTTCTCAGCCATTCGATATTCCTCAGCTGAGAACGTTTTGTTTAAGTCTGTACCCCATTTTAAATAGGGTTGTTTAATTCTCTGGTGTCTAGCTTTTTGAGTTCTTTGTATACCTTGGATATTAGGCCTCTATCTGATGTGGACTTGGTAAAGGTCTTTTCCCATTCTGTTGGCTGCCGTTTTGTTTTCTTGACAATGTCCTTAGCCTTACAGAAACTTTGCAATCTCATTAAGTCCCATTTGTTAATATTTGACCTTAAAGATTGAGCCATTGGTGTTTTCTTCAGAAAATTTTCTCCTGTGCCTATGTGTTCTAAGGTTTTCCCTACATTCTCCTCTAATAGTTTCACTGTATCTGGTTTAATGTGGAGATCTTTGATACACTTACACTTGAGCTTTGTAGAAGGAGATAAGAAACAGTCTATTTTCATTCTTCTGCATGCTGAGTGCCAGTTGGACCAGCACCATTTGTTGAATAGGCTGTCTTTTTTCCATTGAATGTTTACTGCTCCTTTGTCAAAAATCAGGTGACCATATACATGAGGGCTCATTTCTAGATCTTCTATTCTATTCCATTGATCCACATGCCTATTTCTGTACAAGTACCATGCAGTTTTCAGCACAATTGCCTTGTAATATAGCTTGAGGTCAGGGATAGTGATTCCCGAAGATGTTTTCTTGTTGTTGAGGATGGATTTTGCTATTCTAGGTCTTTTGTTATTCCATATGAAATTGCACATTGGATCTTTCCAACTCAATGAAGAACTGGGTTGGAATTTTGATGGGGATTACATTGAATCTGTAGATTGCTTTTGGTAGGATGGCCATTTTTAAAATGTTGATCCTTCCAATCCATGAGCATGGGAGATCTTTCCATTTTCTGAGATCTTCCTCAATTTCCTTCTTTAGAGGTTTGAAGTTCTTGTCATACAGGTCCTTCACTTACTTAGTTAGAGTCACACCAAGGTATTTCATAGTTTTTGTGACTATTGTGAAGGCTATTTATTTCCTAATTTCTTTCTCCGCATGTTTGTCCTTTGAATATAGGAAGGCTACTGATTTGTTTGAGTTAATTTTATATCCAACCACTTTGCTGAACTTATTTATCATCTGTATGAGTTCTCTGGTGGAAGTTGAGTGGTCGCTTAAGTACACTATCATGTCATCTGCAAATAGTGATGTTTTTACTTTTTTTCCTTTCTGATTTGTAGCCCTTTGTTTTCCTTTTGCTGTCTAACTGCCCTGGCTAGGACTTCCAGTACTATGTTGAATAGGTAGGGGGGAGTGTGGGCAGCCTTGTTGAGTCCCTTATTTCAGTGGGATTTCTTCAAGTTTTCCACAGTTAAGTTTGATGTTGTCTGTTGGTTTGCTGTATATTGCTTTTATTATGTTTAGTTATGGGGCTTAGATTCCTGTTCTTTCCAAGACTTTTAACATGAAGTGGTGTTGGATTTTGTCAAATGCTTTCTCAGCATCTAGTGAGATAACCATGTGGTTTTTTTCTTTGAGTTTGTTTATTTGGTAGATTCCATTGATGGATTTCCATATGTTAATCCATCCCTGCATGCCAGGGATGAAGCCTATTTGAATATGGTGAATGATTGTTTTGATGTGTTCTTGGATTCAGTTTGCAAGTTTTTTGTTGAGTATTTTTGCATCAATATTCATAAGTGAGATCAACCCCTCCCGACTCCCTACACTGAAATTTCCCTACCCTGCAGCATTAAGCCTTGGTAGAACCAAGGGCTTCTCCTTCTACTGATACTCAACAAGGCCATTTTTTTTTTCATGTGCAACTACAGCCATGGTCCTTTACATGTGTACTCTTTGTGAGAAGTTTAATCCCTGAAATGTCTGGTTGGTTGGTAATATTGTTCTTATTGGTAACAGACCCCTTAAACTTCCTCAGTTCTTTCTCTAACTTCTTCATTAAGCACTCTGTTCTCAGTTCTATGGTTGGCTGTGAGCATCCACCTCTATATTTTTCATGCTCTGGCAGAGCCTCTCAGGAGACAGCTATATCAGGCTCCTGTCCGTATGTACTTCTTGGCATCAGCAATACTGTTTGAGTTTGGTAGGTGGATATGGTCTGGATTCCCAGTTGAGGCAGTCTTTGGTTGGCCTTTCCTTGAGTTTCTGCTCAACATTTTGTCACCACATTTCCTTTTGAGAATATTTTTGTTCCCCCATATAAGATAGACTGAAGCATCATGCTTTTTTAATCTATTTTTTGAGCTTCATGTCTTCTGTGAATTGTGTCTTCGGCATTCAGAGCTTTTGGGATAATATCCACTTATTAGTGACTGCATACCAAGTCTGATTTTTTTTTTTTTTTTTTTTTTTTTTTTTTTTTTTTTTTTGTTATTGGGTTACCTCAATTAGGATGATATTTTCTAGATCAATTCATTTGGCTAAAATTTTAATGAAGTCATTATTTTTAATAACTGAATAGTATTCTGTTGTTTAAATATACTATATTTTCTGTTTCCATTCCTCTGTTGAAGAACATCTGTGCCCTTTCTAGTTCTTGACTATTATAAATAAGGCTGCTATGAAAATAATGGAGCATGTGTCCTTATTGTATGGTAGAGCATCTTTTAGGTATATGCCCAGTAGTGATATAGCTGTGTCCTGAGGTAGGACTATGTTCAGTTTTCTGAAAAACTGCCAGAATGATTTCCAGAGCAGTTGAAACAGCTTGCAATACCACCAGCAATGGAACACTGTTCCTCTTTTTTCATATCCTTTTCAGCATCTGCTGTCACCTGAGATTTTTTGTTAGCCATTCTGACAGGTATGAGTGAGAATCTAGGGTTCTTTTGATTTGCATTTCCCTGATGACTAAGCATGAACATTTCTTTAGGTGATTATTACCTATTTCATATTCCTCAGTTGAGAATTCTTTGTTTAGCTCTGTACCCTGTTTTTAATAAGGTTATTTGATTCTGTCCAGTCTACCTCCTTGAGTTCTTAGTATATATTGAATAATAGCCCTTTATCAGATGTAGAATTGGCAAATATCTTTATCCAGTCTTTTGGTTGTCATTTTGTATAAAGATAGTATCCTTTGCCTTATAGAAGCTTTGCAGTTTTATAAAGTCACATTTGTCTATTCTTGATCTTAGAGCATAAACCATTGGTTTTCTGTTCAGGAAAATTTCCCCTGTGCTGATATGTATAAGGTTCTCCCTCATTTTCTCTTTTATTAATTTGGGTGTGTCTGGTTTTAAGTGAAGTTACTTGATCCATTTGTACTTGAGGAAGTAAGGAAGATAAGTACAGGAAGATAAGTATAGATTGATTTGCATTCTTGATATGTTTTTAATGCATTTTGTGAGAATTTATTGACTATTTTTTCACCAATATTCATAAAAATTTGAGCTGAAGTTTTATTTCTTTGTTGAGTTTTTGCATGGTTTAAGTATAAGTGTAATTTTGGATTCATAGAAAGAAGTCAATAGTGTTCCTTCTGTTTCTATTTTTTTACAACAGCCTGAAGAGTATTTGTATTCAGTCTTTTATGAATGTCTGATAGAATTCTGTACTGGCTCCTCTGGTCCTGGGCTCTTTTAGGTTGGGGGGCTTTCAGTGACTGCTTCTATTTCCTTAGGAGTTATGGGACTGTTTCAATGGTTTATCTGATTTGGTTTATCTTTGGTACTTGGTATCTGACTAGAAAATTGTTCATTTAATCTGTGTTTTTCAGTTTTGTTGAATATAGGTTTTTGTAGTAGGATCTGATGATTTTTCTTTTAATTTCCTCGGTTTTCATTGTTATGTTTCCCTTTTCATTTCTGATTTTCTTAATTTGAATCCTCGTTCTGTGCTCTCTGGTTAGTCTGGCTAAGGGTTTGTCTATCTTGTTGATTTTCTCAAGAATTAACTCCTGGTTTTATTAATTTTTGTATAGATTTTATTGATTGATTTCAACCCTGATTTCATTATTTCCTGCAGTCTTGTCCTCTTGAGTGTATCTACTTCTTTTGTTCTAGAGCTTTTAGGTGAGCTGTCAAACTGCTAGTGTATGGTCTCTCCAGTTATGATTGGTAGGCTCTCAGAGCTATAAGTTTTTCTCTTAGCACTATTTTTATTGTGTCTCCTAAGTTTAGGTATGTTATACTTTCATTTTCATTACATTCTAAACTCTTTTTAATTTCTTTAGTTATTCTTGCCAAGATATCACTGAGTATAGCATTGTTCACTTTCCATGTGTATGTGGGCTTTCTTTTGATTGTGTTTTATTGAAGACCAGTCTTAGTGAATGTTGATCTGATAGGATACGTGGGATTATTTCGATATTGTTGTATCTGCTGAGGCCTGTTTTGTAACTAATTATGTGGTTAGTTTTGAAGAAGGTATCACAATATTCTGAGAAAAATGTATATTCTTTTATTTTCAAATGAAATATTTTATAAATATCTCTTAATTCTATTTGGTTCATAATATCTGTTAGTTTCACTATGTCTTTGTTTAATTTCTATTTCTATGATCTTTCCATTAATGAGAGTGGGGTATTGAAGTCTCCCACTATTGTAGTGTGAGGTGCAATGTGAGCTTTTAACTTTAGTAAGGTTACTTTTATGAATGTAGACACTCTTACATTTGGAGTATAGATATTCAGAATTGAGATTTTTATCTTGGTGAATTGCTTTCCTTTGATGAGTATGAAGTATTCCTCCTTATCTTTTTTTGATAACTTATTTGAAAGTCAATTTTATTCAATATTATAATGGTTACTCAAGTTTTATTCTTGGGACCATTTGTTTGGAAAATGGTTTTCAAACCTTTTAGGTAGTATCTGTCTTTGTCAGTGAGGTCTGTTTCCTGTATGCAGCAAAATGTTGGGTCTCCTTCCATATCCAGTCTGTTAGTTTGTGATTATTCATTGAGGAAATTAAGTCCATTGTTGTTGAGAGATATTAGAGACCAGTGATTATTGTTTCTTGTTATTTTTGTAGTTAGAAATGAAATTATGCTTGTATTCCTGTCTTCTTTTGGGTTAGTTGAAAACAGATTACTTTCTTGCTTCCTCTAGACTTGTTTTCCCTCCTTGATTTGAAGTTTTCCATCGATCATCCTTTGTGGGACTAGATTTGTGGAAAGATATTGTGTAAATTTGGTTTTGTCAGGGACTATCTTGGTTTTTCAGTGTTAATTAAAATTTTGCTGAATATAATTGCCTAGTAATTTGTGTTCTATGAGGATCTGTATGACATCTTCTCAGGATCCTCTAGCTTTCATAGTCTTTGCTGAGAAATCTGATGTGATTCTGATAGGTCTTTCTTTGCACGTTATTTGACCTTTTATCCTTTCTGCTTTTAATATTCTTTCTTTGTTTTGTGCACTTCCTGTTTTAACTATTTTGTGATATGAGGAATTTCTTTTCTAGTCCAAACTATTCGGAGTTCTGTAGGCTTCTAGAATGTTTATGGGTATCCTTTTTATTTAGGCTAGGGAAGTTTTCTGCTATAATTTTTGTTAGAGATATATATTGGCCCTTTAGGTTGTAAACTTCCCTCTCTTCTATACCTATTATACTTAGATGTATTGATCTTCTAATTGTGTCCTGGATTATCTGGATGTTTCTGGCTAGGAGTCTTTTGCATTTTGAATATTTTTGACCTTTATGAAAATGTTTTTTATGCTATCTTCTACCCCCTGAAATTCTTTTATATCTCTTGTATTCTGTTGGTGATGCTTGCATCTATGACTCCTGATCTCTTCCTAGGTTTTCTATCTCCAGGGTTGGTTCCCTTTGTGATTTCTTTATCATTTCTATTTCTGTCTTTAGATCCTGGATGGTTTTGTTCAATTCCTTCACCTGTTTGCTCATGCTTTCCTATAATAATCTAAGGGCTTCTAACTGTTTATCTGAGTTGTCCTGTATTTCTTGAAAAGATTTATTTATGACTTTCTTAAAGTCCTTTAACATCACCATGAGTTTTTATTTTAAATCAGAATCTTGCTTTTTTGGTGTGTTGGGGTATAAAGAACAATGCTGTAGAGGGGAAACTGGGTTCTGATGATTACACATTTCCTTGGTTTCTGTTGCTTTGGCTTTGGTTCTTTGTCTTTTCTATCGCCATCTGCTTATTTCTGGTGTTAGCCAGTTTGGCTGATTCTGAAGTGGCTTACATCTCCCATAAACCTGTGTGATCTCACTACTGTGAGACCAGTTCTCTCTCAGCCGGGTCTGCGTAGAGATAGGTGTAGCAAGGGTTCAGCACAGTGTGGAGACAGAAACCTGAAGGATACTGTCCCAGGCTGCTCCTTGGTTCCTTTGTCCTACGGGCTCCTGGCAGGACCCACAGAGGAAAAGTGATGATCTTACCTGTGCTCTCAGGTGTTTCTTCTCTTCTGGGGGACCGATTTTCTCCCATCAGTGTCTGGGTATAGAAAGGGTCAGTTGGGTCAGCTCTGGGCACAGGCAGAAACCATAAGGATCCTGTTTCAGGCTGCTCCTTGATTCCAGTCTCCTAAATACTCTGGGTGGGTTCTTCCTGAGACAGGAATTTGAGCAAGGTTGATGGTGTCTCCTGTGCTCACAGGTGTTTCCTCACTTCTGAGGAACCAGCTCTCTCCAAGCGGGGTCTGAGTATAGAGAGCTGTAGCACAGAGTTAGGATCAGCGCTGGGTGCAGGCAGAAGCTACAACAATGGTGTTTCTATCTACTTTTGTTGTAAAGTTTAGCGTAAGACTTTATTAACAATTTAGAAAAGACTGACAAATTTGTGGTGGTATTCCCAGTGTTTATAAGAATGCTCATCACATACAGAAGATAATTGCTGAGCAAACAATAGTAAAAAATTGCATATTATCACTAGTTACAACTAAAACTTATTTTGTCTGTGTTTCCCCAAAATTTTGGCCAGCTAGAACAACTCTCCATTCATAAATAAAAGTTCTGACTGAGCCATCTATTTCCAATATTTTAAATCAATAGAAATTCTTAGAGCCATTCACCAATTATTTATTTAATTTGGTAATTAAAATCTAGTTTAATGAAATAATAAAACATTTGATTACTCTTCAATATGAGAATCCCATTCTGTTCTTCAAGAAAGACTTGGAACTTCAAAGAAGCCTCCATGAAGCCAATCCCCCACTTCTAGTTCAATGCTCAAAGTTTGTATCATTGACAAACTATAATAAAAAATGTACTAAAACCCACTTTTCTCCATTGTTGACAGTTTTCAGCTACTTTTGAGCACTCTAGTTCTGTGCAATTTAAAAATTGAACCCCTTGTTTGATACAGGAATGTTGGTATGGTTGTGTCTCCTTTCTGTGTAAAGGGAAATATTTTAATAATAAATTATAAATATTTCTCCTATGTAATGACTAAAGTGTTTGCCTATAGCTCACCTCATTTTCTTATGAATTCACATCCTCCAAGGGCTGAACATCACTGTCTTATCTTCTGAGAAATCAATTGCCTTGATATTAAACTAACTATCTCACATATTTAGCAACCTCTGATTCTTAGAAAATAGTCTAACTTCATCTTTGATGTTATAAAAAGTTGTATTATCAGTCTTTCTTGTGAAGAGGGCATGTGAGAAATGAAAACATAACATTTATTTTGTTTTCAATATTTCTAATATTTTTGAAGCATCACATTTATGTTTAAACCTTATTGTAAAAAAGAAGTGTATATATATTATATGATGAGTAACTAGTTTCTGCCTGTTTATTTGGTAATATTTTCTTATTCAATTATTTTTAATGTATCATATTTATTATGTTTGTTTATTATGGTAACATAAAAGAGTATGTTTTACATGTACTTTGTGCTCATTGTAACTAGTAAGATTTTAATGCATACTATCAAACCTTTAAAATTCAAGTACTGACAAAATGTATTCATATACTTTTATGCAAAAATGTTTTTAAAATCTGTACACTCATCTCTGTTTTTTTTTTTAAAATAAAGTTGTTCAATTAAAAAAAAGAATATATTCTAATATTATAGTTTTTATTCCAAAAACATTAGGATTTTGAGCAAGTTGAACTCAAAATATGCACTTGATATATCTTATTGTGAAGATGTATTAGTCTACATACTAAGTGGAATATCTGGGAATCCTGGATGTGGCTTGGAATACAGAGATACTTTCATGGAATTTCAGAAAATATGTAGAAGAAAAATTTCTGCAAAGTACGGTACATTGAATAGATAAAATTTACCATAATGAACAATTTCAGGTTTTGCAATAAAAAGTATATAGATGTAACACATAGTCTAAGTATAAAATTATTAATAACACTTGGTCATTAAATTTTCATTGTTCTTCATTCATTTCAAATTAACTTAATGAAATGAGACTGTAATTACAGCTGCATATTAAAAGTAACTAAATTTTATATGAGAAATCATGTTTTTATTGTAAATAATATTCACTTTTGTTGTACCATTAAAGTATAGTGGGAAAATTTTAAGTATTAGTTTAATAATATCTTACTTAAAGTTTAAGAAGAAATATTTTACAGTGAAATTATGAAAATACATTAGTGTCTTAATGTATAAATGTGTATTTACTTTAAACAATCAAACAAACAAAAATAATTAAAACAGGAGAGGGGAAGCAACACCAATTCTCATGGTCCAGGCTCAAATTTGTCTCTTCCCCCAAAAAATATTTTTTTTCTCAGATATTAAGGTCCTTCTATCTTTACTATTTAGTTAAAATTTTATGTTATCCAAATTATCAAAATCAGAAAGGAAAGTAGCAACATAAAAACTGAAACTGAGGAAATTCAAGAAATCATCAGATCCTACTACAAAAGCCTATACTCAACAAAGCTGGAAAATCAGGAGGAAATGTATGAGTTCCTAGACAGATACCCAATACTAAAGTTAAAACAGGATGAGGGAGAGGTAAAAAGACTAAATAATCCCATAACACCTAATGAAATAGAAGCAATCCTCAAAAGCCTCCCAACCAAATAAAGCCCAGGTCCAGATGGGTTCACTGCAGAATTCTATCAAACAATTATTGATGACCAAATACCAATACTCTCCAAACTATTCCACAAAATAGAGTCAGATGGAACACTACTTAACTCATTTATCGAGGGCACAATAACCCTAGTTACTTATTCTTTTCAATTGAAAAACTTTATTTTAAGAAACAGAGATGAATGTACAGATTTTAAACATCTTTGCATAAGAGTATACAATACATATTTTGTCAGTACTTGTTTTTTATTTAAAGGTCTTATAGTGTGCATTAAGATCTTATTAGTTACAATGAGCATAAAGTACATGTAAAACAAGATGTAACCTAAAAATAATCAAAGTTTTCTAGGAGTATAAAGATTAAGCATAATGGTTTTTTTATGTTTTACCTTTATTTTTTTCTTGAACTTCATATAGTCTGTGAGTTGTTTCTTTGGTGTTCAGAGCTATCTGGGAGTTAGTATCCAAATATCAGTGACTCCATATATTGTCTGTTCTTTTATGACTGTGTTACCTCACTCAGGATGATATTCTCTAGATGCATCCATTTTCTTATGAATTTTATTGAGTCATTGTTTCTGATAGCTGAGTAGTACTCCATTGTGTAAATATACCACAATTATGAATCCATTTATCTAACTGAAAGACATCTGGGTTCTTTCCAGCTTCTGGCTATTATAAATAGGGCTGCTATGAACATTTTTGTGCATGTGTCTTTGTTGTTTTTTTGGAGCTTCTCTGGGGTATATGCCCAGAAGTGGAATAACTGGATCTACAGGTAATATAATGTACAATTTTCTGAGGAACTGCCAGACTGATTTCCAGAGTGATTGTACTAGTTTACAGCCCCACAAGCAGTGGAGAAGTGTTCCTCTTTCTCTGCATCCTCAGCAGATTCTGCTGTCATCTGAATTTTTGATCTTAGCCATTCTGATTGGTGTGAAGTGGAACCTCAGGGTTGTTTTGATTTGCATTTCCCTGATGGCTAATGATGTTGAGCACTTCCTTAAATGCTTCTCAGCCACTCAATATTTCTCAATTGAGAAATTCTTTAGCTCTGTATCCCATTTTTAATAGGGTTGTTTGATACTCTGGTATCTAGCTTCTTGAGTTCTTTGTATACCTTGGATATTAGGCCTCTATCTGATGTGGAGTTGGAAAAGATCTTTTCCCACTCTGTAGACTGCCATTATGTTTTCTTGACAGTGTACTTAGCCTTACTGAAGATTTGCAATCTCATTAAGTCCCATTTGTCAATCTTTGACCTTAGAGCATGAGCCATTGGTGTTCTGTCAAGGAAATTTTCTCCTGTGCCTATGAGTTCTAAGGTTTTTCCTACTTTCTCATCTAATAGTTTCAGTGTACCTTGTTTAATGTGAAGATCTTTGTTCCACTTGCACTTGAGATTTGTACAAAGAGATAATGAAGGGTCTATTTTCATTCTTCTGCATGCTGAGTGCCAGTTGGACCGACATCATTTGTTGAATAGGCTTTCCTTTTTCAATTAAATGTTTATAGCACCTTTGTCAAAACTCAATTGACCATATATGTGAGGGCTCATTACTGGATCTTTTTTTCTATTCCATTGATACATGTGCCTATCTCTGTACCAGTACCATGCAGTTTTTTAGCAAAATTGCCTTGTAATATAGCTTGACATCAGGGATAGTGAATACAGCAGACATTGTCTTGTTGTTGAGGATAAATTTCGCTATTCTAGGTCTTTGTTATTCCAGATGAAATTGCACATTGCTCTTTCCAACTCTATGAAGAATTGGGTTGGAATTTTGATGGGGTTTGCATTGAATCTGTAGATTGCTTTTGGTAAGATGGCCATTTTTACAATGTTGATCCTTCCAATCCATGAGCATGGGAGATCTTTCCATTTTCTAAGATCTTCCTGGATTTCCTTCTTTAGAGGTTTGAAGTTCTTGTCATACAGGTCCATCACTTGCTTAGTTAGATTCACACCAAAGTATTTCACATTGTTTGTGACTATTGTGATGGGTATGTTTTCCCTAATTTCTTTCTCCACATGTTTGTCCTTTGAGTAAAGAAAGGCTACTGATTTGTTTGAGTTAATTTTATATTCAGTCACTTTGCTGAACTTTTTTATCAGCTGTAGGAGTTCTCTGATAGAATTTTTGGGGTCACCTAAGTACACTATCATGTCATCTGAAAACAGGGATCTTTCTACTTCTTCCATTCCAATTTGTATCCCTTTGATTTACTTTTGCTGTCTAATTGCTATGGCCAATACTTCCAGTCCTATGTTGAATATGTAGGTGGAGTGTTTGTAGCCTTGTCGAGTCCCTGATTTTAGTGGGATTGCTTCAAGTTTCTCATCATTAAGTTTGATGTTGGCTGTTGGTTTGCTGTATATTGCTTTTATTATGTTTAGGTATGGGGCTTGGATTCAAGCCTGTGTGTTTCAAGACTTTTAACATGAAGTGGTGTTGAATTTTGTCAAATGCTTTCTCAGCATCTAGTGAGATGACCATGTGGTTTTTATCTTTGAGTTTGTTTATATGATGGCTTATGTTGATGGATTTCCATATATTAAAACATTCTTGCATTCCAGGGAAGAAGCCTACTTGATCATGGTGAATGATCGTTTTTATGTGTTCTTGGAATCGGTTTGCAGGTATTTTGTTGAGTACTTTTGAAAACAAAATGGCAAACACCAGATTAGGAAAAGATGTTTACCAACCCCATATCTGATAGAGTCCTATTACCCAAGGTATACAAAGAACTCAAGAATCTAGACACCAGAGAATCAAACAACCTTATTAAACATGTGGTACAGAGCTAATCAAAAAGTTCTCAAATGGGGACTATCGAATGGCTAAAAAGCATCTAAGGAAGTGCTAGACTTCCTTAGTCATCAGGGAAATGCAAATCAAAACAACCTTGAGATTCCACCTCACACCATTCAGAATGGATAATATCAAAAATTCAGATGACAGCAGATGCTGGCAAGGTTGTGGAGAAAGAGGAGCACCTCTCAACTCTGGGTGGTGTTGTAAACTGGTACAACCACTCTGGAAATCAGTCTGGCAGTTCTTCAGAAATATGGACATCGTACTACCTGAAGACCCAGTTATTCCACTTCTGGGCATATACTCCAGAGATGCTCCAACATACATCAAAGACACAAGCACCACAATGTTCATAGAAGCCCTATTTATTATAGCCAGAAGCTGGAAAGAACCCAGTTGTCCTTCAGTTAGATGAGTGGATACAAAAATTGTGGTGTATTTATACAATAGAATACTACCTAGCTATCAGAAACAATGACTTTATGAAATTCTTAAGAGAATGGATACATCTAGGGAATATCAACCTGAGTGCGGTAACCCAGTTACAAAAAAACAGATACAATATGCAGTCACTGATAATTGGTTACTTACCCCAGAAAGCTCTGAACACTGAAAAAACAACTCACAGACTATATGAAGTTCAAAAAAAACAAAGGCCAAAAAAAAAAAACCATGAAAAACCATTATGCTTAATTTTTACATACCAACAAAACTTTGAGTATTTTCAGGTTACATCTTGTTTTACATGTACTTTATGCTCATTGTAACTAGTAAGATTTTAATGCATACCATCGAACCTTTAATAAAATCAAGTACTGATAAAAATGTATTCATATACTTTCATTAAAAAATGCTTTTAAAATCTGTACATTTATCTTTGTTTTTTAAAATAAAATTGTTTTATTAAAACATTTAGTCAGTACATGTACTGTTCTTAGAGTGCATGTTCAAAAGTCACTTAATTGTCCTAAGCCATATGAGTCATATTTGGGTAATAATTATGCTGATTTCCTAATCATATAAATATATTTATGGTTATCATAATTAGATTTTACTGACTCAAACTGAATATCCTCATATATATTGTTTTTACTCAAATACAACTCTGAACATCTAGTATAGGAGCAAGTTTCTTCCTTTCTGCCAATGGACAGATTGCCAGTAATGACTGTGAGACTGTTAATTAGGTATCCTGTACAAATACATTGTTACATGCAGGGTAAAAACAAACTGTTATTCGGAGACATGTTCGGTCTGCAATGTATCATTCAATCAAAATATGGAGGATATGAAAAAAATAGTAGAGGTGCAGGCAAGAAACATGTTCTTAAATTTATATTTTTAGCATGCATGTAGGCCACTGTGACTGACTTTTCCTGTTGCTCTCATGCTATTCTTTCATACTTGTTAAGGTCTACTGAACTTGGATTCAGTCTGGTACAACAAGGAAAAATTACTTAGTCATATTAATTAGCTTCCACAATTAGTATAAAATTATTCTTTAGCTCCTTAACATTCACTGTCTTTACAATTTCAAACTACATCGTGTTATATATTTATACACGAAGATTTTTTCTTAAGGTGGTCAAAATAAAGCTTTTGCTGAATAACTATAAATTTTTTCCTAATTATTAAGAATATAATAACAGAAACATATGATGTTTTAAAATTTTATCTACAGTTGTTCTTGAATTGTAAGGTGAATATTCTTTATGTAAATAAGTAACATTAAAAATATGATGATTCTAACAGACCTTCATGGGTATCTTGGTCTTCATCAAAGGAGAGATCCATCCACCATGCCCAGCCCTGTGTTTTTCTGGCCATTTGCCTCATGAGCTTTCTTATCTTGTCCCTAATATATCTGTGACTGTGGATTATAAAACTAAGTGTAGTGATAGTACAAGATCCACCAATGAAAAAACATTTTGAAACACTGACCTACCTCTAATATCTGAAGAGAAATAAATGTATAAATAATGTCAGTATGCATTTGTTCGGTCTCATATTATCTATAAAATTACTTATATATTGTTGCATGTAAACTATGTCTATCCTAACTAATATAGTACAAAATAAAATTATAACTCAGCCAAAAAATAATGATACTTATAACTGGAATTAAACTAATATAAAAATCTAACTTTTATTTTATTGGCGCTCTGAGGTCATCTTTCTCTTTAAAAATTGCCAAAATAAAGATTATTTTCAGTTATCTTTTTCAAAAAAGTGCTGAAAGACACAATTAGCCATCATTTTTTATGAAATTATTTTTTTATTCTATCAGATGTTACATGTTTGACTCACCATGAATTTACAATTTTATTAACTAGCAAACCAGAAACATGATTGGGCCAATTAATATACCCACTAAAAATAGGAATATTTGCATATATATTTGTCAAGGAAAATGACATTTTCTTGTCTGAAAAGAATCCATGTCAGACAAATACCAATAATTCTCCTTCTCCTTTTCCCTGATGTATAGTTTTATAGTTGTATTGTTCTTCCCTCATCACTGAATGCGAGTTGCGTGTACCAACAAAATAAAGGGACAAATAGAGGAGCGGGGTTGGGAGAAAAGATCATCCAGAGGCTGCCTCACCTGGGGATCCACCCCATATGCAGCCAGTAAGCCCAAGAACTGTTGCTAATGCCAAGTAGTGCTTACTAGCAAAAACCTGATAACCTATGCATTCTCAAACAGTATGGCCAGAGCCAAACTGATACAGAGCAGGATGCGTGCAACTGAGTATCAGACAGAAAAAACATGGGGGATGGGGGGCAATGAAGGAGCTAGAGAAAGGCCTGAAGGAGCTTAAAGGGTCTGCAACCCCATGGGAAGAACAGAATGATCAACTAACCAAACCCACCACAGCTCCCAGAGACTAAAACACTGACCACTGAGCACACATGGAGAGACCCATGGTCCCACGTACATATGCAGCAGAGGATGGCATTCTTTGACATCAGTGGAAGAAGAGGCCTTTGGTGCAGCAAATGCTGGTTTACCCAGTGTAAGAAAATGCCAAGGTGCTGAGGTGGGAGAGGGTGGTTGGAGAGGGAGCACCTTCATAGAGGCAGTGGGAGGGAGATAGGGAATGGGATTGTGGGAAAGTAATAACATCTGAAATGTAAATGCAGAGAATGTTGAATAAATAAAAATAATGGAAAAAATAAATATAATTCATGTATCTCTTCATTTAGCCTGAAGAGTCATATTTAACAACTAAAGATTTTGATAGTTGTTCATTATACAGACCTCACATATTATTTTTGTTCATTTCTTCCTTTCTTTTTTATCCCTGTCATTTTCTGTTTTTCACCTGATACAGAATCATGGATTTGAACAAAAGTCTGTGGCTCTCCTTCAGTACCTAGAGTTACCTTGAAGTGACCTTTGCAGTCGTCCTGTTTGCTGCCCTTTCTCTTCCTCTTCTGTTTTCAGATCAGGTTTACAGGAAGAACATATCCACTTTTAATGACAGGTTCAGGTTGTTCTGATGAATGTCTGTCCCCTCACCCTGATTGACACCAGCAGGCTGTGGAGGATGACAAATTGTCAGACAACAGATCAATCTGTTTTCTCCATTAAGTCATGAGTAATGAAAGGACAGAAGCACGGAGGGGGGTTGTTTTCTGTAATACCTGAAGGCCTGCTGAAGATATTTGTAAATCAAACATGTTAGCAGTCTGTGTGTACTTATTATACATGCAGAAGGGTGTGTGTTTGAATGATGAGAATCGAATACTCAACAGATACCGTCAACAATGAAACAAGGAATAAAAATGATGTGGAGAGATGTGTTGAACAAACTATGAATGTAAAATACCATTTTCCCCGAGGATGAAGAACCACATAGTTTAGAGGGATGAAAGCATATTTCAAAAGCTTGATGTTAGATACTTGAAAACACAGAAACTATTAATTATTTGTCATTCTAGCATAACAATAGTTTAACAAAAGGGAGTTAATTTTTAAGAAAACCTTGATCAAACATTTACTTCAAAACTTATTTCCTAGATGTCGGACCTGGGAATTACCAGGATTTATACTTCATCTTACATTGTCAGCTTACATTTTCAAGCAAAAAGCATGCACCCAATCTATACCTTTTCATGTAGTGGTTTCTATTGCTTTGCAGAACAAATAAGTTAGAGACCAAGTGCCAGTTTTTATTTTTATGTGTACTTATAGTAAAAAGTTCAGATTAGAAGCCTGGAACTTCATATTAAAAACATGACTACATTTTATATTAGGAATGACCTTCTTATAAACCATCACATTTTATTTGGGACTTAATTATCGTGCTGAACAACATCGCAGGTTGTTTATTTTTACCCTAAAAGACTCTTGAAATATAACTATGATACAGTCAACATAAGAAATGCACAAATCATATATTTTAATAATTAATTTTTTGTAACTAATTTATTTTCATTCATGAGTTGAATCTGGGTAATGACCCACAAAGCTACACATATAAAATTGTTGCAGGTGTACACCAGTCAAAACTAAGAAGATGATTCTGGAGCCCCAGAAACAAAAACCTACAGGGGGATTATTTGATTGTCATCAGTTCTCCTCTTTCTTGTTTGTGACTGTTTTCTCCATCATTTATTCCCACCATAAATGTTCACTCCTGTGACATTTGACACATGTTTTCATCTATGACTCTTTGCTTAAGACTCGATTCCTGAAGCAAGCCACAAAATCTAAAATTTCCAATTCCCAAAGAAGGTCACAAAACCTCTAATTTCCCTGCCTCTATGTACTTGATCTAGCCATGAAGATCATATAAGTGAAGAATAACAATATCAACCAACCAGAAACACCAAAGCTCCGAGGTACTAAACATCAACCAAAGAGCACACATGAAGGGGCCCATTGCTCCTGCTGCATTTATAGCAGAGTATTACCCTATCTGGCATCAACTGGAGGGGAGCCTCTTGGTTCTGTGGATCTGGATGACCCAAGGTAGGGGAATGCTAGGGTGTCGAGGCAGGAATGGGTGGATGGGCAGGGGAGCACACTCACAGATGTAAGGGGAGGGTGTAGAAAGCCTGTGGAGGGGGAACTGAGAAGGGAAATAACATTTGAAATGTACATAAATAAAAGATCCAATAAATAATGGGTGGAAAGAGTTTTATTTCAGAAAGTTCCCTGTCCCTTTCTGGGTAGGTTTGTGCCCTAATCACTACACTTTAAGTTTTACCTGGTTTCAAGAGGTGGCTGGTTCAGGCCCCATGTCCTCTTTCCAGTCTCCTTCCTTCATCAGCCCCTAATATTTCATCTTCTCCCCTTTCTCAATGAAATTAAAGAATCTGTACTTAGGCCCTTTTCATATTTAGCCTCTTTGGGCCTGTGGTTTGTAGGCTGATTATCTTGTACATTATGACAAATAATCACTCATAAGTGATTGCATTCCACTTCTGTCATTCTGCGTCTGAATCATATTACTCAGGAGATTTTTCTTTTTAGTTTCATGCATTTGCTTGCAAATTTTATGCCATTGTTTTTAATAGCTGAGTAACTGTGTAAATGTACCACATTTTCTTCATCTATTCTTGGTTGAGGGACATGTAGTTGGTTTCCAGTTTCTGCCTATTACTAAGAAAGCTTCTATGAACTTATTGAGAAAGAGTCTTTGTGGGATAAAGGAGCATCTCCTGAATATATTTCCAGAAGTGATGTGGGTGGGTCTTGAGGTAGAGTTAGTCCTCTTATTCCTGAAATAAAGCATCCATTACTTTTTAGTTAGTCCTTTTTATCTCAAAACCCAATTTCCCATCTTGCTTGGACTATCCTTAGAATTCAGAAGTCAACATCAGAATCATTCATATATCAACATGAAAATCACTCTATGGATCTTCTTCGGATGCTACTAATTTAAGGAAAATTAACTCAGAACAAATCCATGGCTCAGTACCAAGAACACATATATTACCTTCATTGTAACACCATGAAACTTTGCATTACCCTAGGTCCTAATTATCTCATGTCCTGCAAAATAAAAACTTTGTATGTTTTAATTTGAAACATCTAAATCTTTCTTTAATATATTTTTAATAAAACTTGTTCCTCATATCACTTGGAAATGAAAACTATCAACCAACCAACCAACCAAACAAGCAAACAAGCAAACAAGCAAACAAATAGATATCAACAAGTTCCCCTGTGCTTGACAGACCATGTTAATATTTGTCTTCCTGCCTTGTCCTATGTACTCACCATATTCTCTTACCTGTTTAGAAATTGTTTCTGTTGACTAAATTTTACTTTTGTTTGTCTAACTTTTCCTTGTATACCTACAACATACTTTAATAATTCTCATTTAAAATAACCATAACAAACAAGGAAAACAGCCAAAGATGACTTTTGTCCTCCCCTCCTTTACTAGCAACTGGGAACATTCCTGATTCAGTTTACTTTAAAATACCTCAATAATCACGTAAATGATTATTATTCTGACTTACCATCTCAATCCCCCAAAATAAGCCTTGATTGCCATTACGGTATCCAAATGATCATAAGAAGGTGTCTGCAATATTTTCAAGTGTAAAACCAATTAGATAATTTTCAACCTCCCTCCATTTATTTCAGTTAGAGAATATGGCATTTCCAATATCCTATTCTAGGAGAACCTTGTAGAACTCTGACTTCTTCCGGTGACTTCGCAGAAAGAAATTATGTCTAAATACATTTGTGTGCAAAAGCTCTATCTTTGTTCTTTATGTCTTTCTAAGTCACTACTAGCCTACGAATTTAAATTATAGCTCTCAAAATTTTATCTTCAAAATATATTTATTTTGTTATATTTAGTGTTGTTAATTATCAAAACCAACCCAGGATCTGACTTAAATATATAACTACTTTTCAATCTTAGTATAACCAAGCATACAGTTTTCCAATTTCTTCTTCCCAAACACATTCTTTTAATAATCTTTACAGGTCTGAAAAGTACATCAACTTGAGTCCTTTTTTAGACAACATTTGTGAATATGATTATCATTTTTTTCTTGTCCAAATATTTTCCCTGAATTATTCTTTCTGTCTCTGTTATATATGCATATATATGAGCTTTTGAACACAGATAAATATGTATCATTCTGAATATGATCATCTACTGTGTTTGTTTGGCTTCTGCCTATACTCTCTGTCTTTATATTTGTCATCTACATTTTTATTCAGCCAGTCAGTCGACATGTCACCAGCTAAGACCTAAATAATTGCCATTTTTTGTCTTTTGTCCTATAAATTTTCTGCTGTTTACCTCCTCTTCATTCAGATGCCAAATCTAAACCAGCAATAGCTTTCTAGGACCTCCTTATAAAAACAGCATATCCAGTTAGACTTGGTCTCTTACATATTTTCCATGATGCAGGTGATCTAAGAAATAATTTTTTTGTTTGCTACTAAGCCACTTTATAATATTACAAAATTAATAAACTTTGCATTTCTTTTTATAATTCCAGCACTCTAATTTTCTGTATGTAATAGTACCTTAATAAATTATTGACTGTGCCTAAGAAGCTGAAGACACTTTTACCATATTGCTTACAGGATTTGCCTCTTGTAGTGTTTGGAACATATTGACTCTCACCTAGAGTGTGTGTGTGTGTGTGTGTGTGTGTGTGTGTGTATACATGTATGGTATACATGTGTTTATTTCTATGTGAAAGTAGGTACACTCATGTTCCACTAAATGAGCACTGACATCAGAGCACAACCTTGCTTACAGGGCCTTAACCATCAACATTGTGTCTGTTGTGTGTGATGCTGTGTATCAGGCTAGTTTTTGTGTTTCTGTCTCTACTTTAATCTCCTCATAGGAGATTAATGGTATTACTAATGATGGATTGTTACTTCATCAGGGCTTTATGTGTGTTTATCATACAAACTCAGGTGGCCAACCTTGTCTACAAAGCACTTTACCAAATAAACTGCTTTTCTAGCTCCTTACATATTTCTAAAATCTGGTGTCATAGTAATTTCCAACCCCTCCAAAGCCCACAGTTTCAATCCCCCGACCCCTTTCTTGGAGAAATTTTTTGGAGAAGGAAATTTTCTGTTTCTTCCTCTTAAGCAACCTAAGGAACGTGCTTTCTTCACCTTATACTGAAATCAAACTCTTACATTTCCAATCAATGATTTTCATTCATCCTGAATTACAAATGTGCATGTGTCATATTTATAATTCTATGTCTCCAATGAAACTCTGGCATAGACTTTGGGAGGTTAACTATAAAAACACCAAATTGTTTTTTGAGAAACTTTTTCTAAATTTTTATAATTGTACAGGTTTTCTCTAACATCAGATGATATAATGTCATTCTGATATTATTATTGCTAAAGTAGTATGCAGAATTGAGCATATGTAAGGCAGTACATAGTGTTATGAATACACTAATGCTTGTTCTATGTATTCTTGTATCCACAACAACTGTGTTATGTACAATTATATCAGATCTACTGGAAAACATAGTAAAATACTATCTTATAGTGCTCGTGGTATAGAACATAAGAAAGTGAAACAGTCAGTCATTTTATAACAAATAACATATTTGTGTAGCCAGTTTTCTGTGTTTCCTCATGAAAAAAAGTTTCAAGGGAAAAGCACCCACTGTGGTGTGTCCCAAGTGCTGTCTCCAGCTGATATGAAGGTGAAATACTTGAAGAGTAATAACATTCGTCTTGTGCTTTCTACTTGTATCAGCAGATTCTAAAACCAAACACTCTTCGAAATAAAGCATGAGGCATGAAGATTATGAATTTAAGGCCATTTCCACCTACACAATGAGTTTAAGGCCAGCTTGTGCTACATAAAGACTAACATCTGTCTGTCTGTCTGCCTGCCTGTCTATTTACTTTCCTAGTAGAAAACTGGCTCTATCCCTCTCTCTTTTCCTCTCCCTCATCCTCTCCCCATTCTCCTCCCTTTGCCCCCTCTCTGTTTACCTGGATAACTAAATATTATGCAGCACCTATTATGTAACAATTAACTGTCTATCTCAAAATAGATGGTAACTATTAGCGATCACATGTCTACCTTTTAAAAACAATAAATGTTAAAGTTTAAGCAAATGCAACTCATTTACTTCACAGTAGCACTTTGCCAGTTATATTATGTTTTGGGGTCATAACAGGACAAGATAATGAAGAGCAGGTGGTCTTCCTGAGGTGGTCTGCTTCAAATTATAATATAATTTGCAATACACTCACCCTTATTAGGCAAGGCAGTAAGAGAATTCATTTTAGGAAAGATTCCTGCTGTTAATATGCTTTTCTTGTTATTATTAAGTTAATATAAAAGACACTAGTTGTTAACGCATCCTTTTTGAGCAGATTTATGAAGATCTACAGAAAGGTACTTTCTTGTAGTGATGCCAAATAGACAAATAGATGACTTCTTAAGTTGTAACAATGATCTTATAAAAATTCCTAAGATTATATCAGTGATTACTAAGCTCTTTTGTGGTGATACTGCCATTAAGTCCTTTTCTGATAGTCAAAACTGCAATGAGACCTCTGCCAGCCTCCTAGGTGTCAAGAGTTAATTGCTTTTTAGGAAGGAACTAAACTTTCCCCTACTCAGAGTGCATTCCAAGAGGTTGCAAAACAATTTACCAAAGGTCATAAAAGGGGAACTAATGATTTATTATAGGTGCTATGACAGAAGATAAAATATTGACTGGGATTATCTATACAAAACTTCACTAACTTAGTTATGGTTTTCATTATACAATGAACCTGTGGAGCTGAGACAGGTGATGGATGTTTAGTCAGAAAATTAGTCCTAATGGATATGCATGTAAACATTCTCTGTTGTAAACTTCTATTTCAATTTATGATTCGACTTTGTCTGTGAACTTTTAATGAACCTTTAGACATGCGATCATGTATTCTGAAAGATGCTTAAGTGCTGAGGACAAAGGGAAGAGAAGAGCCGAGCTGAGAATCATTGAGCTGAAACAAGCTGACCTGAGAAGCTTTTAGATAGAACATGTTTTAGACAGAACTGAATGCAAGACCTTGAAGTATCCCATTGGGAGAAAAGAGAGGAAGAGTAAGAGCATTTTTGGGACTTCACAGCAGGCGGAGAGATCACTGTTAGGAGAATGCACAGTGAAATAACTTTGAAACTATGGGTAACTTTAAAACTAAGAGAGTGATGTGCAGAAATGCAGAGGGAAAGAGGAACAAAGAAGCTGCAGAGAGCAGAAGGAGCAGGCAGACTTCTTACTATCGGAAAGAACAGATCCTTTCTCAATAACAAGGCAGGCTTAGTTGTATTAAAAGGAACAAAGATTTCTTACAAGTTTGTGTTTAATACAGTTAGCATTAAAGGGTAGAAGTTTTTTTTCTTCCTCTATGAAATAAAAATAAAAACTCATTCATCCAGCAGGAGTGAGTTCTTTCTGCACCGGTGATTGGTCTTTTGCTTCACATGCATATGTAAGTATGGATGTGTATGTAAGTATATAATTGTGAAAATGTATGCATGTGCAAGTATGTAATTGTGAGAATGCATGTAAGCTCGGCCCAACTGTGTTGAATAGTACTGCATAAATGCTCATGCATGAATCGTGAACATGTATATGACCTTATAATATTTTATGCACATTTGCTTGTGTAACTTTTTTTCTTCTTAGAGTGTTATCCTCTTCTCTTGATTCAATAGAAGTTTATAGTCCAAACTTCCCTCAGCCTGACACTCAAGAGGCATCTGGACAAAAGGGAAACTGCCCCAGCAATGAATCGTCTATTTATTGTCCTGCTGTTTAGGATGAGGTGCTGAGTTCCAGAGACTGCAGTTTCTGGCGCCAGAGGAACACATAATGCAGCTCAGTTAAACTAGCATACTAACATAGACTTAGATAAATAATGCTAAATATCTTGTAAGACAAAGTATCACCTTCCTCCTGATGCTCTTCTTCCTCCACTGTCTCAAGAACCAGCAAGAAAGAAGTCCCCAGCTGAAGCTGGTACCTGGCAATTATGCTTAAATTCATACTGTAATTCCACAAAATTCTTTCACCATTGAATCAACGATTTATACTTCTTGTAAGACAGTGCACTTAATGATAGCTATCAATTAAGTTCTGTCATGAATTCACAGGTTAATAAGGATGCTCTTGCCTCTAGTGAAATGTCTATACTATTTTATACTATGTGATGAACACATCTGCATCTTGCACTTCAGCATACCCAAGATCACTGACATATATATATATATATATATATATCACAAAATACAACTTTATAAACTTGTGTCTTTCTTTCTAACTTTGTTTGCATTCCAGGGCATGAAATCAGGTCATGTAATTCATACACAGGTGCTTTCAACTACAGAGCCATCTCCTTGACCAGTTAGCTATTTTGTTTTAACTTCTATAAACATATTTCTCATGTAACTGTGAACTCTGAAGATGGGGAAATGTTGTAACCAGTATTTATTTTTATATCTGAAGCCTAGTATAGAAGTTTGAATAATATTTAAAGTATATGATTAAAATGGTACCTTTCAGTAACAAATGATAGAGCATTGTATCATGTACTCTTAATCTTTAAAGAAAATAGTCGGCAGCAAATCAGCAAGCATGTATAAATCATCATGATGGACAATCAGTCAAAATAAAACCTAGCCTTCAAAATTTGAAAAAAGTTCTTCAAATTACAAAGTGTATAATCTGTAAAACAGGATGGAAGTAGATTTAAAACAACCAAATTTTAATACCCTCAAACATGAATCATAGCAATTTATGAGCATTTGTTTAAATAATCATGCTTTAGTAATATCAGAGTAGAAACTCACAATTCATGAGACGTTTTATTAAAAGAAAAACATGTGACTGTCATTCTCTTAAACATACATGATGAATGCATAGTTTTAAGCAATTTACTGACAATATGCCTAAATAAAGATGATTTAAAAGTGCATGTGAAAGCCATGTTTATTCTCACCCATATATTTACAATAACAAATATACTTTCAGGATTTGTTAGTCTAAGACAGTCTAGGATACCCAAATGATGGGGAAAAGAGAGAAACCTACATAGTACCAAGAAAAGTGTGCTTAACACAAACTTTCTAAATGTTCTTACTCTTCAGTGTTTTACCTCGGTTCATTAAAATACCTGCAGTGGTACTTACATAGTCACATGTATGCCACTTGTGACATGAGCTACTTAATCAAGTTATTTTCTTCTTTACCAATCTAACTAACCTACCACTTTTTTTGTCTTTTTAAAGGGCAGCTTTGATGTTACTGACATCTCATATGGTAAATTATTAACATGATTTATTGGAAAGTTGTTAATTTAATGCCCTTGACTGAGCCTGTAATTTGACAATAAGTCAGTGAACTTTTAATATTTCCTCAAAATATAAAAAAAGAAGGAAAAGAAAATAATTTAGTACAGCACACTGGAAAGTTAAAAATATTTCAAGGAAGATTAATAACATCTGGATGATAGTTATTTTCTCCCTTTGCAAGGAAACACATTATCTATTCCATAACCATTGATTGCCTTCTGAGCAGTGTCTTTGATTACCAGTGTATTGTTCAGGATTTGGTACTAATCTGTTATATCTTGTTATGAAGGAATCTCACCTCATCAGACATTCTCTAAGAAATGACAAAACTTTCTGCAGCTGATAAATCATCCATATTTGCAAAGTGACAATTTTTCACTTGAAGTACTGGTCTCTTCTGAATGTTTCTTGATATCAGAAAGAAGAGGAATATTCCAGAATAAAAAATTTGTTGTCTTGACCAAGAAAAAACAAAAGGTAAAGTATGAACTCTGTTTTGCCCATTTCAAACATACTATGTAACTTTGGTTTCACTTGAAATATTCTTCTAGTTATTTCCTGGAACAAAAATATTATATATATATATATTACTTATATGATGTATATATAGGATATTTGTGATGTAGAAATTTCTATTTTTTCATTATTATATGCCAGTCTATTACCAACAACATCTGCCTACTTATTATATGTGTATACTTATATATACTTTTAACTTATGTATATATGTGTGTATATGTTAATACACACACACACACACACACACACATATATATATATATAGAATATACACACATATATATGGTGTGTCTGTATATACATATAGTATAGAATATTTGTTCTTTGCAATTACACAAAGGCACTATAATATTCTTAGATTTTCTAAATATTCAACATTCTGTAAATTAAAAAGCTTATTCAACTCTATGTAATTAAATTACACAAATATATGTAAAATTTATAAGTACTATATATTTTCATATAAATAGAATTAATACATAATTATTTTATTCACAATCTATGAACATTTATGGTTCAATGTGAGTTACACCAAGAATTAAGTCCATGTTAGTTTACCTTACAGTTATTTTTTTGAACTATTAGTTTTTTATCTAACTTGGTGTCAGCCTGGTTGATAGAGAAAGTTACAGGACAGGCAGGGATACACAGAGAAATATTGTATCAGAATTCCAAAACACACACATACACAAAACAAACACACACAAAAACAAACATCAAACACCAAATACCCAGCTATTTCATGAGACAGATATATGACACTACAGTGGTGATCAAGGACCTGAGACTAGATAGGTCATATGCCTAGGGGTTGACCTATTACTCTAGGATAAGAACATAAGAATCAAATGACATTTAATATAATGTTAAACACATATGTCAGCAAAATTCCAACCAGATCAGAGAAGCTTCTTGCAATAGATGGGAATCAAAAAAGACCATCAAATGGACAATGTATAGAGAATCAAAACTTTGGAACAATCAGCCTTAAATGTGCTGTCTTCATCAAAGTCCTCTTCTAATTGTTCCGGAATCTATGAGAAAATGAAGCGGAGTGACTATAAGAACCAGATATAGTGGATTATTCAGAGTAAACCATGACTTGTAGACACAAGAGCAAAGCTTATGTAAACGCATATCAGAAGACACTGCCTAAAACACCTGTACAGATTCACACCAGACAGGGTGGGTCACAGAAAGTAGAAATGAGTTGAGCTCTATAACCCAAAACTATTTGCCACTGATACTAACAGGCAAAGAGAAAATCAGTACTTTAATGGGTTTTAATTGGAACTCTACCACTAGAACTTGATGTGTCGAGGAGTGTTGGAACCCATGGGAGGGGGTGGGTTTCCCCTTCACGTAGGAAAAGAGAAGAGAGTAATGATGGGAAAAGTTTGTGAGGGTCAAACTGCAAGGAAAGGAGATGCTGCTGATATTTGGATGTAAGGTGAATCAGTACATTTTAAAATTGCAGTAAAAGCATATTCTAATCATAAGTATGTTATAGTATATGTTCTCTGCATATTACAAACTCACATTACTCAATCATATTTAAAAGCTGCTGTCATATTTCAATGCCCCTATTTTCCCTAATAATATTTTTTCTTCTTCTTTGATAGGGACTCAGGATATAGTTCAGAGTAGCTTTGGACCTGTATTATTTCACTTCAAATTCCTAAATTCTTGAGTTGTTTGCTTACATCAACACATTGAGCTCTTGATATTTAATTATTTCCCCAGGTCATTCCTTCTCTTTCCCAAGATCTAGTATCATTTTTCTCAGTTCCATTTTTACCCTGGGCTGCAGCAATATGAACACATTTTCCTTATGAGAAGCTACACAGAATTGTTCTTGTTCGATGCTTCAAACTCAAGTTTTCTGACCTTATGTTTGCAGCATGAATCACAGCTGTTCCATTGGTATTGGCAGTGATTGATAGCAAGGGGGGGTGGGGGTGATTAAAGAGCATATGATGTGTTTGTTTGCATCATGAGTGAGTGCTATAGAGTATATGCAATCAAAGGCATGGTACATTAAATAAATCAAATAGCCCCATAAATCAGCAATCTGCCAAAGGAGCAGTGGGTACTTGCGTTGTAGCAGGGCTGCATGTCAGGCCTTCAGCAAGCTGTTACCTCCAGGGTAAAGTTGTCAAAGCTGGAGCTCCAAGATCCAGAAAAGGCTGCCCTTTCAAAAACTCAGTCGGGAAGCTAAAATATAATAATATTTTAACATTTGTGCAAGAATATGATGTTGGTAACATTTATATGGTTATATTGTCACATTGTACCTTCTTAACTATTTCATGAAATATTATTTACAGTTGCATAAAATAAAATTGTGTATAATAAGGGTCCTTCAGGCTGTGTAGAATTTAAGATTCCATCTGACCAGCCTACATTTTTATACTCTTTTTTTTAGATCAAGTCATAAAAGATAATGTTTTCTCCCCTTAATACCGTATAACATACTTACATCAGATCCTTTAAGAAATGATTACTCTGGAGTAATGAGTTAGGGAAGATGGACAAATTAGAACCTCAAAACTATTATAAAATACATACTTAAATAGTGAATTTAAAATATTATGAGGTTATAAGTTATATTGAAAACTGAGATAAAAGACAGCTTGACATATTACAATATAAAAGCATAGTAGAAGTAAGGAGAGATTAAAACTAAGGCAATCACAGATGACAAAGGCTACCTATAAGTGCTGTAAGTTCACATGAAAAAATAATGATCAGGTGGCCTTTTCTTCAGGCCCTGCTCCAGTTTTGTCCTTTCATTTCCTTTAGATAGGGACAGTTTGGGTTAAAAAATTTGACCACCCTACCGTGGAATCAGTCCATCTGTAGGCACAAAATCCTGACACTATTGCTGATGCCGAGATGTGCTTACAGACAGAAGTCTGGTATGGCTATATTCTGAGAAGCTCTACCAACACCAGACTAAGACAGATGCAGATACAGCCAATCACTGAACTGAACCTGCATACCTCGTTGGGAGAGTTAGGTAAGAGGTTGAAGCAGCTGAAGGGGATGGAAACCCCATAAGATTAACAACAGTAACATAATAATCGAACCCCCGCAGAGCTCCCAGGGACTAAATCACCAACCAAAGAATATGCTTGTGCCAGTCCATTGTTTCTGCTACATATGCAGCTGAGTACTGCCTCCTATGGTATCAGCAGGAAGGGAGGAACTTGGTCCTGTGGAGTTTTGATGCCCCATAGAAGGGGATATTAAAAGGATGATACAGGAGGAGGTGGGTTGGGGGAGCACCCCCTTATAGACAAAGGGATTAGAAGGGTGTGTGGGGTTTGTACAGGGGGGACTGGGTAAGGGAATAATGTTTGAAATGTAAACAAATAAAATGATTAATAAGAACAATAAAGATCTAGTTTTATGTCAAACAGAAATTAGGCAATTACAGAATATAACTTAAAATGACTGTTCAGATTGTCTCACATTCTAAAATCTTGAAAATAGCCTCACTGGTATGCAACAGTTTAGCTATGAGCTTTTCTTTTCTTAATTGAGGAGTCTACAATACATCATCGCCCCCTTGAGTAGGGGTTTCCTGCTAACTTCTATGCTTACATTATAATTTCTTTAGGTAGACAAGTATATAATAATAGATACAGCACTCAATTTTCCATAGTCATAGCAAAATATCCGAGGCTGAGTATTTTATAATGGAAAACAGTTTACTTAGTTCACAGTTTTGGGGACTAAATATCCAAACCTGAAATCCTATAACCGCCCTGTGTCTAAGTGTCTGATGAAGGCCTTATAACATATGGATCATTCAGATGGACATGCAAAATGGCATAAACAAGATAGTAAAACCAGTGTCCATCGAGGAGTCAAGAGTTGTTCTTGCTTGCTAATAAATTTTCCTTGTAGGAACAGGATGGGATCTCATAGGTACCGATTAGTGTCCCATAAGAACTAATACGTTCTGAAGTCAGTGCCCTAAATGCCTTGATGACTTAGCCACTTAACCAATCTTCTTAATGTCCCATTATCACTTATCGTCTCTGCACTGGTCCCCAAGCTCCTGTCATGTGATGTTTTGAGCACCGTTAATTCATATCTACACCAGAGAAGGACATATTCAACCACAACAGTGTCATGAGATTATTTTTGTACATGCATAGAAGTTTTATCAGAATGCAAATGCCTATTGCATCTCAACTACTGGCAGTCAGTGGCTATTTTGATTTATCCTATTCTTTACCTTTCCAGGCCATTCTGTGGTAGGGATTTTATCACACATGCATCATTAAGATGTGTCTTACATGTATTATATTCACACAAGTTCCTTTTGTGTCATTTTGTAGCCTTAAACTAATTTATCCAGAAATATTTTCTCATTGTTCTATGGTGTATATATTTACTAACTGAAATGTATCTTGTTTGCTTACATGTTTTGGCAATTTAGAGTAAATCTGGTACAGACATCTATTTGGAGGGCTTTGTGTAGTTCTCAGATATCAGCTCTTTTGTAATAATACTTTTAAAGCTATATAACTTTTGTTGGGTTGTTCATACTAGTTTTGAAACCATAAAAATATTTAAAGTATGACGTGCGAAGAAAGCCATACACTTGTGTCATTGGAAGCACAGATTTATTAAGACACCCAATGTACAATTGCAAAAATACTTTTGAATCATTGTTATCAATCTACCTTATTAAACAAGAATAATTTCTAGTTGCGTTTTATATATTTATCTTTACAACTATAAATGTAAAGGTCATGCTCCTCAGCAAAGATATTTCTCTTTGCAACAGATGGAGATTATTACAGACAGAATTGGTGGCAATGCAGAGACAAAATCATCAAGGGAACACCCAGGCAAAACTTCAGCAACATAACTCCTGCAACCTAAGTTTTGGAAACATAATGGAAGAGGGGAAGAAAGTACCAGACGTCCATTAAATCTACTGTGAGCATATGACTGTTAAGTAATATCAAGGGAGCTTTACCCATGATAACTCGTAATTCGTCTTAACAAGACCTGGAGTGGTAAAATAGTGTGCATGCCAATACAATAGAGGGAACTCTCACAAGGCTCTACCCATTGACAAAAACTGCAAGCAAATTAAGGATACTGAGAACAAAGATGGTCATACTCAGGAATGAGAGCCTTAATATGTTATCCAACACCCAATGATCAGCCCTTAAATCGTATGCCTACAGGTAATAGTTAAGAGATTTTGTAGGTTGTATGTATTTAATATATAGGCAAATAATTTGAGGCTTGAGTTTCAGATGAGCACAGAAAGATGGATGAGAATGATTAGAGGGCAGAAAACAAAGTGGAAGTTCAGTAATTATATTTTAATTTAAAAATAATAAAGCAAATACTATATAAAAGCATTTAAAGTAGAATTATCTTTTGAATATATAAATTTGTTTTTAACATTTTGACATTTAAAATCAAAAGCATTAATCAAACATACATCATATATACATATATATGTGTATATATATGTATATATATATATGTATATGTGATGCAGAAAACATAATTTTAAGAAATCCAATATATTGTATTGCCATAGTGTGGAATGTTTGTTGCAGTAAACACTTTGCTATTTTAATAGAATGTGTATTTTAGACAAAAAGTGTTACATATATGTTTAATAACAAGAAGAACTGTATTTGTGTATACACATATGAACATATACCCACATTCACATGTACATATAGAAGCAATAAAAACATATATATGCATTATATATATGTCACATTTCTAGTGTTTATCTCAGAAGCTTATTCAAGTATCTGTTTAAAATATATTCAAAACAAAGCAATCACTTATTATTTAAATTAAGCAGCAGCAGCAGCTAAAGCTGTTGATTCTTGGCTTGACTAATTGCCTGTCAGCATACCATTCACTGTTCAAAACAGATGAGGCATTCGCATAAAAAAAGAGATTGTTCTTCATTCTGATGTATCTCTCAGAAGCTGAAAATATTATTATTTAAAGTCAAAATACGTTTTTTAAACACCATGAAACATTATTTTAACTTAACACTGAATTTGCAGTTTAAAAACCCACATTTGGAGGACTAGAAACAATTGTAAGTAAAATGGGGCAAGGTTTCAATCCTAATGATTTTGTGCTTTGAAAAAAATGTAAGTTTAGATTGTGGATGTTTCAAATTTTCAATACATACATGCACACATGGGGATTAATAGCATTTGTGTTGAATAATTTCTTCAAGGAGATCTTTCACCCTCACTTAACTGCAAATTTAAGGACTCTCTGACAGTACCTAAGCACAGATCCTAAAACTGTAGTTATCAGAAAGCAGGAAAAAATTGATGAAACACTTCAGAAGGTTCGTATATGCTGTAAACAACCCCCTGAATGCTGAAACAGAAAATCTGTAAAATATGATCTTTGGTATTTAACTGTAAGTTTCTTCAATTTCAACAAGAAGAATGCAATGTAAATTATATTTCACTATATGCAGCAGATTTTAGTGTCACATTCCTTTAACTTTAATAGTCCAAGAAAACTTTCTCTAGCACTGAAGTATTATAGCTACTGCATGTTTTTATTATTTAATTCAATGGGTGTTTCGCTATTATAGTTAGAGTGGGTTTTAAGATTGAAATACATATTAATATTTTCCTATGGTTCAGGACAATCCCAAAGTTGATTAGGAGCACACAATAGATACTGTAGGCGTGCATAATAAAATCTCTATATGCATATTTACATATAAAATATAGCGTATATGAGGTCAAAAAACTACAAAAGAAGAAAAAAAATCACCTTGAATTATGGAGCTAACTCAAACAGTTTCTTCTTTCAATGAAGATATTGTAGAAAGCTAGAGTAAGTTAATAGCGATTGGCAGAAACATAATTAGAAGTGTACATACCAAGATAGGATTCCTGAGCTGCATAAGCAAAACAGAATAACTCAGTTTTCAGAGCAGGATAAAGTTTATTGCCTTGGAAGGTGAGTCATATACTGCATCTACATATGTACCATTTGGGAGACAGGGACTGTATATTAGAACTGCAATCAGAAGCAACCATTGGTCATTCTCAAATGAAAATTCACTTATGAAGTTTCCTAAGTGATGACATCATCAAACATAAGGTGGCCACAGTAATAGTTGCTGCCTTGTGGAAGAAGAGGGCACAATATTCAATACAATGCCTACTGCTTTTGTGCTATAACATTCTATGGGGCAGTGGTCCATGAGAAGAAGCCTGTGAAGACTGAGCTAAGACTGGAAGCCCAGGATACACTGAAGGAATGGTAGGAGCTTCACCTGCTCCCTGCATCAGGCTCCTGTCACACAGCTACAACCTCCCATAAAGAGAATTGGGGCAATATATCAGGTAGGGGTAGCACTTATATGTCCCTTCTCGTGTAGATGAGGCATCTCAGGCCAAACAAATAGGAAGCACCTGCTGTCAGTCTCAATCTACCCCCAAATTGTATATAAGATCCTATCTAGAAAGAATAAAGGTATGGGAGAATTATTCCTTAGTTTGAGAGCATTTGTCACAAGAGCTGTAATACTACCTGAAGCCAGTCCTCCTCTGACTCAGCTAGGCTCTAGCCTCAGTCAATCCAGCTTCCAAAGAGCAGTGGAAACAGCAATGGTAACAACAGCTGCCAGCTGTGCCTTCTCCCCTTTGCTTGAACCCACCCACTAGGCCGGGCCAGAGGTCTGTAAGGATAGCCTCTATTACACAGATGAGCAGTTTATTCCAACTCTTAATGAAAAAAAAATTAAAAATGCAACTAATTTATTATAGTAGATTTTACTGGAATTAAAATTAACAGAAGTCAAGTTAAAAGCAGTTCAGAATATTGATATATACAGGTATTAAAATAGTAAATAAACATATTATTTCAATATTTTTTTCTGACAAATTTTCCCTTAAGTATAGTGACATTAAAACAATATGCAACAGTATTCCAAACCTTGATAGATTAACTTGGTTCATGAGGCCAATGCATTTCTACTTCCTTAGAAGTTTTCATGACTAGCTATTAAAGGATTTTCACTCACAATTTTTTCAGTGTTATAAATAAAGGCCACTGTGGTCAAGTGTTTTAAATACTAACTTGTGAAAACATGTTTGCATCCACTTTTATTTCTTTATTCATTACCTTGAAATATTTGTCAGTGGAAAGATAAAGAGCTATTATCACTCAATAAGATTTTTCATATTAGATGAAAAGAATTACTTCAGTTACTTGATATCATGCTGTAGCTTGTCAGAATTCTACATAATCTGTAACTTTGATACAAGCTCTATTAATAAGCATACTGCAATTACATTATTCATACTCCATGATTTATCATTCTGTATAGTCTTACTTAGGAAACAGACGCACTAATATCATTTAATATATTGGGTTTCAGTCTTGAGACAGACATCAGTAGTAGGAAGAGAAAAGAAAGATATGAAATGAAGTATCATACCTAAATAGAGTAAAAGCAATATATAGCAAACCAGTATCTAATATTATACTAAATGAAGTGAAACTTAAAGCAATGTCCCTAGAATTGGGGACTAGGAAACTACCTCTCCACCTATTCAATATAGTAACCAAAGTCCTACCCAGAGCAATTATACAACAAAAGGAGGTCAAAGCAGTCAAAGGGATACAAATTGAAAAGGGAAAATTCGGAATATCACTATTTGCAGAAAATATGATAGTATACTTAAATGACTGCAAAAGCTCCTCCACAGAACTCTAACAGATAAAAAAATAACTTCAGCAGAGTGGTTGGATATAAAGTTAATTTAAAAAAAATCAGTAGCCTTCCTCTACTCAAATAAACATGCTGAGAATGAAAAGTACACCCTTCATAAAAGTCACAAACCATATGAAATACCTTGGGGTGACTCTAATAAAGCAAGACCTGTATGACAAGAACTACAAGTATCTAAAGAAAAGAATTGAAGATCTCAGATGATGAAAAGATCTCTCATGCTTATACATTGACAAGATTAATATAATAAAAATGGCCATCTTGCCTAAAGCAATCTACAGATTCAATGAAATCCCAACCAAAATTCCAACTCAATTCTTTATAGAGTTAAAAAGAGCAATCTGCAAATTCATTTGGAATGACAAAAAGCCCAGAATAGCAAAAATTATTCTCAACAATAAAAGAAATTTTGAGGTAATCACCATCTCTGACCTCAAGCTGTATTACAGAGCAATCATGATTAAAAAACAAAACAAAAGAAAAAAAAGAAAAAAAAAAAAACAAAGAAAAAACCTGTATGGTATTTATTGGTACAGAGACAGGCATGTAGATCAAAATGGAATAGCATTGAAGACCCAGAAATGAACCCATACACCTATGGTCACTTAATCTTTGACAAAGAAGGTAAAAAAAAAAATTCTATTGGCAAAAAGAGAGCATTTTCAACAAAGTGTGCTGGTCCAACTGTCAGTCAGCATGTATAAGAATGCAAATTGATCCATTCTTGTCACCCTGTACAAAGTTTAAGTCCAAGTTGATCAAGAACCTCCACATAATACGAGATACACTCAAACTACTAAAAGAGAAAGTAGGGAAGAGCCTCAAAAACATGGGCACTGTGGAAAATTTTCTGAACAGAAGACCAATGGATTATGCTCAAAGATCAAGACTAGACAAATGGGCCCCATAAAATTGCAATGCTTCTGTAAAGGAAAGGATATTATCATTAAGACAAAATGGCAACCAACAGACTTGGAAAAGATCTTTGCCAACCCTATAACCAATAGAGAGATAATATTCAATATATACAAAAAACTCAAGAAGCTAGACTCCAGAGAATCAAATAACCCTATTAAAAATGGGGGACAACCAAACAAAGAATTCTCTATTGATTATTATCAAATGGTTGAGAAGCACCTAAAAAATGTTCAACATCCCTAGTCATCAAGAAAATGCAAATCAAAACAGCACTGAAATTCCACCTCACACCCGTTAATGGCTAAGATCAAAAACTCAGGTGACAACAGATGCAAGGGAGAATCTGGGGAAAGAGGAACAATACTCAGTTGGTGGGATTGCAAGCTGGTACACCCACTCTGAAAATCAATTTGAATGTTCCTCAGGAAATTAGACAAAGTATGACATGAGAACCCAGTTCTACCACTGCTGGGCATACACCCCAAAGATGCTCCAATGTATAATAAAGACCCATGGTCCACTGTGTACGTAGCAACCTTATTTATAATAACCAGAAGCTTGAAAGAACCCAGATGTCCTTCAGCAGCTGAATGGACACAAAATTGTGGTATATTTACACGATGGAGTAGTACTAAGCTGTTCAAAACAATGACTTCATGAAATTTTTAGGCAAATGGGTGGAACTAGAAAATATCCTCCTGACCCAATCACAAAAAACATACATGGTATGCACTCTTTGATAAGTGAATATTAGCCCATAAACTTGGATTACCCAAGATACAATTTACCCACAACATGAAGCTCTAGAAGAAGGAAGACCAAAGTAGAGATGCTTTAGTCCTTCTGTTCGTACACTGCCTTTGTCGCCATGATATAACTCCTGGAAGCATGCTTGCTCTATCCATAGATCAGGGTCTTTCACAGCTATCATCCAAAAATCTCCTTCCTGCAACATGCAGAGAGTAACTTACCTTGGAGCACGCAGTCAACAAGGGAAGTCTCCATTAAAACTTTATTCTTGAGACCCAGGGAACTTTGTAAAGGGAACAAAGAAGACTGATAGAGCGGGTGGTGATGGATGGAATCAAGGAAATAAAGACTTTGAGACATAACGGTATGGACAGAAACTAACAAAGTGCACAGTTCTAATGTAGATGAGGTCCCAGCTCTGAGAAGGGAAAATGGGCATGATATTCCATCCATGGGCATGATCTTCCATCCCTGACCAAGGAGCTATTTCCAACTGATGACTGCTTCACAAGGAAAACTTAATTTTCTTCCATGGAATTTCAATGGATATACAATCTGCACTTAAGAAAAGGTCTTATGCCTAGCAATAAATTACCAACTCAAAACAAATGTTTTCCTCTCTCTCTCTCTCTCTCTCTCTCTCTCTCTCTCTCTCTCTCTCTCTCTCTCTCTCTCTCTCTCACTCCCCGTGTGTGTATGTGTGTATGTGTGTGTGTGTGTGAGTGTGTGTGTGTGTGGCGTGCTGCACTTCTTCCATTTTTTGCTGTTTTTTCTACATTTATTTTGTTCTACCTTTTTAAATCTTTTTTTCTTTTATTGTACTGATTGTTTTCTGAAGATAGAAAGAAAAACACTTTGCATTTTATAGATAAGGAGAAAAGGGCAACTTGGAAAGAAATGAAGGAGAGGAAGCAGTGCTCAGAATATATAGTATATAGGAAAATTGATTTAAATTATATTAAAATTATATATATATATATATTTAAATAAATAATTATGTCACAACAAGTGCACTTATTCACTAGTTCATGGGGGAAATGGCCATTTCTCTAATGCAGACTAAGTTTGAATTGTTTCAATCTCTGTTTCAGTCACCATACAATCAAATAGCAGCAGTGATATAATATAATCATCTGTTTGTTTTCTTTTACTCACCACAACTAAACTATGCACTAAACTAATTCCTCATTTTTAGTATCAAAGTCCAAATATCTTGAGGATGGTGAGAGGAAGAGGGGCATAGATATCAGCTACTGTCCTAGACAATAATAAAGTGGGAGAGAGACAATAGCCAATAAGTCATATACTGACATTTTAAATACTGATTATAGATTAAGCATAGTTAGTTCTAAATTTAATTAAACATAGTCTCAGGTTGTGCCATCAGCTTAGTCATTTGATCCCATTAGCAAAGGATGCTGCTTCTTCCTCTCTGGAACTGTGATTCATTCAGGGCATCACAAGATGAGTACATTGATATTTCAGAAATACTCTGCTGATTAATTGTCAAGAGGGAAAATCCAGCTCATAGGAGAGGACTGAGTTCTCATTTGACCACACAAAGAAAATGCTCAGTGATGCAGGGAAAAGTCAAAGCAAACTTTGACCCCATGAATGCTATTATACAGTGATTCATTTATATTCCACACAATTTAAAACACCATTTTTACCTCAAACTTTGTTTTAAGGAAGTTCTGGTAATATTTCTTCTAGATTGGGGTTACTGTACTACTGAAGAATCAAATAAAAGAGTACATTAAAAATAAATTCTATAAATGATTCAGTAATGGTAACATCAGTAAGAAACACTTGACTAATTTTACATTCCAAAAGGAAGAAAAATGATTATATGAACAGACGGAGAAGTACAAAATTGCATAACACAACTCTACAATAAATGCTAGACTGTCTAGAAAATTTGTTTCCCATACATAAACATTTTAGTAAATCATTGTAAATCTTTATAAAATTGACAATAAACAAAAACATCTTTAAATATCATTTTCAGGAATTGAAGAGATTGCTCATGATTAAGAGCATACTACTTCCAAAGGATCTGAATTTTGTTCCCAGCCCCCATTTCAGGAAGCTTATATCAATTGGAAGTATATGGAAGTACAGCTCCAGTTTGGGGAGTTTTTAATGCTCTTTTTTGGTTTATTAAGTACCTAGACATACATCACATGCACGTGTGTGCACATACACATACACATACACACACACACACACACACAAAATATTAAAAACACAGGTAAAATTATTGTGCTTTGTTTTTATGCAAAACAAATACAGAAAAAAGTAATTCTCCCAGGGAGTTAATTTTCAGCAGTAGCATTATTCAGGGTTTGAGCTGATCCCCATCTTGGTTCTATAGCAATAATATAAATTCCCACCCACACTTAGAAATTACAAATACCATTTGAAAACACCTTAGCTGCTACCTTATTTCAGTTTGCTCTGGTAGAAGTCATATCTCTTCAGTATGTTATACAATCTAAAAATGAGGGCAGGGATATAGCTATGCAGAATATAATTTCTCTATTGTGTACTATTTTGGGATATAAATAGCTCTGAAAATTGTAATAATTATTATGTTCCTTAGAATAATCAAAAAATCACTCATTTTTCAAAAATTCTAAAACTTTTAAATAAAATAAATTATAGGCTCATTCCTTGACATAAACTGTACCAAACGTGGATACATAACAAAATTAATTTCTACATTAAACAATTTATTAATTTCTTAAGAATATAACAGAATGAATTTGAATTATAATTTTCAACTCCACTATTCTCTCTCTCTCTTTCTGAAGTCCCCAAATTCCAGTTCTCATCTTTTTGTAATTTCACAACCCATCACTCCAATTTGAGATGCTCATATGTTTCTGGATATGGCGCTGTCCACACACCTTTAAGAAGTTGACATGGGGATGGGACCACCCACTCATCTCCAAATTCTTATCTAGAATGGCTCCAGTCTAAAGCATGGGGACAAAGTATGGAACAGAAACTGAAAGAAAGGCCATCCAGAGAGTGTGCCACCGAGGGATCCATCTCATATACAGACACCAAACCCAGACACACTTTTGTGGATGCCAAGAAGGGCTTAATGACAGGAGCCTGATATAGTTGTTTGCAGAGAGGCTCTACCAGAGCCTAACAAATACAGATTTGCATGTTCATATCCAAACATTGGAGTGAGCACAGAGACCCCAATGGAGGAGTTAGAATAAAGTCTGAGGGAACTGAAGAGGTTTGAAACCCCATAGAAAGAACAAAAATATCAATCAACTAGTACCCACAGAGCTCCCAGGGACTAAACCATCAACCAAAGAGCCCACGTAGAGAGACCCATGGATCCAGCTGCATGTGTAGCAGAGGATGGCCTTGTCTGGCATCAGTGAGAGGAGAGACCCTTGTTTCTGTAAAGGCTCGATGCCTTTGTGTAGGGGAGTTCCAGGGCATTGAGGTGGGACTGGGTAGGTGGGGAATCACCCTCACGGAATTGGAGGAATGGAAACGGGATATGGATTTTGAGATGTGGAGCCCAGGAAACAAAATAGCATTTAAAATGTAAGTAAATAAACTATCCAATAAAAATTGACTTTCCTTTGTCCTTAAGCATCAACTGTACATAGCCTTTCAAGTATTTGTGTAAACTTATGTGTTCTTTCCAATTCCATGCTAGGCATTTTGTGGTATAATTTTTATAGGCAACCGTGGATGCTCTGATTCTATGTGAACAGAAATTCAGCAATATTCAGAAAACACTTGTGCTCTTGTGTTTCCTGTATTCTGGCTCTAAAAATCTCTCCATCCCCCTTTCCAGTATGATCACTGAGCCATGAGGAGGAATGTGACATAGATGGTTCTTTTGTTGCTCTGCACTTCTTAGTAATTTATTCTATACAATTTGACCAGCATTTACCACACATTTTCTGCATTTACTACCATTGTAACTTAAAAAACAAAACAAACAACAAAAAAAATTCCAAATAACTTTCTGATAGGTATTAAAGATGAGCAAATCATTAGGCATAGGGATATAAATTTAGATGCAGATTGATACTACAACCAATTAGCAAAATAATACTAGTAAAATCACACACACACAAATACAGGTTGTGAGCTCTGTAACCATTAGTTCTTAACAAGATATATACTACCAAATGTGTGCTTTACTGTACAAAAGCCCTTAAACCTAATAAAAAGAGATTTGGGTACCCTTTTTATATTTTTCCCCAAAGACCCATGGGTACATCTTCCCACATTCATCATTACTGAAGTTCACGGTTGTGTAGTAGTGCTGGTATTTCCTATAGCGGACTCAGTCACTTATACTATGAGATATAGCCAGAATGGAAGTAACTACCTGACCTTGATTTCTTTATGTTCTGTGGTGAATGAGTGTGGTGTCTTCAGTACCCATGTCTTACTAAATTGTGGTACTCAAATAGAAAGAACACTGTTCACCATTTGACCCAACTCTACCACTTGAGGACACACCCAACTTCTCTGTTTCCTACTATAGAGATAAATGTATGTATTTGTGTTCATTGATGCTTTCTTTACAAGAGCTGGGCTTTAGCAACAGCCTAGATGTCAATTAGGTGAAGAATGGATTATGGAACATATGTTATCTGTATGTGTTTAAATTATATTAAGATTCAAGGAAACATAAAATTGAAGGATCTTCAGGCAACAGTATAAAGCTGGTAAACTATGCATTGAATGAGGTAAACCAGACAATAAAAGACAAACATCACATCTTCTCATGTATATGTGTAATCTTGGTATCAAATTGTTATTCACATGTTTATTTTGGAGTATTTGTACAACCCAGAAAACTACAGATTTTCTATTGATGTAGAGGGAGAAGAACTGTCTTAAGAAAGTGGTAATGACAGAACATTGTGATATTAATGGAGAACAGGAAAAAACCAGGAAGTTTACATGTAGAGAAGAACCATATGATAAGTCAGACATGAAAATGGAGGAATGATAACAACTCTAATTTTCTTTGAAAAAAATCTGGAAACCTACAGTGTTATAGATATCTGCATGAATATTGTAACAATTTATTTGCTGTTAGCCATCCAATAGAGCTGAACGGGCTAGTCTTATGTAGGAAAAGGTCTAGTAACCATAGTTGTTTTGGGTTGTAGAGTGAAATGACTGCATTCCTATCTCTTACCCAACCACCCATCTATCCTCTTCTCTCAAAGCTCTTGAATTAGGGTCATGTGTTATTTTTAGTGTCTTAGTCAGAGTTTCTATTCCTGCACAAACATCATAACCAAGAAGCAAGTTGGGGGGGAAAGGGTTTATTCAGCTTACACTTCCACAATGCTGTTTATCACTAAAGGAAGTCAGGACTGGAACTCAAAATGGTCAGGAAGCAGGAGCTGATGCAGAGGCCATGGAGGGATGTTGCTGACTGGCTTGCTTTCCTGGGCTTGCTCAACTTGCTTTCTTTTAGAACCCAAGAATACTGGCAAAGACATGGTATGAGAAACAATGAGCTGGGCCCTTCTCCCTTGATCATTAGTTGAGAAAATGCCTTAGAGTTGGTTCTCATGGAGGCATTTCCTCAACTGAGGCTCCTTTTTATGTGATAACTCTAGCTGATGTCAAGTAGACATAAAAACCAGCCAGTACACTCAGTGTTTTGGATTCTCTCCCCCCATTTAGTTTTCAACAGTTCCTTTTCACGTGTATCATGAAGATAATGGAGACAAAGATAGAATATTTCTCTATTTCACAGAAGACTATCAAGACTCTGCAAAGAACATTAGCATATTCTCTTAAACATAACAATGTGTTAATCTTAAGCAATAAGACAATTTATTTCATTTATTTCCTTTTTCTTTTTTTCTTACAACTTTATTTAAACAAGAGAGATACATGTACATATTTTTAAAAGCATTTTGGCAATTCTTTTAGAGGATTGATAGCATGCATTGAAATCTCACTAGTTACCATTAACATAAAGTACATGTAGAACAGAATGTAACATGGAGACAGTCAGAGTTTTCTTAGTGTGTCTATATTAAACATAATGATGTTGGAATACCAAAAAATTGCCACAAGATTATATTCCTAGCTCTTTAGTTATTTAAGGTCTAGGTGTACCACACTCTGAGTGGGTGCTATACACTTATTTTTTTCCTAAGAGGGACTGAGGCTTTCACTATTTGGCCTTTGTTATTCTTGAGCTTCATATGGCCTGAGAGTTGCTTCTGGGGGTATTCAGAGATTTCTGGAGCTAGTATCCAATTATCAATGACTGCACACAAAATTTTCACTGGAGGGACTGGTACACTAACAGTCCAAACAAAACGGTCATCCCACAATTTGTCCTGCCTACAAGACGTGCATAAAGATGGAACAGAAATGGAATGGCCAGCTGATGATGGCCTATTTTGAGGTCCAGGCCAGAAGAGAGAGCCCACCACTGACACTATTAATGATATCCTGATGTATTGGCAGAGATGAACCTAGTATGAATGCCATCTGAGAGGCTTTAACTAGCAGTTGGTGGAAACAGATGCAGAGACCAAAAGCCAAATATTAGGTGGAGCTTTGAGATGCTTGTGGAAGAGAGGGTGGAAAGATTGAAGGAGCCAGAGGGCTAAAAGACATCTTAAAAATATCTACATAGTCAACTAACCTTTGCCCATAAAGGCTCACAGAGACTGAATCATCAACCAAAGAGCATGCATTAGATGGACCTAGCCCCCTATTTATATGTAACAGATGTACAGACTGCTCTTCACGTGGGATTCCTAACAACTAGAGTACAGGAGGTCTCTCACTCTGTTGCTTGCTTTGGAGAGTTTCTTAACTAAGCTCTTTCTTCTTTAGGGTGATATACCTTGCCTTCCTGTAACTTGATATGCCAAAAAATGTTGATGTTCATTGGAGGCCTCACTGTCTTTGGGGAGAAATGGAGAGTGTAGGAGAAGAGAAGGAAGAGGGAAGAACTTCTAGGAGAGGATGGAGTGGAAACTGTGGTTAGGATGTAAGCTAAATTAATTAATCAATATAATAAATTATCCACTATCATTTCATCAGAGGAAAACAAAATTTTAAGGTACCTCAAGGGTTCATGACACTTTAAAAAAGAACTATCATAAAGAAACCACAGAATAAAAGATGTGAGTAAAAATGTGAGGAGGAAAACTATTGGTGAGAGTGTGTGCTAATTAACATATTGCCCTATAGCCAAATGTTATGGATGCATTTACTCGATTGAGGCTCCCTCCTCTCAGATGACACTAGCTTGTACCTAGTTGACATAAAACTATCCAGAACAGAACTCATGTATGATATTCTAAATAAATAAAATATTATCTATATATTAATAAATTTAATTAACCGTATGTTTTAATGGTAAGTATTTTTGCTGCTAAAACATCATAATTACCACCATTGGTAATATGATGTTCTAAAATTTATAACCTCAATGTCCTTTTTCAGAGCTTACCTTCTCCACACTTTCTTTCTTGAAAAATATCAAGTTTCTTAACATCACATTGGTGATCTCTCAAATGTGTCTTACTATCTAATGAAATAAAGAAGCATAAATATAGAATTGAGGCTACTGAATGATTACTAATCTAAGGGCCATAATTAAACCAATTTCTTCCTCATCATTTAGTACATATGTGTATATTCAGAAAAAATATCATTGGGTAAATTCTTACTAAATAGTTGTGTAGTGAATATAAAAGTTGTCTTCTGCCTTACTGGATTATTCTGAGAAATTAGTAAGATAATATTTATGAAAGAAAATTGACACTGGAAATAGGATTAGCAATAAAACATTAAAATAATTTGTTAGGTAAAGTCTACATTTTCTTGGTGAACCCTTTTGAGAATATATCATAGTTTAATTGAATTAAGATATTTTCATTGACGAATAGTTATAAAATGTGAGAGACATAGAACAAGAAATGTTGAATTTGGAGGCCAATGGGCCAAATATGAAGGTCTAAGAAAAAGTGCTTTGTTACAAGATTAGGATATAAAACTAGTAATAACATTCTGAGCCATGAGAACACTTGAATCGGGTCATTTATCCCACAATTTCAAGAAGTAGTCATTCACATTTAGGAATTCTTCTGATGTTTGAACTATTCAGTCTTCTATCAGAAGACATATGTATCTGTGGTAAGGCTAGGGACTACCTCAGATTCCAACCAGATAAAGCTCCTTTCTCTTTTATTATTCTTTTTATTATTCTACATTCTAGAAGAATTTCAAGAACATGTAAGCATTAAGCTGGTAGATGACAGTGTGAATTATGTTTAGAGAGTATCTATAGCAAAACAGCAAGGCAATACAATAAAATTTACATATTTTTGCAGTTTAGGCATGACTTTAGGCTTTTTACTGCTTCAGTGAAGCTGAGAGGGTTGAAATATTTGCTTGTAAGGTCTATTTATTGACTCATATTATGTATATATATAGCTTATATATATATATGTTATATGAAATATAAAACTGGTAATAATATTCTGAGCCATGAGAATACTTGAATCTGATATATATATATATATATATATATATATATATATATATATATATATATATATATATATATATAATATTACTAAATTATATCCATTTTAGTTGAAATGGATGCCCATAAAAATATTTTTATTTAGATATTCTGAGCAAAATTCTTACAGGTGATTTTTAAAAATTAATTAAATAAAAACATATGTGATGATTGAAATGTGATCATTTATGTGCAAGTTTTGTCATAGAATGTCATGAAAATTATAATTTGTATATTAATCTTGTGTGCCCTTAATTTATGCAGTGAGCTATTTTCATAACTTTTATAAGAATGACCACTATTGAATATGTACATACATTGTGAAAATGACCAGATACACCATTTGCTTTTGATAACTCTCTGCACAAATGCATTTCTATAATGTGAACCCAATGAATTGCTCCTAATGCTATACTTAACATAATTGAGCTGAAAGATATGTGTTGACTTTTACTTGTTTGGTGTTGAACTATTCTTTTCATCTTATCTTTGCTTTTCTTTTGAACACATCTCAATATATTCAACAAAAGGTTGAAATTATTATTCTAATAAATAAATCCTTCTGTGTCTGCAAGTATGTTGTAAGAGTAGGCGATCCTCTGATTGAGTTTTATTGAACCTGTGAAATCATAATTAACGCAAATAAGTCTGGCTGGTCAAATGTTGTGAGCACTGTAGATAAAAACTAATGTAAACACTAGAATCCTTGACATTTGATTACTCAGTAAGAATAATTGGCTTTCTTCTATGCAGTCATAACAAGAGCATTCGAAACAAGTGGGATAGAAGGAACACGAGGGCAGTCCTTGAAGTCGATCTGTACACAAGACAGGAACAGCAACTGACAGGAATTCCCAATTTCTATTGTTTTTGTTTTTTTGTTTGTTTTTTTTGTTTTTTTTCATGACTCATTTAACACTCCAGCCTGAAACCCAGAGCACCTGAAAGCAAATTAGAAAACTGTGTCAATCACATGGGAATTAATGTTTTAAAGTATCAGCACTATCCTCAGTAAATGGAAGGATTTAATGAGCTCGCCCTCAAATAGTTGACCTTGTTCGTGCTCAAAAACTATATAGCTAATCAAGCTTAGTCAAAAAGAAAGAGAAGTTCCATTAATAATATGGGATTATTAAAGAGGAATTGTTTCAATGGGGCTTTCCATTCCTATTCATGCTAAAAGAATAATAAATGCACAGATATGTAGTATTTTCATTAGTTGGCCATTATTTCACATACTCTTGCTGACAAAGAAAAATCCTTACCTGTTTCATTTTATGGCTTCCGAATTTTCATTCAGCCAGATGGGTGCATACCTAATTGCAAAACAGATTGTGTCTGTGTCTACAAAGCAAATTGAATTGGAGACTTGAACATTAATCTCCAGGCCATATGTGAAGGTTGTCCTAAGTAAATATGATAGTAGTATACAGCGATCATTGCAAGCTATTCATATAATGACAGAAGTCCATTTCTATTGATTCACATATGCATCACTGGTTTTCTAAGTGGAGTTAGGTTACTGATGGTGGAGTCATCAGGCACTGTGTTAAAGGCACACCCCAGTCTCCAAATACTACACTGTCAGAATTTCTAAAGTAGAACTACAAATCATCTGCCATTTTCACAAACACTCGTCTATAGATTCCCATAAAAATAAATGCTGAAAAGACAGTTCCTCATAAAAAGTTTCAAGGAGATCTAACCATTGATTGTTACTAAATATATGAAACAGATTACTGTCTCCCCATATGCATATGTACATAAAATAGTTCATAGCAATAGACCAAACAGGAAGATACAAATAATACAGTGGTTTCTTGTTTTTGCTATGCAGAGTGGATTTAGAAAGGTCTGTTGACTTGATTGTCAAGATTTGCTTGGCTGGAAGAAAAGGAGAGATACGGTGAAGCCAGAAGAAGCTAAATACCACATACCTAAGATAACATTTTTGTGGGGTTTTTTTGTGTATGTTCAAATTACAAAAAAAAAAAAAAAAAAAAAAAAAAAAAAAAAAAAAAAATTTCCAGTATGATTAAAACAATTGTATCTCTATGTTAAAATTTCAAAAGAGGAACACTTCTCCACTGTTGGTGGGGTTGTAAACTGGTACAACCGCTCTGGAAATCAGTCTGGCAGTTCCTCAGAAAATTGGACATAGTACTAACTGAAGACCCAGTTATTCTACTTCATGGCATATACCCCAGAGATGCTCCAACATACAACAAAGACACATGCACCACAATGTTCATAGCAGCAATAATTATAATAGCCAGAAGCTGGAAAGAACCCAGATGTCCTTCAGTAGATGAATGGATACAAAAATTGTGGTATATTTACACAGTGGAGGACTACTCAGCTATCAGAAACAATGACTTTATGAAATTCTTTAAAAAATGGATGCATCTAGAGAATATCATCCTGAGTGAGATAACTCGGTCACAAAAGAACAAACATAATATGCAGTCACTGATAACTGGATACTAACCCCAGAAACCTCTGAACCCCCCAGAAACAACCCACAGACTATATGAAGTTCAAGAAAAACAAAAGCAAAAAAAAAAAAAAAAAAGAAAGAAAGAAAAAGAAAAATCATTGTTTAATCTTTACACACCAAGAAATCTTTGACTATTTCCAGGTTACATCTTGTTCTACATGTACTTTATGCTCATTATAACTAGTAAGATTTTAATGCATACTATCAAACCTTAAAAAAATCAAGTACCGACAAAAATATATTCATATACTTTTATGTAAAAATGCTTTGAAAATCTGAACATTTATTTCTGTTTTTTAAAATAAAGTTGTTCAATTTAAAAAAAAATTCCAAATTTTCTTAAGTGGAAATTTACAATCATTCAGGCAATTCTGAGGAAAAACTAATAATTTTTCTATTATCGATAATTTTTTATTTATTTACAGATAAATTGTCAGAATATAAAACTGTAATTACCTCAAAACTAGACAAGAGTCATGAGAATATGAGAAAAGACACATTTTTTACTCTTCTTTGAAAATTATATAAAACTTAAAATTATTTGGGCCTGGAATATTTAAATGAATATCAGGTACATGTATGTGTATATGCAGAGAGACACATTCATAAGTGCCTATCTATCTGACCTTTTGTGAAAGAAAAAAAATTGCAAAAATTTTATTCCAAGATACTGCCATTTGTTTCTGTTCTATTATAGATCATTCTCATTTTTATTATAAAGGAGTTTTTTGTCTGTATATACTGATGTGTATATTTATCCAAGACACTTTTGACTTAATAAAGTTAAGTTTTGATGCACCATAAAATACGTGATATATCACTTTAGTAGCAAAGCCTTAGGAAGTGTTGGTATTTAGGTACTATGTTAACAGAAATATTTTTATCAACTTATATAGTTAATACAAATTTGCCGCATTCCATTATGGCTTTTATCTACAATGTTATATAGTTACAGAACTTAAATTATATCATAAATTTTATTAAAAATATTCAAGCAAATCCTATAAAATTTTGACCTCAGACATTTTCAGCCTTATATGTCTTGTTAGTATTTGTGATTCAACAATAACACAACATGTTTGTAATATGTTTCTGGTTACTATATGGCAATCAATATATGTACTAATTTTAGATAATTTTTTGGCTTGCTGTTTTAAAAGATCCAGAAATACTTGGCAAACTGTACTTAAGTTAATTTTAGATATACACCTTGCTTTTGCATGTGTGTCCATATTAAAGAACAGACATGTGAGCACAGAAACTCAGAGTCCAAAAAATTGTATGCAATTCCCTGGAGTTATACAGGTCATTAAGTGGTTTTGAGTTATTCAACATAGGTGCTTGGAACAGATCTAAACACTTCAGGAGCAAACACATTCACTAATTAATAATAATGATAATAATAATAATAATAATAATAATGAGATTTTTAGTACTTTTTAAATGAGTCCTCAAGTCTCTCATGTTTATCTCCTCTTCGCTTATAACACTTTCCATATATTCATGTCGACTCTAATTTTTTTATTTAACAAAACAGGCTTTCTTTAGTTTCAGAGCATTAATATCTTTGTAGAACAAACTTTAGAACCACAAGACAACCATTGAAAATTTCTTCCTTAAAGCAGCAGACGATTGCAGGAATACCTTTAACATACATTTTCAAGAGACTACAAGGCTGAACACTTTACATAAAAGGTATGCATTACTCTTATACCAGGTTGATATAATACAAAGCAAGATTGCATAAAATTAATGCCTGAGAACATCCCAATTGCCTATAAATCTCAGTAATGAGCCTTTTTCAAAGCTCCAAAACCAAGCAGTTATTTTTTAACTTGGATACTTAGAAGATAATGCAACATGCTACAGAGCAGAAATATTCAACAGGTGCTTTTAAGACTCCATTTGAGTAAGGTGTATACTATGGCCGTGTAAGACACTGTCTTAGTCAGGGTTTCTATTTCTGCACAAAACATCATGATCAAGAAGCAAGTTAGGGAGGAAAGGATTTATTCAGCTTACACTTCCACATAGCATTTTATCACCAAAGTAAAAGCATTTTTGTATAAAACTATAGGAATATATTTTTGTCAGTACTTGATTTTTTAAAAAGGTTTGATAGTATGCATCAATTTACTTCCTTATGGAATTCAGGTCTACCAGCGCAAGGATGGCACCACCCACAATGAGCTGGGCTCTTCCATCTTGACCATGAGTTGAGAAAATGATTTACAGCTGGATCTCATGGATCCATTTTCACAACTGAGAGGCTCCTTTCCCTGTGATAACTCCAGCTTGTGTCAAGTTGACACAAAACCAGCCAGTAGAGACACTTTGCTGACAACCAAATAACTATTCCTTAGTTTGACATATTTTTCTCATCTATGAAATACTTACTCTGACCAAAGAGATATCAGAACAGGTATGTTTTCAAAAGTATTTATTGGAACACAGTATAAAAATATCATGTAACTTAATGATATAAAATAATGAAAGCAATAAAATATTTCTAATGAGAATTTAGTCTCTACCCCCCATCTTGCTAAAACCTAATGATCTATGTAAATGCTATAAAAAGTTTTCTTCTTAGTTCAAGTAAAATTCTTATAAATAACTGTCAGAAAGGAATCAGATATAAAGAATATACATATAGAGGTATATTTATCATTGTAAATTTCAATAATTTTCTTGAAAGTAGAATATTCTTATAAAATAGTGGAGATCTGTGGTCTAATAATGACATAAAGCATTGTTGAACTATTGCACTATTTAATAGTGGGATACATGGAGCAAAGCTAATATACAAAATATAAATTTAAAGAATACCCCATACAAAGAAATATATCCATACAACAGAAAATACAACAGAAAACTTATGTTCACAATTTTGTGAATGAAACAGAATGTACTGCTGTTGTTACAGGTGTGGAGGATTTCATGCCCGTGTGTAGCTTTTCCACAAGTAGCTGTTGCAGTTCTCAATAATCTCTGAGACTTTGTAACCAATTATCTCAGTCAACCACAGATGTCTGGGTAGTCCTCCAAAAACTACTGGGAAAACAATATTGAATTTCATGTGTGCTCCTGAGTTTCTCTTAAATTTCTCCAAAGCATAATGGCCTCTTATGTTTTTCTATTCTTAAAGTCTCTTGCCAGCACCTCTCACTTTTAAATCTCTTACTTGGATTTGCTGAGAAAATGAATAGTGGGAAGTGTAGTATTCAGGATCTTTGAGGTCCTTATGTGAAATAGTGCAACACTAAATTGACAATCCAAAAGAAAAATATGATGTGGCACTATTAAAACCTTTCGGCAAAACAGAATTGTAATGTGGAAGGCTTTTTTACTTCCATTCAAATTTCTCTCAGTTTCCAATTCTTTCACTGAGAGTGTTATAGAAAGTTTTAGAATTTATGACTAGTTTTTTTATTGAATAGAATATTTAAAATTGGATGCTGAAGACAATCCTGGATACTTTTATGTTAAAACAGAGCAAGTTGGTATCTCAGAGGCATCTTGTATACTTCCTGGGGAAAAACATTTACCTGTGCTTATTCATAAAAAGATAGATTTTGTCACCATGACAAAATAGCTTAAATAGGATAGTCATAAAGAAGCAAAAGCCAATTCTGGCCATAGTTTCATGAATGCAAAGGTACAGAGCAGGCACAAGTTCTGTTCTTGGTCACTTCATAACTTGGTAGTGATTGTGAAGCAAAATAAAACAAATAGAATATTAAGCAAAATATTACATCTCAGTCCATGGGCATAAAAGGCGTGAGGAATGGAAAATGGGGCTGGGGTTTTAAATAACAAATGGGTTTGAGTGGTGTTCTCCCTAATAGGTTTCATCTAAAATGTTCATATCTGCTGCAAGAGAAGAGGAACCCCCAGGTGGTGAATAAGGGAGAAAAATAAAAACTAGGAATATTTAAGAATCCCCGTCTTAACAGCAAACAAAAGGAGAAAGAAGTCACTGGGGAAGGAGATTCTGAAGGCCTGGACTTCAGAAAGAAACACACAACTCATACTATGAAACACAATTTTTTAAAAATTTTTTTGCCAGTAATTCCTCTGAATTCTTTCATTAAACTCTTCTGCAGAGAGCCTTACTATAAGACTCAGAGTTGAGAGCAGGGGTACCACACACTTTATGTGTTATTCTTGAAAGTTATAAAAGACAATTTAAGAAATGTGAATGTAGTTGATAGCTATATGAAGAAAGAAGTGTACATATAAAATTACTTTTCAACAACTGTGCACCTTTACACATTGTGAAGTTCTAATGTATTAGGTAAATACTAGGCTTGTAGGCTTCAAAAACTAATGATCAAATTCTAGATGAGGGCTTAGAGAATAGTTATTTACCCATTTGCAATATCTGATTATTCACCTATAAGGTAAAGGCGTTTGATTAGATGTTTTGAAAATTTCCTTGCAGCTCTGCGAGGATGTGTTTCTTAGAACACATCACAGCCAGTGCTTGGTTAAAATGCCAAACTTGAAAAACGTTATCTCCAGTCCCCTACCAAGCAAACTACTATCATCTTTCTGCTCTATTGCCCCTAGGCTCCATCCCAAAACATCTCTACTTGGGAAGTTTCCAACCTTCTTCTCTTAGTCAGAGTTCATCAGCTCCGTGTCTCTTCCATATCTAATATGATGCATAATATGTGCTGCTGTGATGGTGTGAGATAATGAGGTAGTGGCTTGCCAGATGGCATATTTGCATTTTAACAGGGGCCTTCTGGAAACAATGCCTTAGTACAAAGGAGTGTTTTAATTGGTGTGAGTGTTATCAAATAAGGTAGGCCTTCTGGGGAGAAAGACCACAGATAATGAAATATAAGCCAATCAGTTTGCCAAGCTGAAACGATTTCTATTTTACATACATAGTTCATTGCCAAAGATAAAATTTAAGATGTTATTAAGGTGTTAAGACCCCGCTCTTAAGTGAAAATATTTCCTTCTGCTTGTAATTTTCATGTTTTTATTAAAATAGTAGACTCAAGGACTGCCATAAATATCACACCGAATGAAGATACTAAGTAAGCTACAGCTAAAGTAATGGTCAACCAGTAGACATCAGCTTGTTTAAAAAGGGGGGCGTGTTCATTACTCAATGCCATTCATTTTGAATAAAACTGAGATGACTACCATAGCTCTCTGTACCAGATCCCTCAAGGAAAGAGCTGGTCTCTCCCGTGAGTGCTGACACTTCTGAAAGCACAGAGGAGACCACTACTTCTGCTCAAATACCTGGAACCAGAGCAACCCACACAGAGCCCTCAGGACAACAGGAAGCAAGAATCAGACTGGAACATGATCCTTCTGGTTTCCATCTGTGATCTGAGATGACCTGCGCCATGCTCTACTTACCAAATCCTACCTGGAGAGAGCTGGTCTCCCAGGAGTGCTTACACACATGAGAGCACAGGTAAGACTGCCACTTCTGTTCCAAGAGACCCACTCAGAGCCCTTAGGACAGAGGAACAGAGGAGTATCTGGGGACAAGGTACTTCCAGTTTCTCTCTGTGTCCTGGAGCTGACCTTGTGCCATAGCTCTTCATAGGCAAACTCTGCCCAGAGAGAGCTGGTCTTCAGGAACACTGACACATAAGCTTAAAGGAGAGTCAAACCACTGTCAGACACAGCAAGATAGCAAGATGGCCAGAAACAAGTTCAAGAACCTAAGCAACAAACCATTTGGCATCATTAGAATCCAGTTCTCTGACCACAGCAAGCCCTGGATACCCCAGCACATTGGAAAAGCAAGATTCTGATTTATAATAACATGTCATGATGATGTTAGCAAACTTTAAGAAGGACATAAATAATTCCCTTAAAGAAATACAAAGGAACACATGTAAACAAGCAGACGCCCTGAAGGAGAAAAAAAAAATAAAGTCCTTTCAAGATTTATATAAAAACACAAGCAAAAAGGTGGAGGAAATGAATAAAAACATACATAATCTAAAAATGGAAAGAGAAACAATAAAAAAATCACAAAGAGAAACAAAACTGGAAATAGAAAACCTAGGAAAGGGATTACAAGTCATAGATGTAAGCATCACCTACTGAATACAAGAGATAGAAGAGAGAATTTCAGGTGCAGGAGATACCATAGAAAACATTGACAAAACAGTCAAAGAAAATGCAAAAGGCAAATGTTCCTAACACAAAATATCCAGACAATCCAGGATACAATAAGAAAACCAAGGATGATAGGTATACAAGACAACAAAGATTCCCAAATTAAAAGGCCAAAATTATAAAAGAAAACTTCCCTAACCCAAAGAAAGGAATGCCCATAAACACAAGAAGCTTACAAAACTCCAAATAGATTAGACCAGAAAAGAAATCCTTCCTGGCACACAATAGTCAAAACACAAATGCACAAAAAAGAAAGAATATTAAAAATAATAAGAAAAAAGATCAAGTAACATGTAAAGGCATACTTATCAGAATTACACCAGACTTTGAAATAGAGACCACGAAAGCTAGAATATCCTGGGCAGATGTCATAAAAACCATATGAGAACACAAAAGGCAACCCTGGCTATTATACACAGCAAAACTCTCAATTAACATACATGAAGAAACCAAGATAATTCATGACAAAACCTAATTAACACAGTATCTTTCCACAAATCCAGCCAAAGGGAATAATAGATGGAAAACTCCAACATAGGGAGGCAAACTACATTCAACAAAAAGGAGGAAAGTAATGTTTTTTCAACTAACCAAAAAGAAAATAGCCACAGAAACATAATTCCACCTATAACAACAAAAATAAAAGAAAGCAACAATTCCTTTTCTTAAGATCTCTTCACATCAATGGACACAATTCCCCAATAAAAAGACATAGACTAACAGACGAGATACATAAACAGGATCGCATTTTGCTCTATAGAAGAAATGTGCATCAATGAATGAATAAATAAACACTACCTTATAGTAAAATTTTGGAAAAAACATCCACACAAAAGGTCCCAAGACACAAGCTGGAGTTCCCATTCTAATATTGAGTAATATTAATTTTTAACAAAAAGTTATCAAGAAAGGTAAACAAGGATACTTCATACATGTTGAAGAAAAAAGTCCACAAAGATGAATAATCAATTCTTAATATCTATGCTCCAAATGCAATGGCACCAAAATTCATATTTTCTTTTACTAAAACTCAAAGCATACATTGTACCTCACACATTAATAGTGGCAAACTTCAGCATCCAACTCTTAGCATACAAACAGAGAATAAACAGAGACACAGTGAAAACAACAAAAGCTATAAACCAGATGGATTTAACACATATCTAGAGAACATTTCACCCTAAAACAAAAGAATACACCCTCTTCTTAGCATTTCATAATATCTTCTCTAAAATTTACCAAACAGGCCTTAACAGATACAAGAAAATTGAAATAATCCTATGCATCCTGTCTGATCAACAAGTACTAAAGCCGTTTGGCAATAACAACAAATACAACAGAAAGCCCACATACACATGGACACTGAACAATTCTCGACTCAATCATAACTCAGCTAAGTAAGAAATAAAGAATTTAAAAACTTTTTAGAATTTAATGAAAATGAAGACAAAATGCAAAAAAAAATATGGAATAAAATTAAAGCAGTGCTAAGAAGAAATCTCATGGCTCTGAGTGCTTCCAAAAAAAAAAAAAAAAAAAAAAAAAAAAAAAAAAAAATGGCCTGAAAGCTCTCAAATGAAAACTAGCAAATAAACCTAAGGGTAGTTAAAGGCAGAAAATAATCAAACTCACAGCTGAAATCAACCAAGTAGAAACACGAAAGAACTATGCAAAGAATCAACGAAACCAGAAGCTGGTTTGATGAGAAAATCAACCATATAGAACAAACCTTAGCCAAAATAACCAGAGAGCCCAGACACTGTATCTAAAATCAGACATAAAAAAAGAGAAAAAAAAAAAAAAAAAAAAAACAGAAAGTGATGAAATTCCAAAAATGTAAGTAAATTGTCAGATCTTTCTTCAAAGACTATATCAATAAACCTGGAAATCTGGATGAAATGGATAGTTTTCTAGACAAATAACAGGTAACAAATCAGGATCAAATAACTCATCAAAACAGTCCCATAACTCCTAAGGAACTAGAGGCAGTCATTAAAAGTCTCACAACCTAAAAAAGCCTAGGCTCAGATGGGATTAGTGCAGTATTCTATCAGACCTTGAAAGAAGACCTATTACCAATACTCTTCAAACTATTCCACAAAACAGACAAAGGACCACTACACAATTTGTTCTATGAAGCCACAATTACATTTAGACTAAAGCCATACAAAGACCCAAAAAGAATGAGAACTTCAGACCAATTTCTCTTATGAAAATAATGCAAAAATGTGCAATAAAATTCTCACAAACAAAATCCAAGAACACATCAAAATGATCATCCATCATGATCAAGTAAGCTTCATTCCAGTGATAGAGGGATGGTTCGATATAGTAAAATCTATCAAAATAATCTACCCCATTAACAAACTCAAAAACCAAACGCCACATGATCATCTCATTAATTACTGCAAAAGCATTAAACAAAATTCACTATCTTTTTATGTTAAAGGACTTGGAAATATTAGGAAGTCAAGGCCCATCCCTATACATAGTAAAAATAATATACAGCAGACCAGTAGCCAACATCATACTAAGTGGAAAGAAACTTGAGACAATCTCACTAAATTCAGGGACCAGACAAAGTTGCAAACTCTCCACTTACCTATTCAATATACTACTGAAAGTCCTAGTCAGAGCAATTAGACAGCAAAAGAAAGTCAAAGGAATACAAATCAGAAATGGAGAAATCAAAATATCACTATTTGTAGATGATATGATAGTATACTTAACTGACCACAAAAATTCCACCAGAAAACTCCTACAGCTGATTGAAAACCTTCAACAAAATCACTGATTATAGAATTAACTCCACTAAATAATGTAGCCTTCCTCTACTCAAAGGATGAACATGCTGAAAAAGAAATTTGGGAAATGACACCTTTCACAACAGTCACAAACAACATGAAATACCTTGGTGTTACTGTAACTAAGCAAGTGAGAGATCTGTATGACAAGAACTTCAAGTCTCTGAAGAAGAAAATTGATCAGAATCTCAGAAGATGGAAAGGTCTCCCATGCTCTCGAATTGTTAGAATTAACATAGTAAAAATAGTCATCTTGCTGAAGGCACTCTATAGATTCAATAAAATTCCATTTAAAGCCAACTATGTATCTATTTTTCTGTCTTTCTCTCTATCTCTCTGTCTATCTCTCTTCCTTGATATATATATATATATATATATATATATATATATATGTATATGTATATATATATACATATATATACATCTCTGTATCATATATATATATATCCTTCTACATATCAAATGATACTATTATTTATAGACTTAGTGATATAAGAAAGAAAATATACTTTATAAGTGATCCATTACTGAAACTCTTAGATTTTGTTAGAGAAACAGCTTTTGGCTCTGTATAACAATGAAAACAACTGTTCAAAGCAGTGAGAATATGAGACAGTTTAGAGTCAGTTGGTAAGTAAGACATTCATGGCATGTTCTTCATGGTTCAGAGAACATTGAGAATGATGAGCTGGAAGGTCTGTAGGAGCCAGAAGATAAAGAATGTGCTCCAAAATGCTGTCTCATGAACATGGCATGTTTACTGTAATCATAAAATCACAGTACACATAGCTACATGCTCAAGAATTCACCATAAATAAAAGAGGCTGCACCTGGTTCTACAATGATTTGAGTGAAGCAGATGGTATGTGGAGCAGATTTCTTCTTCTCAAAGGAGAATAGGTAGGAACTGGGGCAGGATCTTTTTGAGGGGGTACAATAAGAGGAAGTTGATACTGTGATGTAAAGTAAATAAATAATAAAATTTAAAAAGAATAAATGCAACGCAAAAAGAATAACGGGGAATGGAGTGGATATAGAAGGAGTAGAGAGTGTTCATGGTCCATCTCCTCTCATCTGGCTTTTTCCTTTTCTCTGTGTCCTTTCTTCTTCTTCTTCTACATCTGAGACCCACAGTTATATAATTCAAAACCCATCAAGGCACATTCTCACATTATGCCTATAATCATAGTTATTGTACTGTGCTTCAAATGAGAGAAAAGAAAGTACAAAGGCTGCAAATTCTCTGGTTTGCTCCAAGTTGTAGGTCCATGTTTGTACCCAATATGTTGCATTGACAATTGGTAAGACTGGGTGATCCTGTTTCCTGAAGAAGTTTGTTTCATTATTGAATACATTGCTTGCTTTTATATGAATAGCATTATTTTCAAAACATAGCAGGTTTCAAAGTAGAATGATCACTTCTTTTTTTTATTGGCATATTAGTAATGATAGAATTACCAACAGAAATGATTTTATTGAGTTCTGCATATGGTTTTCGAGAAGAAGCAATAGTGACACACTCAAAACATCAGCCATTTCATATTGTGCTGACAAAAATAAGACAGAGAAAAACAAAGAATTTGAGTGATAAGGACAAGAAAGCATTAATTGTGTAACCGTTGTCAGTGCAATTCATAATTTATAAGAAGTTTCTTACCACATAGAAAAGAGTTTATTGCCAAAGCAAAATTTATTTTTTAGCCAGATCTGTGTTTAGAATTATTTAAATAGCAATAGAGAAAGCATTCTTAATATTTTGCCATAATGCATCATTTATACATCAGTGTCATTCTAAGCTCTGCTGCACATTAGACAGTTTCTGACAATATTTCACAATGTGATAGTTATAGTATAAAAATGATAGTCAGATTGAATTGCATTACTTGTGCTATAAAACACCACATGGAGTTAATAGAACTAGAATCCAATGATTATGGAAGAAGCACATCCTATGGTCATGCTTTGCGACCTACTGGATTTTGGTATAGAAATACATCCCAAGCAACAGTCTCTGAAATTGACTCAATAAATATGTGTAATTAATATGATATTCCCAAACATAAATTAGGACAGAACAACCCAATGCAAGCAATTTCTTACTGTGTACAACTGATAATGAGCTTAACTTGTTGACATATTTTGAATCAGCAGGTTGTACATGAAGGAAATGAGGCATATAAATAGTAAGTTGATATGACTGGAATTCAGATGTAGAAAGTTTAACAATGTGTACCGCATCAGAGTGCCCAGATAATTCACTTAGTTTCAAACTGAGACTGGAAATATATTTCTTTTGCAATATATTATCATTGTACAATTCTCATTTGGAAACTTTTTTTGAAGAAGTATAAACATACATAAGTAGAGTTTAATAAGTTCCTTTCATGTTGACATCTGTTCAGTGTAGATGAGCAGAGAATGGCACATGACTAAAACACATTAGCATTTTATGGCAGCCTTAAAGCTGTAAAGAAATAGTCAAAATAAAGCAAGAATTAGGTAGCAAGATGATAAGAACAGTCTCTAAATCTAGCAAATTATGAATCTAGCCAGAATATACCGGTGTCTTGCTTGGGACATAAAATTTTTCTTCATTTTCCAGATGGACTTGTCCCACATGACAGGCAAGTTCTCGAGGTGTAGCACACTCTTTGGAAATTTCCATTTTTTTCATCATCTGAATAGTTCTGGTAAATTTGGTAAAATCCTTCATTTTTAGATATTTTGGGGTACACAGATATCATTAAGAACAGAAGCAGCTGTTATGAATGTTAGTCACTTCAAAGAGTTTTAGTTAAATCAAGAGTACAGAGGGCTTCTAGGGTGTAATAATAATTTGCCATGTTACAATTCATTAAACCAAGAATTTCCTAATATTTTACAGTGTTACTTAACATTTGGCTTTTATTAGAAATAGTTGTATTTTTCTATCTTATTATTCAGCTTTTCCATATGTATCTTTTGGAATATCTTGGGGCTCTAGGAAGAGAATTAATGAAGTGACTGATGAATAAATTAATTACAACTTGCAATATTTTATTAACAAAATTTTTTAACCAACATGAATTTCATAGAAATCATTATTGATGTGCAATACCTTTTGCTTGCTTCAGCTAACATGGAAAAGTGGGATTTTCAGTGAACATCTCTTAATCATGTAATGAAATGGTAAACATCTTATTATTTCTCCCTTTTTTTTTCTCCAAATAAACAATGGAGATTAATTAACAAGCAAGACCCAATGATTTAATGTGTATTTTTAACTTGCTATGAATTTAATGACCACCTATCTACTTTCAAATTAAATAAACACAACATTTTCTCCCTCTCATCAAGTTTGCATATATTGAATGTATTGAACCATATATTATACTATAAATTATATAGATTAATCAAATACATTGTATTTTACAGTCTTTGCCTCCCATAAATAAATGTGATAAATTATAAAAATAAGGCATCTGTTATTATTTCTTTGGGAATAAACTATAAAAATAAGTGGAAATGGTCTGTATACAACCTACTTATGATACACTTCTTTCCTAGGAATAAATGGGGTTGGGCCACAGTAGCAGTCTAGTGAAACATTCTTAATTTACTGTGAGCACTTGAACTTGGAAGTATTTGAAAATGAACATTTTTGTTACGTTATTCAAACACCTGAAAAAACTAAAAACACAACACCATTAATTCTTCCTTATTAATCTCCATTCTCATATACATGGCATAGAGATCTCAGAGAATAGTTATGAACTGTTTATGTAAGTCCTTATCAGATATATGTGTGAAATTTTGTTTCATAAACATATTCTTTCCTTCCTCCTCTTTTATCTCTATCTTGTTTTTTTTCTTCTTATCTTTTATTTGTTGTTTTATTCCTTTTTCTTGGGACTGTTTTACAGTTGTATCCACACAATTTTGATTGAAAATTTTGATTGAACAAGAAGAGAATGAGGGTCATTTGGCATTGATAATATCAAAAGACTGACAAACATCTTAGAAAATTAATTATACAAGCAACGGATCATATCTTTAACTATGGATTTATTCACTGCACAAGGGAAAATCTTATCACCTTTCATGAACAAATATAGAAAAATTTATGAGATATGAGAAGAAAGAAAAAACGAGGACCACAACAATGGATTTATTGAGCCATTACTCGCTTTGTGGACAAAAATATCAAGACAGTGGTTTGATGGACTGAGGAAGTGAGGAAAACAGCAGTCTTACATTTGTATTATTTTATGTGGCAACTCTTGAAATATACTTCATATACTCACATAGTACAGGAACCAAAGTCCCCACTTTGTCCCCACACAACATACCCCACTTCTACTTTCTGGACTTAACAATCAGGTTCACATAAGTTTCATGATATTCCTGTGCTCCAATCCAGGGGTGAGCATTGGTTCCTCAGATCTTCCATCTCATAATTACTTAGCATATTTTCAAACATTTTGCCTAAAAATGATCACTATAACCTATATAAATTTTTCTTAAAATTTTTCAATAGTCAGGACATTCCTACCCTACAATTTTTAAATGTCTTTCTTCAGCTTAAGATTTTCAATTACACCATGGTTGAAACATCTCTGCCTATTCTTCTCATTTCCTTTCTTTTACTAGCTGTAAATACTATTATTTATTCTTATTCAGGAAACTGCATTTTGAAGAAGACTAAGATATTATGTTATACCATTCTATATGTTAGTTATATGACTATTAAAGTTATATGTTTCTATCTATAATTTGTATAATTTCTATAATTAAAGCTATAAGTACTATTATTGTTAATTATTCTTTCGCTTTTGAATATTTTTGCAAATACAAAAAGACAAATAATTTAGATTGATATTTTATAATAGGTTCCCTCAGTAACTTAAAAGTACATTGAAAATTTTTTAGTCAAGATTCGTCTGTTCTCTGATGAATTGATTCAAATCATTCAAAAAAATCTATCTATCAAAAATGGATAGATATTGATTTTTATTTGGATCTCTAAAGTCTCACTGTTCCTTGAGGCTGTGTTGTCTCTATTTATTTAGTAACATTATGAGCTATACTCAGTTTAGTTTAAGAATTTTATTTTATCAAAAAGTTAAAAATCACATATTTGCAAGTTGAAAACCCTTGAAAGCTATAATACCCTTATTGAGAAGCATAATATATAAAGTATAGGTGGGCAGGGTAAGAGGAAGGAGGTGGGTGAGGAAATACTCTCATAGAGGTAGGTGGAGGGGGGATGGGATGGGGAGATTCCAGAGGGAAAACGGGAAAGGGGAATAACATTTGAAATGTAAGTAAAGAAAATATCCAAGATAGATAATAAATAAATAAATAAATAAATAAATAAATAAATAAATAAATAAATAACAATAACTTCATGAATTTCACAGGCAAATGAATGTAACTAGAAAATATCTTTCGTTGGTAGTTTAATCCCTGAGAGTTCTGGGGTGTCTGGTTGGTTTATATTGTTCTTCTTCCTATGGGGTTGCAAACCAATTCAGATCATTCAGTTCTTTCTCTAACTCCACCATTGGAAATTCTGTTCTCATTCCAATGGTTGGCTGAGAGCATCCACCTCTGGATTTTTTAGTCTCTGACAGAGTCTCTCAGAAGACAGCTATATCAGGCACTGTCAGCAAGCAATTCCTGCCATCTTCCCTAGTGACTGGGTTTGGTGTTCGTATGTAGAATTATCTCCAGTTATGGCGTCTCTGGATGTCCTTTCTTTCAGTCTTTGCTACACATTTTGTCTCCTTATTTCCTCCCTTGAGTATTTTTTCCCCCTTCTAAGAAGGAGTAAAGAATGCACACTGTGGTCTTCTCCTTTAGCTTCATGTGGTCTAAATTGTATCTTGGATATTCCAAGCTTTTGGGCTAATATTCACTTACCAATGAACGCATACTATGTGTGCTTTTTTGTGACTGGGTTACCTCAATAAGAATAATATTTTCTAATTTCATCCTGTGTGAATGTACCACATATACTATATCCATTCCTCTGTGAAAGAACATCTGGGTTCTTTCAGGCTTCTGGAATTTACATGAGGCTGCTATAAACACGGTAGAGAATGTGTTCTTGTTATATGGGGTATACTTTTGAGCATACAACAGTAGTGCTATATCTGGGTCCCAAATAGTACTATGCCTGCCAGACCTATTTCCATAATGATTGTACAATGGAGGAATCTTCCTCTGTCTCCACATCCTTGCCAGCATCTGCTGTCACCTGAGGTTTTTTTTTTTTTTTTTTTTTTTTTTTTTTTGCCATTCTGACTGGTGTGAGGTGGAATCTCAGGATTGTTTTCCTTTGCATTTCCTTGATGACTATGGAACTTTGTTTTTCAGTGATTCTCTACTATTTGATATTCTTCAGTTGAGAGATAGCTTTTTTAACTCTGAATTTTACTTTTTGGAGCCTAATTGCTTGAGTTCTTTGTATATATTGGAGACATGGACAGAGGGAGATAAGTGGTGTTGGGCAAGGTCAACTGACTATAAGGAAAATGAATGTAAGGGTATGCTGGCTTCCTTATCCATTGCTTTTTAAGTATTTGCTGAAAAACCAACACTATCATTAAACTTTGTTTTGTTCCTTAATATCTGCCTCCACTATTAGTTTTCTCTTTTTAAATTTGACTTGAATTTTTTTTTTTAAATTAGCCTATGTACCACTGGCTGCATGGATTTGCAATAGAATGTTCCTGTGTGGGGGTGTGATGACATAAAACACATTCCTATTTGGCACAAAAAGGTGGAAATTTGACCTCTAAGTGTAAAAAATTAAATTATAAATGAGACTCATTTGTTATTCTTACCTTTCATAATAAATTATGTATTCAGTGATTTATGTCTCTCTATGTTCATTTTATTGTAGTGTTGAATTTGTCCTCAGACATTTCAACAACTTTTCCCACTTGTCTGATGCTTGCTTTGAGTACCAGATGGATGACAGTGAGGTCTGCAGACATCGGCACCTTAGACATGGAACCACTGTCAGTGTACCAGTGACTAGCACAGAGTTATTGCCTCTTTCAACTCTTCACCTAAAACATAAATACATTTGGAAAATCTGGCTTGTTTCTTAATGCTTTCCAACTATTAATATTTCAGACATTTTAAACCAACTTGAAGGGAAAATATTTGTTTCTTTAAAAAAGACAAAGAAATATAAAAATGTGTTTTCATTTTAATCACAGTTATGGGGATATTGGACTGCATTTCAGCAACTGAGGACAATTTGCCTTTTGCTTTGGCAGAAGCATAGGTCTGTCTGCTGCAGATAGTTTCTGCAATTCTGGCAACTTTTCAGAGGGTACACAAATGTTAAAACCCCAATAGGAAGGTTGTGGGGGGGGTATTTTCTTTGTGATTGTTGTTTGTTGCTGGTAGTGATTTGTTTAGTAGCCAAGCACATTGAAAAAACAACAAGATATTAGATATCCTGATGGCAGTGATCAAACTTGCCCCACAGAATTCAATGCCCCCAGTCAGCACAAAATACTTGGACTAGATGTGTTGTCCCCTTTCTAACGCCTTACTTTATTCACTGATGCCTTTCTTTCCCTCTGTATCCTTTTGTCATTGTTATTGTTATTTGTTTCTCTCCTTTGTAGCATGAGAGGGTAGAAAGCTAGAAGAAATATGGTGGTAAGGAATGGAAGAAAGAACTCACATGTAGTTAAATTCAACTACACAATTCATAAAAAAGAAGACTCACTATTAGTTTTTTTTTTTAAGCTTATATAATTTCTTCTAATACAAAAATAGTGTTTATTGTTGAAATGGAGAAATTACAAAGTGATTTGGATTTGATTTAATGCTTGATTTATGACACAGAAATTTTGCATATAAGACCACAGGGGTCCCCAGTTGATTCTAATTGATAAATATATTTCCCAGAGACCATTGGCTGGGCAGTGAGATGGAGGTAAGATTTTAGATTTTCCTGGCTAAAGAGCAGATAAAAGAAGGTTTAGAACTTCTATGTTGGGGAAGCAGAAAGATCAAGCTTGAGAAGTAGAAGAAAGAGAGAGACAGCCAATGTGTAAAAGTTGGGGATTATGAACCACAGGGGATACAGGTCTGTGGCTGGGGTAGCCAAGATGGGATATAAATTTTAGCTGTTTAAGGCATATTAAATATAAGGTTGTTTGTGTCAGTCTTTCATTCAAGAATCCAGATCTTTGGTGCAGGTAGCAAGTAATTTTTTGTCACACCCACTGCTACCCAACCAATAAGAGCAGACTAGTTAACAACGGCTATAATGAAGGGCTAATAAGTATTTACTAACAGCTCTTGATGAATTTCTAGCTCTTAGTTTTAGTGAATAAAGATTACAAAATACATATTTTCTGCTTCCATTAGGGACATCAAACATTCACATTTTGATTTCTATGATTTGTAGGGTTTCTTTTTAATAAAATTGGAAGATCAAGTGACCAAATATTGGTGGGTTCATTTCTGGGTCTTCACTTCTATTCCATTAATCTATCTGTCTCTCTCTGTAAAATATCATATATTTTTATTACTATTCCTCTGCAGTATAGCTTGATGTCAGGGATGGTGATTTCACCAAAAGTTCTTTTATTGTTGAGAATGGCTTTTGATATCCTGAGTTTTTTGTTATTGCATATAAATTTTAGAATTGCTCTTTCTATCTCTGTGAAGAATTGAGTTTGAATTTTGATGAGGATTGCGTTGAATCTGTAGTTTGCTTTTGGTAAGATGGGTATTTTTACTCTGTTAATTTTGCTGATCCATGAACATGGGAGATCTTTCTATCTTCTGAGATCTTCAATTTCTTTCCTTAGAGACTTGAAGTTCTTGTCATAGAGATCTTTCACTTGCTATTTTTTATTTGTGACTATTGTAAAGGGTGTTTTTTCTCTAATTTCTTTCTCAGTGCATCTATCCTATCAGTGTAGGAAAACTGCTGTAGGTGTCCTCTCCTGGATTCTTTTTGGGTCATTTATATATATTATCATCTCATCCACTAATAGAGATATCTTGACTTCCTCCTTTTCTATTTGTATCCCTTTGATCTACTTTTGTTGCCTTAATAAAATTAGAAGTATTCATTATGAACATCCTTTGTTAACAAAATGCTTCTTTAGATTTCCTTGATAGTGCTTAGCTTATTTTTCCTAAATTGTTTATGTGGATATGTGTATGTGAACACATGTATGTGTATGGTTGTGTATATTTGTTTGTGTATGTACCTGTATGGTGTGGGGCTTGAAGATTCCCTAGTAGGTGATACTGGCAGACTAGCAATCTCCAAATGCTCCTCACTAGTCCCAGTGCCCCATCCTATTTCTTCTGAGATTAGAAATGCATACTGGCTTTTTATGTAGGTTTTGATCATATGAACTAAGGTTCACATCCTTATGAGGCAAGTACTTCACTAGTGCTTACTATTAACAGAGGCATCTCCTACTGTTTGTTACTCAACAAACATTTCATCTAGGTTAGGAATATAAATTTAAAAACAAACTCTTTTTACAGCTGGCCTAATGAATCTCTGAATATAACTTGAAAAGGCAACTAGAAATAAATTTTAGATTTTGGAAAGCTATCTATATACAAGAGATAAACCACAACATTTTTTTCTAGTCCAATAAAGACTTGATGTAGTCAAAAATTTATGTACCACTAATATTTTTTAATTAGAAGAAAAAAATCTATGCTAAATAAAATAATAAAATTGCCATAATAATGATAAAATACATGATATAAGGACTGAAAAAGTGTAAGAATTAAGAAAGAAGGAAAGCATAGGTCATTGGATAAACAATAAACAGTATATAAATATATGCATATATACATGTATATGGATGGATGATAGATGTTAGCTAGATAGATAGAGCAATAGATAACTAGGTGGTGGATAGAAATAGATAGAAATAGATACCTGGTATGTGATTAATAGACATAGAAAATGATAAAAAGTTGGTCTAATAATAATTTGCTACTTAATATTATACAGGTACTGTTGAAATAACTCTCTTAAATTATTATTTTTTATGCTATAAATTTCCATCAAAAGTACAATCATGTTATTACTTCATGAGAAGGAATGAACAAAGTCATTGACATGGCATCAGGGACCCTCAGCCATTGTTTTTCAAATTACTAGTAACATAAGTTTGGATCCTGCTCTGCTATTTTATTTCTTCATATAACTTTTATAGTTATTTTAAAGTTATATTCAGCATCAAAATTCATATCATTTCAGCTTTATAAATTTAGAGTTTTTCTTAAAGTTTACTAATTAGGATTAGAGGTAAGTTTGCATGAAATTTCTATATATTATATACATTAAATTCAAGATAAAGGTTCAAAATATAAGATGTTAAAAATGTAATTTTAGAAAAACTTGATATTGCTTTCAGGAAATACTCATCTATATTACCATGTAATTGCTTATGAAAAATATTTCATATCTTGTATATGTCCTATGGGTAAAATGAAAATATAACCTTTTATTACAAACATAGAAAATAAATTTCTCCCATCTACAGAGTTTACAATTACAATAGTGTATATACAAATATAGTAGCAACCTAGGTATTTGTACATAGCACATAATTTTACAGGAAATAAATTATGTCAAGTAGTATATATTATATCAAATACATACATAGAGAAAGTCGCCAGTTTTGGCAGTGATTCTTTGAAAGAAATCATACACCCTGACATCCACAAATGATGATCACAGGCAGTTCATACAACAAAAGCTACAAGAAAACACACTATGTTCTTGAGTGAGACACAGTATAAAATGATGTCAAAAATTTTCTGCCTTTTGTCATCAGAAAATGTCATAATTTCACACATAGATGCCATTACACTGCCATGTGATATCAATGTAGCGTGCTGGTAACATTGTTTTCCTGGCTGTGAATAGAATTGGATTTTTCAGAACCAGTCTGGGTATTTTTTTTTTGTATTAAACTTGCTCTGTTCTAAAAGGAAGAGGCTGAGCTCCACCATCTCAGTGCCCAGAAGGAAAGACATGTGGAATTAATAGCTCAATTCTCCTTAAGTCTCATTTCTTAAATGTTGCTGAAATTCCTGATTATTTCAAACAAACAAAATCAGTAGTTTAAGCCACAGTAGTTCCAAAAATTTCAGGAAACATAAGACAGTTACAGCTACTTCAATTGATAATAAAGAATGGACATATAGCCACTGGTTAGGCAGAAAGACAGAGGTGAGGCTTTTAGATTGCGTGGATGAAGGAACAGAATTGAGAGAGAAGAGGAGAGGGAACCCCACGATTGGGAAGGATGGCATATAAGAATTCTAGTGCTACTTCCTCAGTTGGGCCTAGGGTAGATAAAATGCTGGTTTATCAAGTTGATTCAGAAAAGTCAGAAGGGAAAATGTATGGTAGCTGCAGGGAGGATTAGAAACATCCAGCCACTGAGCTAGTCAAGATATATCAAAATTAGTGTGTGTGTGTGAGTGTGTGTGTATGTGTGTGTGTGTGTGTGTGTGTGTGTGTGTGTGTGTGTGTGTGTTTCACGATTTCATGAATCCACAGAGTTCTTGAGCAGGTGCTGCATGCATGCGACCTGCAGGGAGCCAAAGCAGTTTAATTCACCAGTACACATGATATCACACAAAATAGACATGAAAATATTAATTTTATAACAGTGATAAAAACAAAAGTAACAAGCCCTAAGAATTCATGATTTTTCAATTACTTTTTATACATTTTTATTTGTATATTATTTAGTGCTATTTAGACCAATAGTTTCTATATATATATTTCCCGAAGATACAGGCTAATCTAGGTATATATGTATAGTTATCAAATCTCTTTCACAACCAAAGGCACTGTTAAATATTTTTTTAATATTTCATAAACTGCTATCGAAAATTTCTAAAAAGCTTATTAAAACATTCAATTAACTAATTAGCTAACTTAATAAATTATCTTGAAATTGTACAATAAAAATTATTAAGGGATGTCTATAAAATAGTTCTCAGAAATCACCTTAAAGCTGATGCACTATCTTAAAAAATTTATAATCAGTCAATTAATAAATTACTTTCTTTTCTGAATGGAAATTACAGAAATATTGACTTTTATTCACTGAGTTGGGAAATAATGGTTAAAACAATAAAAAGTGCAGGTACCTAGAAAGAAAGCTTTAACAGTTATTTTTACTATTTGGTGAAACTCAAGTCACAGCCTAATGACCTGCTCATCCCTGATTTTCAGCCAGTTGTTTTCTCTCAATTTATGAAATTTCTGTTCTTCCACCTTTCTTTCTAGTCTGAAAATATAAAGTGTTCCTTTAAAAATTCTGTTTGTCTTCTAAGCATGAAGTAATCTGTTTCCTTTGTCAGTCTTTAAACAGGACAAACAAAAGAAACTGGCATCACAATTTCAACTCGTACAATGAAACTGTCTGGCCCATACTTGGAGTAGCATTGTTAGGTGATTGGGTGATAATATCTCCAGTCCTGTGAAATTTATATTATGAAATGGTTTTCTTATCAGAGAGGTTAATGAAGATGTCAGCAAATAAGATGAGCTTTGCCAAATGTAGTCATTTTCACCTCCAACCCAACTCAGAAATTGCCAATCAGTACATTAATCTTATCAGCAGCTCAGAAGGAAGGCCCAGATATGGCCATGTTTTGTTCTTCATTAGAAAACATTGAAAAGATAATTATTCAAAAAATCCATATTGTCTATACAATCGTGAAAAAAAAACTCATTTAAAAAACTTATAGAAATCAAGGACAAAGATGTATGCATGGGGCCAGAAATAATTTGAAAGCACAAATTTAAGTTGTGACATGTTTGGAACATGCTTCAACTATCCTGACATAGTCAGTAGCTGAATGAGTAAAGTTGAGAAACTAAATAATATCACATAAACTAAACCATTGCTCAAAGAAAGCTCGTGACTTTATGACATAGTTTGGGTATAATATACTCCCAAGGAAACTCTCCCCGGGCCTCAATGGGTGACACTATTTAGGAGTTTATTGAAGATCTGGTTTTAGACCTACCTGGAGGACGAGTGTCCTGGAGGTCAGCCTTGATGTTCAAAGCCTCACCCCTACTTCTTCCACCTTTTTCTTTGTGAACCATAGAGAGGTGAGGATGCAGTGTCAATCTCTTACTGTCACAACTAAATGCTTTTCTTGCCACTGTGCCATTCCCCATCAAGTTGGAATTACATTAAATCTGTGAGTCAGAGAAAGTCCTTCCTCTCTGGGATTGCTTCTGTCACACACTTAGTCAGAGTGTCCAGTAAAGCTGCTCAAATCAAATAAAAGCATAATCAGAAAATTATATATATTGGAATTTCCTTAATAGTTGAGTAGAAGCAACTTTCTCTGCTGTGAATCTGTTCAGCTCTGAGGCTGATTATGAAGTTGGATGTATAGTATGCATAAGACTTCCAGTAAGACTAGGTTCAAAAAAGTAACATTCAAATGATAAAGTTTATATAAAATAAAATAGCAAAATACCTTCTAGATATAAGACAGTCAAGAACATTTTTTAGGACACAACATCTAAAAATAAATAAAAAACTATTGATGTGCCTTCTAAATGTTAACCCGTGTTAGTAGAGCCATGAGTGTGATGAAATTCAGAATGTAAATCAGTATATACATAAAAATATTCAATTCAAAGATGTATGAAAACTTCATACAATTCAATAATTTAAAAATTAACATAATCTATAGATATGAAAGATACTACAACATGTGTCCTAATTGTGAATTAATAAGTAAAAATATAAATTAAAACTGCTATAAAATTATATGATAGTGAAGTGTAGAGCATTAATATACCTCTTTCAAATACTGTTATATGCATTAGGTATAAGAATTTAAGTTAGTTTAACTATTTTGGAAATAGAAGTCATACTAAAACTGAAAATACAAATATACTCCAATTACACTACTAAGCGTGCATTACTAAAAATGCATACAAATATCCAATGTATACAGCTATGTGAATGCTACTAGCATGAACATTGTTTATCAACCTCCTAAGAGAGTAATGTATATACCCAAAATATTTGGATAGATCTAAAATGTATGATGGCACACCCACATCTAACACACACACACACACACACACACACACACACACACACACACACACAAAGTGGAGGAAAATATTCTTGGTACACTAAAATTTATTTTTCAGAATAATCATATACAAAAGATTTTTTTTCAGAAATTGTTAATTCCACAAGGAGAGAAAAACTCAAGCTACAGTGTTAGAGCTAGGAAACAGTGGAAGCAGGCAGTAGTATCCAAGTATGTGGAGACATCCTGGAGATGCTTCTAGAGCTTTATACTTTGTATTGGGAGAAGATTAAATATCACTATAATAAACTCATTCCTGGCAGCATGTCATTGAGGCATTTGTGTGCTCTTGAACTTCAGTATGAAACTCTCAGTCAAGTAAAACAAAAAGAATTCCAGGGTGGTTGGCAGCACAGATTAAACAGGAAACCTTGAAGTGAAGAAGAGAAACCATGCATATTTCCAATCTGTAAAATTGGTGAAAGAGGAATGGGATGCAAAGTGAACATTGGAAACAAATAATTGGGCTTTATTTTACTTGATAAGCTTTCAGCAATATTTTCTTTCTAGAGTCTAAATGTAGAAGATAAGTAATGTAAATAAACAAATGAATATTTTTTATCATCTCACATTAGAAATCTTGTGATACAGATTTAGTCTTGTAAGCTATTTCAGTAATGCTCTCAAGAAGTCAGGTTTTGTCAACTTTAAATATCAGTCTGTTATGGTATGAAGGAAATAAGGAGTATCGCAATGAGCTTAGGACAGTAAAGGCTAATTTCTTGGAGCTTCAAGAACTCAATCCTGTCTCTGAGAATAAGTAAGGACATCAAAGTTTCTGTAAGCAAAGAAAGAGATACAATGAAAAAAAATTAACCAACCAACACACACACACACACACACACACACACACACACAAAATACAAATCAAGAAAGCACCACTATTCACAACAGAACAGTGGAGCATATAAAACACAGGTTTTTAAAACATCCTACTAAACTTTCCTATTAGAGCAAATGTAAAACATACTGGATGCACTTACATATGCAATTCCACCTACACACACACACACACACACACACACACACACACACACACACACACACACACACACATACCAAAGAGGGAGGTGCAGGGAGAAGGGGGAGAGAGGAAAAAAGAAAAGTAAAGAATTAGGAGTGAGGGTGAGAGAGAAGAAAGAGTACAAGAGAGGGAGGGAAGGAGAGACAGCGAAGGAATGAGGAGGGGGGAGAGAAATGGGTGTAAAACAGATAAACCTGAAGAAAAACTCAAAGGGACTTAGCACCTCACTGAAGTAAAAAAGCTATTATAAATTATTTTTAAAATGTCTCTCTGTCCTACTAGAGATGAATTCTTAAATTGAGACTTTTACCTATTTGTAAAGTAGCCAACAGAATGTTTTAGAACTTTTAGGCCATGATACCTCTGTAGAAGTGTTTGAATTTCATAAATAGTAAATGTAATAGGAAAAATAAATATTAACATTACATTATACATGGGCACAATAAAACTTTATTTATAAAATATATGTGGTAGGTAGCATTGAAATCTATTGGATAGAGAGAAAAAAATCTAGGTTACAAAATATACTATATAATATTTGACCTGGACTGTATAAGAAAATAACATTCTAAGATAATGGACACCAGGAGCAAATCAGATAACCAAACATAATGAGTGTTCATTGACTGAATTTTTTACCTTATTAATATTTTTTGCATTGAAGATATAACAGATGCACATAGTTTAAAATAAAAATTAAAACGTTACAGTTTTAAAAATAAGTATCTTTTTCCTTGCTGAAACTTTATGTCACAGTTCTCAATTGATGACCACTATGACAAATCATTTTCTTATGTTTGACTGAATCATAATGAGAAATTAAAACAAGAGAAATCAAAAAAACAAAAAGAAACCACCATTAAAGCCCGGTACCTAGGTGCATGTTGTAATATCAGCATTCAGAAGGCTGAGAACTGTAAATTGAAGGCCCACCTAGAATATGGAATAAGACTTCAAACAAATTAACAGAACTATATAGTAAAAATATTCTTGGGGAATTATGGAAAATTGGGTATTATTTAAATGGATATTTAACAAGATTTAGTCTGCATATAAAATGATATAATGTGCCTATTGAATCTCTTGGCTGGCTTCATGTGTTTCTGACTGTATAGGAGTGAGTCCCTTTTCTTTGAAGAAACAATATGTAGCAACCCAACCCAGAGTAAATGCTGATTGATACTTTCTCACTGTCCATACTTTGTCAACTCTCACTTTAAAGTTCGTATCTAGTCTGTGTTCAGACCCTTTTTCTTAAAAGGAATAGAACTTTTGAGAATTTTATTTTCTACTATCAAGGATCATACCTAGAAAGATCTCAAGGATTCAATGTAGACAAACAAAAGTCGTCCAATATTACTCTGCATATAACACACTTGGAGACATACTTCTTCCTTTCTGCAACCCTTGGTATGCTTGTAGAGTACTGACTTAGGAACGTGTTTGGTTTTAGATTATTTTTGTGATCATTTGTGTTATACATTCTGTGAAAATAAAGAGAATGCTCCTAAGGACCTGGAATCAGCCCTTTGGAATACAATCATGAAAATGGTGCCCTTTCTTTCCAGTAATTTTGATAGAGTATGTATCTAATGTCAGGGAGTGGTAATTAACAGCAAGAAATGGCTGAACAATATTAATCAATACTCTGCCAATTAGGAGAAATGTGCCAGTCCATTCCAGCAAATAAAAAGCAAACGTGTCTTCTATTTCATTTCAACTTTGAATATTATTTATGCATTTTACTTCATGCCCTAGAATATATATTCGCATATCTTATATTGTTGGAATTGCGAGCAGTTACTAATTATAATTCAAGAAAAGGCATGGCAGATATCAACCACTATTATCAGCAGGGAAACTCTTCCAAGAACGAAAAACTTATTTCACTCATAGTTTCTGTGATTTTATTCAATGCTTACTTGTCCCTGTGTTGCAGGGAAGAACACAGTAACAATAGCAGAATTGGAGAAGAAGGCTGTTAACTAAAGGCAAATATAAAACACCGATCAAAGGTTTAGTAAAAAAAATGCAAGGCAAGATAGCATCCCTGGACACAAGCTAGTGTTCTATTCCCTCTAAATTGACCTTAATTTTTTCAGTTTTGCTAATCCATAATGTCAATTCTACCTTTGATTCCACCAATGGATCAAACCATGCATTAGCTGAAAGTTCTCATGATCCAATTTACTCTGTCCCAAGGAATGACCTCTTAGGCACACATAGAAGCATGCCTTTCAAATCTCTTGGCTGTTCTCAAATCTTCTCAAAGTAGTTATTAGTTACAATAAAAGATTTTGTGTGCTGACCACTTGAAATATAAATATGAAGCACAGAAAGAAGAAAAACCATGATTACAGGCTTGGGAAACTTTGAACCCGCTCTGAGTGATATATTTCCTCAATCAAAACCACATCACCTAGACTTCGACTCATTTTTCGATCACCTATTGACCAGCTATCCACAAGTCTGGGTATATGCGGAAGGACACTTTCCAATCATCAACAGAATCTCATCACATTCACATAAAGTTTACTTTCCTGAGTTTCCTTAAAATTTGATTGTTTTAAAGAAACATAATAAAAACTTTTTCTACTTTTCTCTTTTCTTAACACAGATAATGAACTTTTTAAAGCAGAATAGAAAGAATCAGAACTGTTTGATAGAAGAAAATCAGGTTCAGTGTCTTAGTGTGTGCACAGCTAAAATCTCAGCCAAAGCATCAGCAGTTATTCGCATTCTCCAAACTAGAAAAAACTGACTTTCTTCTGGAGAAAACCCTTTCCCTCTTCTAGCACAGTTTCCTAGGACTATGATTGGTTTAAGGGGAAGACACTTTTCTAGTGTGTACTTTTCTAATAAAATATTCTTTCTGATTTTTGTTTACAGAATGATGACAAATATTCACAATACCTTCGTGCCTGAGTGAGAAGCTATTTTTTATATCTAACCTTATGCTCTGCTTATTATGTGGAATGCAAATGCACTACAAATTTAAAAGACAACAGAACGGTACAGAACACAGCAAAATGGTTTCTAATGCTAATTTCCTAATAATTGCCGTAACAACTATATGCTAAACATATAAGCTCCTACAAAAACAAAAAAATAAAATGACAGATGCTGACCCCAGCTGTCCACAGTCACACAGAGTAGCCACAGTTAAAGAAAAAGAGTCTGTAGAATGTGAGAAACATACTAGGACTACAAACAAGGGAGATATTATGTTTCATTTATTCCTTGTGATATATTCTTTGGTAAATTTATTTTACTTTTGGTATTGTAATATAACTGCAACAATTCCTTCTCTTTGCTCAGTCCAAATAATTCAATGTACTCATTGCCTTGCTCTCTTCCAAGTTACTGTTCTCTGTTATCATTAAATGTTATTATATACATATATATGTATACATGTATGTATATTGTATATGTGTATGTTGTATATATACACATACATATGAATAAAATCTGCATTCTTCAATAACAACTATGTTTACATCACATATTCTCTCCCAAGCTCAACTCCAAATTAATGGCTGCCCCAACCATCCATGTCTTTGGATGTTCTTCTCTTCAGTCTCTGCTCCATATATTTGCTTTTATCTGTAGGTTTATCTGGTGAACATTTTGTTCCCCCTTTTAAAAAGGACTGAAGCATCCACTCTTTGTTTTTCCAACTTCTTGAGATTCATGGGGTCTGTGGATTGTATCTTGGTACTTGAGATTTTGGGTTTATATCCATTTATCAGTGAGTACATGAAATGTGTGTTTTTCTGTCACTCAGGATGATATTTCCTAGTTCCATCTACTTACCTAAGTATTTTATAAAGTCATTGTTTTTAATAATTGTGTAGAATGCCATTGTGTAAATGTATTGTATTTTCTATATCCATCCCTCTGTGAAAGGATATCTGAGTTCTTCTGACTACTATGAATAAGGCTGTTATGAACATACTGGAGCATGTGTCACTGTTATATGCTGAAACATCTTGGGTATATGCCCAGAATAATATAGCTAGGCCTTCAAGTAGTACTATGTCCAATATTCTGAGTAACCACCAGACTGATTTTCAGAGTGGTTGTACCAGTTTGTAATCCCACCAACAACGAAGGGGTATTCCTCTTTCTCAACATCCCCAGCAGCATCTGCTGTCACTTAAACTTTGGATCTTAGCCATTCTGGCTGGTGTGAGGTGGAATCTCAGAGTTTACTGATTTGCAATTCACTGATGACTAACCATTGCAAACATTCCTTTAGGTGTCTCTTACCCAAAGCTTCTTTAGTATTTTCTGTCTCCTATTTCGAAAAGGGTTATTGGATACTCTAGAGTCTAACTTCTTGAGTACTTTGTATATATTGTGTGTTAGCCCTATAAAAGAAATAGGCTTGGTACTGTTCTTTTCCCAATCTATTGGTTACCATTTTGTCCTATAGACAATGTCTTTTGCTTTACAGGAGCTTTGTAATTTTATGAAGTCACATTTATTGATTCTTGATCATAGAGTATGAGCCATTGGTGTTCTGTTCAGGAAAATTTCCCTTGTGCCTATATGTTCTAAGCTCTTCCCCATTCTTTCTTCTGTTGGTTTTAGTGTATCTGGTTTTATGTGGAGGTTGTTGATCCACTGAGATTCGAGCTTTGAACAAGGTGATAATAAACATTGATTTGGATTCTTCTTGCATTGATGTTGACCTTCAGCTGAACCAGAATTATTTGTTGGAAATTATTTTCCACTGAATGGTTTTAGATTTTTGTCAAAGATCAAGTGACCATAGGTGTGTGGGTTTATTTCTGGGTCTTCAATTCCATTCCATTGGCTTACCTGCCTGACTCTATACTAATATCATATAGTTTTTATCATGATTGCTCTGTAATACAGCTTGAGGTCAGAAATGGGGAGTGCCCCAGAAGTTTTTTTATTGTTGAGAATAGTTTTTGCTATTTAGGGTTTTTTTGTTATTCCAGATGAATTTGCAAATTGCTCTTACTCTATGAAGAATTGAATTCAAGTTTTGATGGGGATTGCATTGAAAATGTAGATTGCTTTTGGAAAGATGGCCATTTTCACAATATTGATCCTGCCAATCCTTGAACATGAGAGATCTTTTTATCATCTAAGATCTTTGATTTTTTGAAAGAGACTTAAGTTTTTGTCTTACACATCTTTCACTTCCTTGGTTAGAGTCACACCAAAGTATTTTATATTGTTTGTATCTATTATGAAGAATGTTGTTTCCCTAATTTCTTTCTCATCCTGTTTGGTTTTTTGTAGAGGAAGACTACTAATTTGATAGAGTTAATTTGATATCCAGCTACTTTGCTAATGTTTATCAAATTTAGATGTTTTCTGGAGAAATTTTTGGGGTCACTTAAATATAGTTCCATATCATCTGCATATGGTGATATTTTGAATTCTTCCTTTCCAATTTATAACCCTTTGATCTCATTTTCTTATCTAAGTGCTCTGCAAAGGAATTCAAGCAATATATTTAATAGGTAGTGAGAGAGTTGGCAGCCTTGTCTAGTCCCTGATTTTAGAGTTATTTTTCAAGATTCTCTCCAATTAGTTTGATGTTTGCTACTGGTTTGCTGTATATTGCTCTTAGTAAGTTTAGGTATGGCCCTTGAATTTCTGATGTTTTCAAGAATTTTAACATGAAGAGATATTAAATTTTGTCAAATGCTTTCTCAGTATCCAATGAGATAATCATGTGTGGTTTTTCTTTGAGTTTGTTTATACAGTGGATAATATTGATGTATTTCTCTATATTGAACCAACCCGTCATCCCCAGGATGAAGCCTAATTGATCATGATAGATGTGTCTTTGGATTCAGTTTGTAAGAATTTTATTAAGTAGTTTTGCATCTATGTTAATAAAGGAGATTGGTCTGAAGTTCCCTTTCTTTGTTGGGTCTTTGTTTGGCTAAGGTATAAGTGTAATTGTGGTATCACAGAACGAATTGGGTAGTGTTCTCTCTGTTTCTATTTAGTTGATTGTTATTAAAAATATTGGTATTAGGTCTTCTTTGAAGGTATAAAAGAATTCTGCACTAAATCCATCTGATTCTGGGCTTTTTTCTTTCATTTGAGAGATTTAAGGATTGCTTCTATTTTTTTTAGGTGTTTCTTTGAAGTGTTTTGATGATTTATCTGATCGTGATTTAACTTTGATACCTGATATATTTCTAGAAAATTGTCTATTTCCTCTACATTTCCAGTTTTGTTGAGTGTAGGCTTTTGTAGTAGAATCTGAGATTTTTTAATTTCCTCATGTTCTGTTATTATGTATCTCATTTCATTTCTGATTTTGTTATTTGGGATATTGTCCTGTGCCCTCTTGTTTGTCTGACTAAGGATTTATCTATCTTGTTGATTTTGTCAAAGAAACTGCTTCTGGGTTTGAAGATTATTTCTGTATTTCTTTTTGTTTCTACGTCATTGATTTTGGTCCTGAGTTTTATTATTTCCTGCCTTCTACTCCTCTTGGGTGAATTTAATTCATTTTGTTCTAGAACTTTTAGGTCTACTGTCAAGCTGCTAGTGTATGCTTTTTCCGGATTCTTTTTGAGGTATTCATTAATATGAATGTTCTTCTTAGCACTGCTTTCATTATGTCCCATAAGTTTGGGTATGTTCTGTCTTCATTTTCATTAAATTCTCAAAGGTCTTTAATTTCTTTCTTCATTTAATCCTTGACCAAGTTATCATCAAGTAGAGCATTGTTCATCTTCCTTATAAACTCTAAACACATATTTAACACTTATAAAAATGGGTCTCAGTTTGGTGTCTTTTGCTCTGATTAAACATTAAAAATATTGTAAACAAACCCAAAAGTGTTTTTTTTTTTTTTATTTTTTTTTTATTTACATAGTGAGGTCAGAGTTCCTCACTAAGTGAAGTCAGTACAGAAACTATGGACAAATACTACTTATCACTTTCTTCAATGGCTTACTTGTTTTGATTTAAAACCTAAGTTTCCTTTCCAAGGGACAACATCACACATAGTAGAGAGAGCCTTCCCAAATCAAGCATTAGTATATATACATATATATATATATATATATATATATATATATATATATATATATATATATATATATATATATATATTCTACACACTTGCCTATAGTCTAGTCACAAAATTTTCTCAGGTGAGGTCTTCTCATGCATATGTTAGGTTCATTAAACAAACTAGACTACCACAATAAAAATAAATAAATAAAACCACCAAGGAGAATGGATGAACAATTTCACTTGTAAACTATTTTTTCTATATTTTGCAGTGTTCTATGTAAAGCTATTCAGCCATCATTCATATGAAAGAGATAGATAGATAGATAGATAGATAGAGAAAGAGAGAAAGAGAGAGAGAGAAAGAAGAAGAAGAAGAAGGAGGAGGAGGAGGAGGAGGAGGAGGAGAAGGAGGAGGAAATTCTTTGAACTTGTTCAGTTGCTCTACGTTTCTCAAAGTCTTCAGGATAACATCTTCTTTGCTGTTTTTATTCCCCCCATCTTCTCTAATTCTTTTCGTTGGGAATTAATTAATTTTAACTTTTGTGGTTTTTCTATATTATTTGTGTCCTGGCAGAGAAGAAAATATAATATGTATAAAGGAAGAGGTAAACACAGACTATGAGCACCTATTAAAATGTACGACATATGTGCAATTAGCACCTAGAAGCTGCTTTGCTACAATGACTCTTCTCTTGGGCTTGCAAATGATCAGTGAGCAACTAAAGGATAGATATAAGTCTTGGCATTCTTGCCTTTCTTCATATTTATCTTCTCTTCTCTGTATTTGTATTTTATTCTAAATATAGAGTTTTTGTGAGTCTAGTCAACACTGCCTCTAAGATACCAACTTTCATATTTTGTACTACTACTCCTTGTTTGAACAATTTTGCAGGATCTCAAGGAGATCACAAAATGATCACAAAATCATCAAGATTATTCATACAAGCTCCACCTTCCCAAACACACATTTCTCCATTCTGATACTAACCTAGGAGCTGTGAGTGAAAACTTAAATGAAACTATATCTGTAGAGACTAGTTAACTGATTAGAAGTTCAATCCTGTTTAGAATTTGAGACATTGGAGGCATAGATGCTAATGACCTTATGTTGAATAATTTTAATTCCCAGGGCCAGCCATTTCTTATCCACCCCTGCGTGTGCCTAACGTTTTGTAACTAAAAGCTAAAACTTTTAGAATCTATTGACCTAGCAGATACATTGATGCCACCAACACAAAAAGCAAACGATGCCATCAGATAACATCTTAGAGCTCTAGAATTTTATTTGCTGTGCCTTATGATTTATTTTTCTATAAATTGAAATTTTATAGGACATAAAATTTGAAGTAAACAAATTTATGTTTCTCAACATAGTATAGTAATCTTTTTTGCAATATATAAAAGCATCTTAATAAAAATAAATAAAAAATCCTATGACTTATAGTAAAAGGTAAAATGGAAGGTAGGACATACAGTATATATCTGGAGAGTGGAGCTCTCAGAAAGAATCAGTGCTGAGATATTCACCACCAAGACACAGAGAAATGTGGACATATGAAACTGAAAAGTCCAAAACAGAACACCAATGGCTTATGCTCTAAAATCAAAAATTGACACTTGAGACAAATCATGAAAATGCAAAGTTTCTATAAGAATAACAACACTGTCCAGAAGACAAAACATAATACAACATATTGGGAAAGAATCTTTACCAATCCTTCGTCTGATAGAGAACTAATATCAAAAATATACAAGGAACTCAAGAAATTAGACTCCAGAGTTTAATCAAACAATCCTATTAAAAATGGAGCACAGAGCTAAACAAAGAATTCTCAGCAGAGGAATAACAAATGGCCGAGAAAAACCTAAAAACTGCTCCACACTCCTAGTCAACAGAGAAATGGAAATCAAAATAATCCTGAGATTCCACCTCACACCAGTCAGAATGGCTAAGATCAAAAACTCAGATAAAAGCCTATGCTGGAGAGGATGTGGAGAAAGAGGAACACTCCTACACTGTTGGTGGGGTTGTAGGCTGGTACAATCACTCTGCAAATCAGCCTAGCGGTGTCTCAGAAAATTAGACATAGTACTCCCTAAAGACACAGTTATTACATCCTTGGGCATATACCCCAAAAATGCTTCAATATATAACAAGGACAAATATTCCACCATATTCATAGCTGCCTAATTTTTAATAGCCAGAAGCTACAAAGAACTCAGATGTCCTTCAACAGAGGAATAGATATAGAAATTGTGGTGCATGTACACAGTTGACTACTACTCAGCCATTAGAAACTACGAATTTATGAAATTCCTAGGAAAATGGATGTATCTAGAGAATACCATTCTGAGTGAAGTAACCCAGTCACAATAGAACACACATCGTATATATCTAGTGATGTGCAGATACTAGCTCCAGAAAGCACTGAATACACAAGAAACAATTCACAGACTTTATGAAGCCCCAAAAGAAAGAAGGCCAAAATGTGGATGCCTCAGTTCTTCTTAGAAGAGAGAACAAAACATTCAGTGAAGGAAATACAAGGTCAAAAAGAGGAGCAGGGATTGAAGAAAAGATCAATCAGCAGCTACCTCACCTTGGGATTTACCGTATATGCAGCCACCATCTCAAGCACTATCACTGATGCCCAGAAGTACTTACTGACAGGAACCAGATAGAGATTCCTCCTTAATGGTTCTACCATAGTCATACAAATACAGCTGAGTATGTTTGCAGCTGACCATCAAACTGAATACTAGGACCCCAATGAAGGTGCTAAAGAAAGCACTGAAGTAGCTGAAAGGATTTGCAATCTCATGGGAAGAACAACATTATCAAAAACGAAACCCTCCACAATTCCCATGGACTAAAATAGAACATACATTGAGAGAGCTATGGCTCCAGTTCCATATGTAGCAGAAGACAACATGTTTAGCAACAATGAAAGAAGAGACCTTGAAAGAGCAGGATTAAGCCTGACCCTCTAACAGGTAAAGTAGAAGACCCCTAGCAGGTAGAGTAGAGCCAAAAATGTAGGCTAACCAGTTCTGCAATACTATCCTTCTACTCCAGGAACTGGCTGACCGTAAAGAATTTATGGCCTTAAGGTCCAGGTGACTCTGTTTCAGAAACTGACTGACCATAAAAATATAAAAGTTAAATAACACATCATAAACAATCTTGAGAAACCGGATGTTCCCTTCTCGATTATTCTCTAGTAATTTTCACCTTATAAAGAGTCTTGAGAAGCCATGTGTTCACCTCACGATTCTTCACTGGTAGTTTTCACCTTATAGGCAAGCTTGAGAGACCAGGTATTTCCCTTACAATTCTTCACTAGTATTTTTGGTATTCTCCAATGACATACTCCCTCCCCCCTTGGTTGTGGTTTTTTCATTCAAAAACCCCATCTCCCAGTCACTAGGGTCAGATTCCTCTACCCCTGAGTTGGATATGAATCTTGACCCTAGTACACTGGTTCATTAAAAAACCTCATGTAATTGCAGCAGGGACGGTCTCTTGTGAGTTCTTGGGGTGTCCTGTTATCTGGAGACTTGAGTGAGGGTCTCCCCTTAGCAGGGGTCTTTCAGCCTTTGGTCTAGTGAAGGCATGTTTTTTCAATGTAGGGGAATGCCAAGGTGCTGAGGTGGAGAGGGTGAATAGGAGAGAGTACACCTTTGTGGAGGCAGGTGTTGGAAGAGAGGGGAGGGCAGCTGGGTGGGGGAAGGGAATAACATTTCAAATGTAAATCAGAGAGTATCTGATAGAAAGAAAAAAATGAAAGAAAAATAAAGAAATACTGAAAAGAGCCATGTATCAGAACTTCCATCACTGTAATAGGATGATTATGTTACTAGCTGCTTAGAAAAAGCCTAGGTCAAGGTTTAGAAATTAATTCATAAACAGAGAAGCTTTTGTGTCATTGTTCAGGAAAAAAAATGAAGACAGAGAAGGCTTAGCAATTACAATATGTTCAGAATAAAATAGCTCTAGAATAAAATTTTATTCCCTTTAAGATGAGAGCTGTAATGGATTTGGCTTAATACTGCTTATATTCTAATCTTAATATAGTTGCCCCCACATGCTTATATGATTGTTTGGATGTAGCTTCTGGAAATCCCCAGTTGGTTCTGATTGGTAAATAAAATGGCTAACAGCCAATAGCTGGAAAGGACAGAAAGAACTGGGTTTTGGGATGGGATCTGGAAAGAGGAGAGTGGAGGAAAGATCCAGAATAGGGTGGAGGACATTCAGAGGGGGAACAATGCCAGAAGTGTGTGGAGGAGAAAGTACACATGCCTGAGAATTGTACAGGACAGACAGGCATGGCCTCCTTGTGCAGGAGCCAAGAGAGCATGGTCCAAAGCAAGGTCCAGTTCAACAACCCCTTTGGTCCCGAGCAGCCAAGATAGAATATAGAGTTTAGTAACTAATAACTCAGAATTATTGGCAGGTAGTGGATTAAATGAGTGGAGAGTAGGAAGTAGCCCAACTGCTGTGTTGTTTAAGCCATATAAATATATATAGGCTATGCTTTTCATTTGGGAATGTAGACCATTGGGGTAGATAGTATAATGTGTTGCCTGGATTTATATTAATTAATTAATTCAATAGAGAGCAATAGTTTTAGCTTTGGCAGAGCTCAAATCTATACTTCTGAAGAGAGGCTGAAGACACTAATATTATTTAGGTATAAAACACCTTTTCTAACTTGTACTGATACCTTTTCTGTTTTTATGTAGAAGATGCCAGACTTAATCTGTCAGGTATCTTGAAGTGAAGAGGAGTCTAGGACACCTCTAATTCTTAAATGACTGCCTTTTGTCCATTAAACCATATACCTGATTCCCACAAAGATCTTACAGGAAGGGAGGAGTTATATTTAGCAGTTTATGCCATATTTTGTGGCAAAATAATTATAAGGTGCCTTGGCACCTGTCTCAATACTTTGAGATGATAGCCATTAGTCTGAAGCCTCTGTTTTATCTGAACCCAACACTTCACCTCAGGCCATTGCTTTCTTTGTCTTTTACTAACAAAAGGTATAGAATTTCACATATTTTCAGTTCCTTCCAACTACAGTGCTCTGTGGTTCACTGGGTGGTGGGGTTGGGGGGAGGACTCTTGACTCTACAAACAGCTTAACATGCATTATTTTCTTTTCATGAATATTTGACAAGCCATGCACAAAAGTTTTGTAACAATAACATGCCTATATACATTTTAAGACATCTTCACTGAGTTTTCTTTCCACAGATTGATCTTGGTTTTCATGGACATTAAGCAGGAAGGGAGTATTTATTTGCAAGTTAGGCTTCCAATTACTGAGGTTGTCATGCAAATAAAAGTTCCATCCTGGGAGAGGAAAACTAATTCACTGAAGCTAAGGGTCTCTTTGTTCTTCACAATAAACAACAGCATTTTGTTTCAACCCTATCTCCCTTTGTCTAGACTTAATGCAACTTCTTTCTCTAGAATTTTGAGGTTTGTAGTAAAAAAAATCTATCTGTAACCTCATGTTTGTCCACCTGTCCAATTTGTTTCCAGAAAGATTAACTCTGAGACCTCTTATATCTGAATAAATTCTGAGACCAATGGCTTTGGCCCTGTTCCCCGACTAGCTCATATCTTAATTGCCCATGTACTTTATTCTAAGTCATGCCACATTACTGGTCTACAGTTTCATATGACTACCTTCCTGTTTCTGGGGTGAATTTCTCATAACACATAAACCATAACCTTCCAGAAGGAACATACTAGAAATACCAAGAAATAAATTCTCCTTCTCTTATGTAGGTTTCCTTATGAATTTATTCTAAAAGTCATGGCTTTGATTTCATTCATCTGCCAAATGGCTACAGAGGAGTGTAGACAATGAGGATTCAAGTACAGAGAAGACAATGCTGTTTCTATAATGCAGTTTGAGCCACTTGAAGTGAGCAAAGAAAAGAATACATATGCACATGTTTAAATATGCACACCAATATAAGTTTGATGAATGATGGAACAATGAGCTATAAAGTTTATGGGAACAGAGTCTTCTTAAAGCAATTTCTCAGAAAACTTGAGAGTGAATCAAACCATGCAAACTTAGTTTATCCTATGACTTAGAAAATGCAATAGTATTGATATTGCTGTCATTTAAATAGTCAAATATTTACTATCATTTAAATCATTATTATGTAAGGAATGACTTAATCACAATTCTGAACAATTTTATAATTCTAGATTTTTTATTCTTGCATGTGAAAAGTTGAACCAAGTCACTTACCTGGTGAAGAAATTCTTATATTTTCATGGTGTCAGAGTAAAGTATATACTCATGAAGATTTGGGGTAGAGAAGTCAGTAAGAAGATTTTTATATCTTCAGAAGGTGTCTATTTAAAAGCTACAAATAATTTAAGTAGGGAAGGGTCTTACAGGACCATATACTGTGAAAATGCTATAACCATTTCTTTCTTAGATAAAAACATTAGCAACTAAAAAAAAAAAAAGAAATTCTAAAAAAAACCTAGAAGTTTCTCCTTGAGTTTAATAAGTTTTTAAGCACTGTGTGAAGAAGGTTCATAAGGGACCTGCCATTAGATAAGTATGTTTATTTCAAATCACTTTTTCCTAGAATCCACTTTCTCTTCCCTACAGTAATTCAGCCTACCAGTCAACAGTGTGGTGTTTTTGTAAACACACAGCCTTCACGTTCAAAGACGTCTATTTTTTTTTTCATTCTGGAGTTTCAAAAATGATTGTGGCAACAGGATGCTTTGGCTGACTTCACAGAAACAATGTGACAAAAGGAAAATTATCAGAGTTCTTCTCCAGATCACCAGTAGATGCTGAGAATAAAGGAGGAAGAGCTGCGAGTCAGTCAAGTTCTGTTGCCCCAATCTGAGCTAATTAATGTGGGGCTTGTAGACCCATGCTATTGTGTCCATGTATGAATTGATCAAGCTATGTTAGAAAGGGCTCCTATTAGATTTTTCGCACTGTTAGACAAAGAAAATATTGTCAGTCAAAATGCAATTAGATGATTTATAAACACTCTTAACATTATTATAACTGTCTGTAAAGTAAAACCGTAGTGGCAGTGATTTTTCTCCTGTTTTTATTAGAAGATGAATAATATAACTTTATGTTTAGTCATTAAATGTGAAAGAATGTTTCTGAAAATGCCAGTATAGTTTGCAACCAGGAAAATTGTAGTTTGTTTTTTATCATTAAAAAATGTATATGGCATATGTTACAAATAGTTACAAAAATCCTCCTGCAGAAACCTAAATCAATAATTTCATAGTGAGCTTAAATCCAGTCAAGCCAAGAACGAAAATTGACCAGCACAAGAAATAAACTGTTAAACTATTTTGAAAATCAGTGGAGAGCTAGTAAGTTCATTCTTATATGTATATGTTCTGTAGCCTAGTAATTCTGTCATATTGTATGTTTGAAAAATTAATGAATGGTAAATTGTAACAGAAAACATGTTCATGAGAAACTGTAGCATTGCTCATAATAGATAGCACCAACCTAAAAGTTATTAAAGATTAATTTCTAACATCAGTAAGTATGTTGTATATAGGCATACCATAGAGTAACAAATACATAAGGACGAAGAACAAAGTAACCAATTTATAAAGTAAACAAACAGTATCAAAATAGAAAACACAGTATGATTCTTTAAGCAATATATCCATGTGTTTAAAACAACATGCTACATGCTTTAACAGATGAAAGAAATTAAAATCACAAGCACAGAATGCTGTTAATAGGCGAAAATAATTATTCATTACCCAGCATGCCCTACCTTTCCTTGAATACCATTTTCTTTGTCTTTATTTTATTTTATTGTTTGCCCTCCTTCCTCCATTCCTGTGTGTCACTAGGAACTATGTCCATCTAGGTAGAGGACCTATGGTCGTCATCTGCCGCTCAATTCAAATGTCTGCTTTCTATATGTGCTCCTGACGTCTGTTGTTTATTCACAAGCCAGAGAACTGAAAGTACAGTTGAATGTCAGTGTGCGAAATCAAACCAAATCACTGTTAGTCCAAATAAGCAAAATGCTTTTCACTGCAGCTCAGGTTTTTTTTCTGCCTTGAAATTGGGGTCCTTCTTTATTCTGAGAAATGTTGGATCACTATAAACCACATCACTAGTTCTGAGGTATTCTCTGTTAAAACTGCTATAAGGTAGTAGGTGGAAGTATATGGTTTCCTTTATAAACAGATGTGGAGTATGTGATGTTGTCCTATTCCTTTTTCAGATTAACTCAATGGGAAAGAAAGGTAGAAAAGAAGCTGTGAGGACTGGTTCCATGGTTGCCAAGCTTTTTGTATAGAGAAAAAGAAAGAAGACTTAAGAATGTCCTTAAGTCCTGGAGTTCAGCAGATCGAGGGCTAGAAATGGATGAGAAAGTATTTACTGTTGAAGGAATGCATGTTACCACATGCACTCATGTACATATACATACAAACACACACAAATCTACAAATATGCTCTTGTAATCATAAAGCAGGTAGATTATGCTTATTATGAAATATTATATGAAATGTGATAAGACTAATGCAATTGTATTATGAGGTAGAAATTTACAAATATTTATGAACAAAGAAAGATATTTCCTAGGTACATGCTACACAGTTAGAACCAAACAGACTTTTCATGCTTGGAGACATAATTGTTCTTTCTCTTAAAAGATGCTAAACTAAGACACAATGAGGCAAAACACGTTTTCCAAGACAAATACTTGAGACTTTTCTCCAAAAATCAAACTTTCTGAAGTATCCACTCTATTGCACATTAATGCTACCTGATTAGGACTTGAAAAAAATGCTGGCAATGTATGTGGCTCTGCAGTTACATTTCAGATGTTGTTCAGAACATGCCTTGCATCCCTTCAAAAGAGCAGTCAACTTTAAAAGAAACCATTCACTTGTAGTAAAAAAAAAAAAAAAAAAAAAAAAGTCTGCATTTACTTGAATGTTTACTTTGCCTTGCAATTTCCTTGTATTCTGCAGATCTTATAAGGAAATATGAATTTGTTTTTGTCAAGGCCTTCAAAATGATGGGAACAGAGTTTAGGAATGATCTTAATCTCACAAGTCTGACTTGTATCCCGATTCCCCAATGAATTCTTCTTGATCATTATTTTTCATTCATGTAATTTTAAATGAATAAGCCTGTAAATATGTTGATTTTTTAGTTTTTATACAATATATCCATGTTCATGGAGAAAGGATAATAATACTTATTATCTACATTATACTTGTTTACTTTAAAACTAACCTTTATTCTGCTTATATATTCCATAGTGAGGTGCCTATTTTTTAGGAAAGGCTTTTTTCCCCACCTTTCTGATTTCTTCTTCCACCTCTCTTTTGAAAGTGTCTCATATGTTGCACCAAAGTGCTATCTCCTAGGGACAATGAAAATTCCATTCTATCTTGTTATATATTTGCCAGGAGAATGAACTCCTCACTGTCTTAATCTGACCTCTCAAATACTATGTGCTGACAGACTCCATCTCTCTTCCCTGTCAGAGAATGCTAGAAATAAGAGGAGAAAAATGTGTAATAAATCACTCATGATGCATCTACATTATATAGCAAATCAGAGCAGCATTGGAATAGGGTTATTTTGTTGTCTTCTCAGATGTGCACGAATGAGAGTATGTGAAAGATAGTTGTATATTTTGGGGGAATGTAATGAGAAGTGTTGGAAGACCATGCTATTTAGGTAGCAGTCCATCATATCTGGATAAGCTCTCTGAGTTTGTCACAAGGTGAGGATGTTGCCTTTGTCAGTGGGGCATCTTTTCCTCTGCCTGATCTTATCTAAAGGATGACCCTGTACAAAGCTTCCAGTAAGTGCTGCATGATTCAACACATACATCCCTGCTGGGAGCTGACAGATTTAAGAAATTTCCTTAGCCTAAGTAACACCATTTTACACAGATTTCAGCCTAGGTTTCTGTTCACCACAGTAAAGGCCTTTTCCCAGAAATTAGGTGATCTCACTTTGGTCAGGTAGCTAGCCCAGTAGAATGATCACCTAGACAATGGATCCTGCTTGGCAGAACATTTCCTCCTGCACCTATGTTGTTTTGCTCCTCAAGTAATTCTTCACAAAGGGTATTGTGAGAAATCCTTTAATGGGAATGTTCCCTTAGTCCCATGTCTTACTTTCCCATGCCTTATTTCCTTCTCCTACCTGTATAAAACTAGCATGTGAAAAAAAAATGTCAGCTTGATCAGACCACTTGACTTGCTGGCCTTCTTCATGCCTCTTGTTTCCCCATTCTCTCCTAGGTGATCCCAGGTTTCCATTGACTGTCCTGTGGGTCAGGACCCATTGTTTTCAGTCTTTCTTACCATATGATAATTAGCTGATGTGTTATAACCAATTATCTCTTTTATACTTTAACCTTTAAAACCACTGAGAAAACCTTATGGCACTATTATAGGCCAGATGATAGGTTAAACTTCCTCTCTCTAGATAAGAATATTCCTAGCATGTTATTGGCATTCCTCTTTGTATAAATAAAGTATTCCCAGCACTTTAGCCCTAGCTGATAGTGTGTACCTATCCTGGAAATCCCTACTCACTCCTCTAGATTTTATACCCCTAGTTCTCCCCAAATAAAGATGAGCTGTCTTGCTGAACCTGATCCAGGAGGTCATTCATTATACCCAGAGTGGTGCAAACCCTGATCCCGGCCTCTGTTCCCTCACTATAGTGGTTAGGATGCTGATAGTTTCAAGTAAAAGGGAGGATGTCCACAAGAAGGATATGCTTAAATGCTAATTGCCATGGGAAAGCAGCGATGTTCTTTAGTGGTTTAATTTTGTTATCTGTCTGATCATAAATTATGGGTACCACAGAAATGAAGAATCAGGCCACTCTTTGTGAGGATCCACACACCAGAGAATCTCCAGAAATATATGGCACCAGTTTCACTATAGAAAGTTGAAAAGTTCCCTTTTCTCTTACATATCAATTTAACTAAACTATTACATATCCTCTGTGTCCAATAATATAATGTTTTGTCAATAGGTTTTTATGGCACCAAAAACCTCTACCTCCCTCCCCCCCATTCCTCCCTCTCCCTCCATCTCTCTCCCCCCACTCTATGTGGTGTGTGTGTGTGTGTGTTTGTGTGTGTGCGTGCGTGTGCGTGTGTGTGTGTGAGAATATAGTACAGTCCCCTTCCAATTCAATTGCTTCAATTGTTTAAAATTTACTCCTTGTTAGTAGTAACCTTCTGGATAGACAAAATGAAAAGCTACACTAAGGAAGGTAGGAAAGATCATATCTTGGTTCTAAATTGGTCACTCAAATTAGCTATGATTTCTCACCAATAGATTTATTTTTGCATAGGATGTTTACTTAATAACAATGATAGAACTTTAAATGGTTTCAATTCAAGCTTCAATATATTTTATGATTCACGAAATCACAAAAATTTACAGATTAAATCAAAGAAGGACAAAATGAAACACAGAACACAGAGTGGCCTAAGTGTGTACACATCCAAAAACTGAAAACCAAAAAGAATGAATGAGTGTGTATCCACTCATTGTCAGACATGGACCATCTCTCAGATTTTGCTACAGTGTACTTTCAGCAAAGGTCACTATAGTTTTCCCAATCAATCGATGCAAAATGGCAAACTTGAACATTAGAAATATTAATAGAAAATGATTCATAAGTTTTTGAAGACAGACTCATACTTTCTTTAGTTAAGCAGCAGGCATTTCTTTCTCTCAGTCCTTCTTCCCCACACAGTGTTCTACAGAGTACTTTTAAATTCCAGTTGATATGAATGCCAAGAATTATTGTTTTCTTTAACTGAGTTAACTATAGCACTTCAAAATTTTGGTGTGGGTGCCCTCCCTTCTCAGCACAGGCAAGGAATGCTATCATCTATTTCATTCATCATGAATCTAACCAGTGTTGAGGTAATCATTATAAGTGGATAACTTTATGACCTGTGCTAGTGCTGGCTCCTGTAAGGCCACATGGTACCGTGGGGCATCTTTATCTTAGCAGCTCCCCGCAGTCTCTAAGCACTCACAGGCCCTAGACTCTTTTCACCCAGGCACGGTCCACTCCACTTGCCCCTGCTGCTTCTGTCCAGGGTGATCTATGGCCTTCCCAATGTATTGTTTTCATTCACTATCCCTTGGCATGTTGTTACCAAGCCTCACACACACACACACAAACACACACACACACACACACACACACACACACACACACATCTTATCACATGGGTCCCTGGTGCTCTCAGAGGGGCAACAGAGCTGGAACTGCTAGTTCTGGCTACATCTCAGCCATTGTTTTCACACACTTTCCTGCAGAGCCCAGTAAACTTATGACTCAAAATTCAATAACTTATCAAACAGGTTTATATATTAAATTCTCACTCCACAATTCCTTTACACAATAAACTTACAATCCGTTGACAAAGATATAAAGTGCCCACCTAGATAAGATAAACTGTCACATAGAAACCCCTATAAATAATCATAACAACCGTAACCATATAGAGACATGCTGAAAGAAACATCAACGTCTGCCGCCATGTTGTTTCCTCTCAAATCTCCCACTTTCTGCTCCTCTTCCTCTTTACCACGACTTTTGCACCCCCACCAACTCTCTACTATCCAAATACATCAACCTACAAACCAGGATCTGATTTTTACCATAATTTCTATACTCAACCTCCTACAAAAAAGTAACTATTAAAATGCAGCAAGTGCTACTGTAATATGTATGTATACCCTACATTAAAATTATACATATGCTCTACATATTAAGAATGAAGCTATGTCTTATTCTAAAAGTATGCAATCTCAACTTGTAATGAATCTTTCAAACTTTTAGTATTATTGTTTTACACCCTGGCTTCAGATTCCCTTCCTTGTTCTCCCAGAAACTCCCAAATTCTTTTCAGCCTCACCTCTACAGGCTCCTACTCTATTTATAATCAGAGGCAGGTAGGTTTCCCATGGATATCATCCAAACATGGCATATCAAGTTGAAGCACAACTAGGCAATTCCTCTTATATTGAGGCTGGACAAGGCAACTCTTTGTAAGCAAAAATATCTCAATAAGATTATTTAATTCTCTAACGTCTAACTTTTTAAGTTATATGTATATATTGAATACTAGTCCTATATCATATGTAGGGTTGGTAAAGATCTTTTCCCAATCTGTTGATTGTCATTTTGACCTTTTGACAGGGTCCTTTGCTTTACCAAAGCATTGCAATTTCATGAGGTCCTATTTGTCAATTATTGATCTTAGAGCATAAGCCATTGGTGTTCTGTTCAGGAAAATTTCACCTGTGCCTATGTGTTCTAAGCCCTTCCCACTTTTGGTTGGGAAGATAGAAAGGAGAAAAAATAGGATCAATTTGATTCTTCTGCATGCTGACTGCCAGTTGAACCAGCACCATTTCTTGAAGAGGCTGTTCTTTTTTCATTGAATATTTTTAGCTTCTTTGTCAAAGATCAAGTGACTATATGTGTGTGGGTTTATTTCTGAGTCTTCAGTTCTGTTCCATTGATATACCTGCCAGCTCTTTACCAATACCAGGCAGTTTTTATCACAATTGATATGTAATACTATTTGAAGTCCAGAATGGTGATTCCCCTGAAGGTTTTGTTTGTTTGTTTGTTTGTTTGTTTGTTGATAAGAGTTTTGCTCTCCTGGGTTTTTAATTATTCAAAATGAATTTGCAAGTTGCTTTCTAACTCTAGGAAAAATTGAGTTGGAATTTTGAAGGGGATTGCATTGAATCTGTAGATTGCTTTAGGCAACATGGCCATTCTTACTATATTGATTCTTCCAGTCTATGATGGGAGATCATTCCATCTTCTGATGTCTTCTTCAATTTCCTTCTTCAGAGAATTGAAGTTCTTGTCACATAGATCCTTCACTTACTTGGTTAGGGTCACACCTAAATATTTTATATTCTTTGCGACTATTGTGAATGGTGTCCATTCTCTAATTTCTTTCTCAGCCTGTTTATCCTTTGAGTAGAGGAAGGGTCCACTGAAGGTTATTTTGTTTTCCCAGTTTAGGGGAGAGGGAGGACCTTCATGAAAGCATTGGGAAGGGGGTGTGGGATGGGATTTTCAGAAAGGGAATAAGATAACATCTGATATGTAAATACAAAGAGTATTCAATAAAAATGAAAAAATCTGGAAAATTAAAATAAAATTAATTCTGAATATAGTTTAAAAAATCTCAATGGCAGTCAAAAGTATCTTGCCCTTGCCTCTACTGGTAGAAGTTTCATAGGAATATGTAACATGTATGCCAAGAGTCAAGGTCAGTCCCATGCAAGCTCTCTAGCTGACTATTCAGTCTTTGTGAGTAGTGAGAACTATTTTGAGTTATATCTTAAGAGGAATGATCTTCTATTTGCCTCTTTCAAAAATAGAGAATGATGTTTTAATGCATACATAAAAATGTAATAGGATCAGGTGATGCTCTTCAAAGTCATGTCCTTGGATTTTATTGAGGATTGATACAGTGAACAGCCATGTGCAGGTGGCTTTTGCATCAGCTATAAAATCATTCTTAAGACATTATCTCTATACATTAGTCAATGTTCCCAGTCAGAAAGACCTTGAGCATATCCTTCAGAGAACCTCATACCAAGGCAAATATTTTTCCTGCTAGAAAAAGTTTGCATTCTTGTACCATTCATTAATTCTTGTTTGGCTCTGGGTGCCAGGACACTCAAAATCTTAGATAATATGAAATCATTTAACAATAAATTCTTTTGGATAGTATATTTGCTTCATAAATTTTATTAGAATTTATTTATGTCTGCCATATTATACATAGATTCTTATCATAAAGTATCTTAAATCCTTTGTGGAAAGGGTAAAAGTGTGGTGAATAGTGAGACACTGACATTTTTAGTCATCTGTGCTGTAAGGTATGCTCAGTAGTTCTTAACATAGTACACTCTTAATGATGAGATTGTGTTGTTTAATCATCAATATAAGTATGAAGCTAATTACTTACAGTTACTTACACTACTTAAACCAATTAAATACGTTCATGTGTCTCAGGGTAAAATGAGTATGCTTTATAAATTCATAAGAATGTTCCTCTAATTTATAAGCATCATTGATTATGTGAATAAGAACTGATCCTTGGACACATCATGGCATATATCTTCAGTATATGTCCAGATATTCATGCAATTATTTTGCTTTGAAATTAGCACTTGCATTACTTATCAGTGCAGAAGATTTGAGTTTGTATTACTAAACTTTTTAAGAATCTTCTTCAACATCCAGGTTCTCCTATTGTTTAAGATCAAAGTTCTTTACTTTAACACTGATGACAGTTGATAACTCTCCTTGAACTTGCAACCATCATTCAATCCAGTTGTGGAAGGACATTGTCTAAGAACCTCTTGGTTTCACTATAATTAATGTCAAGAAGCTTTAAAAAAACATCTAATAACAAAAATAACCAATTCAGTAGAAATATTTTATCATACAGTGTAATTTGTGTGATTCACCCCTTAATATTAAATCATATTGCATAGATCAGAACTGGACCTACAGTGTTATGGTGGAGAACAATTACTGATTGTTCTTACATAGACATGTTTCTGACTGCTGCACCCACATTTCAGATAAAAACACCCACATTTCAGATGACAACAATCTTAACTCAATTCCAGATGATGCTACGTTCTGTTCTGGTTCCCCATACATCATTCATTCGTGTGGTACACAAACATGCATGTAGATGAAACACCTAAGCACAAAGAATGAAGATTAATTTTAAAACTATATTACAGAAAATAATGTTAATTTGTGTAGTGTAAAATGTTCATCATGTATTAAAGAATTTTAAAATACCCGTTTAACACTCTTGGCATAGTTTAGTAAACAAAATATTTTAAAAGAATGATATAGTATTTTGGAAGAGTTCACAGATCAAACAAGGCACAGTAGTACCATATAATATTTATGGATGAGTGTTAAGAAAATTATATTAAAAATAATTCCTTTATCTCAAAACTTGAACCATACCTAGAAGCCAAATCTGTCTGAAGGTTACCCAGAAAGCTGATGTTACCAGAACTACTTATATCAATTCATCTTTAAAGTATTTTACCATTATAAATTCATCAATTAGATTATGATTTACATCTATGACATTCATAATTAAAATTAATTTTATTAAAACTTATTTTATTAGTTTCTGTTAAGATCTTATAGTTGTCAATAATCAAAAGAATTATACTGCATCATACAGAAAACTAGTCCAATAAAATGCATCATTCATGTGATATGTCCCTTTATGGCATCAGGGAATAAACACACTGTTACATTAAATAAATAGCAGTATGGACTTTGAATATATATTGAATTTACTATTCTGTGATTTATTCTTTTACTTCCTTTTGGGCATATTTCAAATAATGAATCAGTAATAGATAATAAGGAAATATACCAGAACAAAATATGGTAACAAAAGCCACAAACAGAAATGTAAATTGTGATTTTTATATAATTATTCTCCAGGTGAAACTAAAAGAATTTTTTATCCCAATAAACAAGCTGTCATTTCCCCAATATTATAAGATAATACAACAACAATTTTAGAATCTAGCTTGATAATGTAATATGTAGCCATGTCCTGGAAGTCTGACTAGTACACAACTTCCACTATCCAGTTTCTGGTTGCTTCGTTTGAGATATAAATATTTCAATTAAAACATTTGTGGTGAAAAACAAACATAATCTAAAAAAACTTCAGGGAAGATCTTTGATGACTTATTGAAGACATTTTGGAGAACGAATAGTCTTTGATCCTTAGAAATATTTGAACTGAAGAAATCCCTCTAAAGATGCTTCCTTTCACTGAAAGTCAAATATCAATGATAAATTTTCTAATGTCTTAACACTCTAGATAGAAGGATTTATATTTTATTTCTACATTGTCATAATATATCTATCATCTTCAATATTTAACTATTTATTATAGTCAGGTTATTGTCTACCCTTTTCCCATTCTTAATGCAGGAGAAAATATTAGTGGCAGTTTCAATTATTATGACCAAAATTTACAAATTTAGTAAATCACATAGTGACCCTATTATATATAGTTTTAGGAAAGTAAGCATTTTTAATATATTTCTTTAGGCGACCAAATTTAGATCAGGGTTGTTTGAAATTTATTCCTGTACTATTGAAGAGAGAGAGAGTCACTTGCATGCATTAAACTTCCAATAAAACTGCTGCATTACCAAGTACTACATTTCAACATGAACAAGCTTTTCTGGTAGGGTTCAGTGGTAAGCTGATCTGTTGATGTAGCAATATATCACTAAGAGTTGTCTTTGAATTTCATGAAGTCATTGATTTTGATAGGTGAGTAGTACTCCATTGTGTAAATGTAACACATTTTCTCTATCCATTCTTCTGTTGAGGGACAGGTGTGTTGTTTCTGCCTTCTGTCACACATAAGGCTGCTGAAAACACAGTGGAGCATGTGTTCTTGTTATATACTGGAACATCTTTTGGGAACATGCCCAGTAGTGCAATAGTTGAGTCTTCACTTAGAACTATTTTCAAGTTTCTGAGTAAACACCAGATTGATTTCCAAAGTGTTTTCTTACTGGCTTGCAGTCCCACTTTTACAAAAGTTTGTTTTGTGTGTTTCATTTTTTTTCTCTGCCATATGTTAAGATCAATGAATAGAGATTATGTTGACCTTTAATCAAGTTACTCCTAGAAAATTCTGGAATTATCCTTATTAGCTTACATTAAAATTATCAAAGTAACATATTATTTACTGTTAGGTTTATGTTTAATGTAATATTCTTATTTCATTTTAAAATTTATTTTTATTCTTTAACCCTTTTTTACAGTCCAGAACTCATCCCCCTCCCCAGTTTTCCCCATACAGTTTCCCATCTCATAACAACTCCCCACCATGTCTCTGAGAGGACAGCCCCACTCCCCAGTCCCATCCCACCAGGCCTCCTCTGCAGCCTCAAGTCTCTGGAAGGGTTGGCACATTTTCCCTCGCTGAGGCCAGACAAGGCAGTTCAATGCTATATGTGTCAGGGGCCTCATATCAACTGGTGGATGCTGCCTGGTTGTTGTCTCAGTGTCTGAGAAATCTCGGGGTGGGGGGTGTTGAGGTCAGATAAGAATGGAGGCCTTCCTATGATGTCACTATCCTCCTCAGCTTTTACCTTTTCCCCATCTCAACCACTTCTGCCCATTTGTGAGTGCTAATATATGCATCTGAATCTCTAAGATGATGTTGGGCCTCTAAGAGGGTAGCCATGCCTGGCTCCTGTCTGCCAATACACCATAGTATCATAACAGTGTCATGGTCCCAGGACTCCTCTTGAGATGGATCTCAATTTGGGTCTGTCACTGTCCTTTCTCTCGTGCTCTTCTACCTTCTTGTCCAAACAGTTCCTTCAGACGGAAGCAATACTGGGTCAGAGCTTTTGACTGTAGGATGGCAAGCCCATCCCTCCACTTGATGTCTTATTCCTTCACTGGAGGTGGAATCTACAAGTCTCCCACCCCACTGCAGAGCACTTCGTTTAAGGGCCCTCCCTTTGAGTGCTGAGCTTCTGTTACCTCCAAGGTCTCTAGTACATTCAAGAGATTTCCCCCACCTGTGACTCCTGAGGTTGCCTGTTTCTATTTTTCTGTGGCACTCAGGGCTTCAGTCTGGCTCTCTCCCAACCCCACCCCCTGCCTCCAGTACCTGATTATGTCCCTTCCTTCCCAATCTCCCCTCTTCCATCTAACTCCCTTCTTCCCTCTGCCCCTGTGACTGCTTTCTTCTCTCTCCCAATTGGATTGAGGCATCCTCACTTGGCCGCTTTGGCTTAATAACCTACTTGAGTCCTGTAGGTTGTATCCTGGGTATTCCGTACATTTTGGGCTAATATCCACGTATTAATGAGCATGTATGTATCACACATGTCCTTTTGGTTTGAGTTACTTCACTCAGAATAATATTTTCTAGCTCCATCCATTTGCCTGAAAAATCTCATAATGTCCTTATTCTGAATAGCTCAGTAGCATTCCGTTGTGTAATTTAGCCACATTATCTCTATCCATTCTTCCATTGTAGGACATCTGATTCTATTTTCCAGCTTCTGACTGTCATAAATAAGACCCCTATGAACATAGTGGAATGTATGCCCCTGTGGCATGGTGGGACATCTATTTGGTACTTTCCCCAGAGTGGTATAACTCTGTCTTCAGGTAGATTTGTTTCCAGGTTTCTGAGGAACCTCAAGATTGATTTCCAGAGTGGTTGTAGCAGGTTGCAATCCCACCAGCAATGAAGAAGTGTAGCTCTTTCTCCACATACTTACAAGCATGTACTGTTACATGAGATTTTGATCGTATTCATTTGGATTGGTGTAAGGTGGAATCTCAGGATCATTCTATTTGCATTTTTCTGATCACTAAGTACATTCAACATTTCTTTATTTGCTTACCAGCCCTTAGAAATTCATCTGTTGTAAATTCTGTTTACTTCTCTATAACCTATCTTGAATCGGGTTGTTTGATTTTTCTGAAGGTTAATTTCTTGAATTATTTTTATATTCTGGATAATAACACTTATTGGATGTAAGGTTAGTGAAGATTTTTTCCCAAGCTTTACATTGCCAATTTATCCTATTGACAGTACATTTTGCCTTACAGATGCTTTTCACTTTCATAAGGTCCCATTTATCAATTTTTAATCTTAGAACTTGAGCCATTAGAGTTCTCTTTATGGTATTTCCCCCTGTGCCAATGAGTTGAAGGCTCTATCCCATTTTCTTTTACTGCATTCAGTGTATCTGGCTTTATATTGAAGTCCTTGATCCACTTAGACTGTGTAAAAAGCAATAAATATGGATCTATCTTCATTTTTCTACATATAGACTGTCTGTTATACCAGCACTATTTATTGGAGATGCTTTCTTTTATTTTTCACTGTTTATTTTTGACTTCTTTGTCAAAGGGCAAGTATCCATAAGTCTATTATTTTATTTCCCGGTCTACAATTTTATGCCATTCTGTTTTTACCATTATTACTCTGTAGTATAGCTTTAGGTCATAGATGATGATTCCTCCAGTACTTTTATTATTAAGAATTGTTTTTGTTATTCTGAGGGTTTTTTTCCACATGAATTAGAGAATTGCTTTTTCCATAACTTTGAAGAAGCCCTTTGGAATTTTAGTGGGGCTTTCATTGAATCTGTAGATTGCTTTTGGTAGCATGGTCATTTTTACTATGTTAATTCTACCACGTCATGAGCATGGGAGATCTCTCCTTTTTCTGAGGTCTTCTTTAATTTCTTCCTTGAGTGACTTGAAACCCTTGTCATACATATTTTTCACTGGTTTGCTTAGAGTTACACCAAGGTGTATTATTTGTTAATATTGAGAAGGTAGTAATTTCTCTAATTGTATCATTTTTATCAAGGAAGGTTACTGATTTATTTGAGTAAAATTTATATCCTGCCACATTTCTGAAATTTTTGTCAGCTGGAGAAATTCTTTGGTAGAATTTTTGAGGTTATTTATGTATACTATCATAACATTCAAATACTAATACATTGACTTCTTCTTTGCCAATTTGTAACCCCTTAATCTTCTTTTTTGGCTTATTGCTCTAAATAAAACATTGAGTACTATATTGCAATGAGATGGGGGGAGTGGAGATCCTTGCCTTGTCCCTAATTTTAGTGGGGTTGCTTCAATTATCTATCTGTTTAATTTGATATTGACTGTTGGTTTGTCCTATATTGTTTTTATTATATTTAGGTATGCACCTTGAATTCCTGATTTCTCCAATACTTTTAAAATTAAGGAGTGTTGTATTTTTTCAAAGACTTTTTCAGCATATGAGGAGAGGATCACGTGACTTTTTCTTTGAGTTTGTTTATATATTGAATTACATTAATAGATTTTTTGTTTTGTATATTGAACAAACCTTGAATCACTGGGTTAAAACCTACTTGATCATGGTGAACAATAGTTTTAATACATTCTTCGATTTGGTTTGTGAGAATTTTATTGAGTATTTTTGTATCGATAGTCATAAGGAAACTTTTCTGTTTGGTAGGGTCCTTTAATACCTTTAGGTATTAAAGTAATTGTGGCTTTATAGAATAAATTACTTAGTGTTTCTTCTGTTTATATTTTATGAAATAGTTTGAGGAATATTGGTATTATCTCTTCTTTGAAAGTCTGTTAGAATTTTGCACTAAAGCCTTCCAGCTCTGGGCTTTTTATGGTTGGGAGGTTTTTAATGACTTCTATGTTTTTTTAGGGGTTGGAGGACAGGGTTGGTCTCTGTCTCCTTGTAGGCCTATGACCCTGGATGTAGCTGATCTCCTAGGACACCTTCAGTCTGTTAGGTCTTCAGAAAAGCAGGAAAAAGGTTGCCCTGAATGTAGCTAGCTTTATTCAGACTGTTGTTTCTGTTGCCCTGTGTGCAGCAGAACAATTCATCTGCATGCAGCAGTTCTCCTACAGACCTAGAGACTATTGTGTATTTAGAGGTGCAGAAAAGCTGGTGTTCTGCCCCAGCAGAAAAGGTGCTGGCCAGAAGGGTTAATATAATATTCTTATATATTGGTGTGTAATCTTTAAAATTACAGAGACTACTTCTTTTACCACTTTTTCATTAATGGTAGATATCTCCCCCCGCCCCACACACACATTTATGTAACATAAAAATTTTCAAAACTCATTATCAAATGGTGTGGTTGTTTTTCACTTGAGTTGGAAAATAATTTACAAGAACTTTTCAAATAATTCTCAGTGACATCATTGATCTGCTCTACATATTAGAGGAATCAGCATCTAATGTAGGAGATAAAATCAAAGGTTCACAATCTAAACCACATTTTGATGAGTCACATATTTGCATGTTTCCCATTTCACAAATAGATTCCAAGATATAAAATTTGCACAACAAAATAAATGTAGTCTAAAGAAATTGCATATTAGTGTATATTAAAATATGAAATTGACCAATTTTATCCCTTTATAGGTTTTAAAATGTTGTTACATGGTGAATTTCAAATTACTACTCCAATAATTTCCAAATGCAACTTTTCTGCATGATAAAGTAGCAACAGGAACCAAGGACTAAAGCAATCTCTCCAGGACATCAACCATAAAGATCATATATATGTAAATCCTGCTGAAAACACAGTCTTTGTTCTTCAGAGAATTTTCTGTTATCTTCAATTTAACATTTAAAGTTTCCATACAGTATATTTTAGGTGATTTTAAAAAAATGTGAACTAGTGCATCCAAATAGCTTTTAGGAAGTCTATATATATATTAAATAAAAATGATCATCTATGTTCACAGTATGGCACACTTGGTACTAAATGGTGCTATTAGTGAACGATGCATACGTGTACACACATACTTTCTAAATAAGTGTCTGAATTGTGAAGTAAGAAATGATTAACACACACAAATAAGTAAATAAGAAAATTCAGAACATAAAACATTTTTACAATGGCCAATCCATTAAGATCATAATAAATCTAATGTTTAAGTTTTATGTTCTTTGGAGTTTGGAGGATTAAAAGCAAGGCCCTATTTCACTCATACCATGAGTTAAAAAGAACATAGTTTATGTTTATGTATTCTATCCCTATTACAAATGTACAATATATACTAAAAATGTACATGTACCAGCATCCAAAGGGAAGAAAGTACCATGTAATCATTTCTTAATTCTGAGGATAAAATTAATTTGTCTAGTTGAATGACATATAAGGTAACGGATTTGTCAGTGAAACATATTTTTCTTGTTTTTCTTTTAGGAATATTTCAAGGGTGAGTTGTGAACCCATTGACTGAGGAAAATAGATTGACCTTCTAAGGTGGACAGGAAACTTCATCCGCACAGAAAACCAATGAGGACAATGTCTTAATGAGGAAGAATTCATTGTGCTCTGAGCTGGCATCTTCCCTTTTTCTATACTCAGACTAGAATTTAATATTTTCCTTAGTTGTCAAGCCTTAGAACTCTAATGAGAACTATCCAATTGAATCTGCTGTTTGTCACTTAAAATATTTCACAAGACTTTATAGCCTCTGCAATCAGCAGTGCCAATTCCATATGAATATGAGTTTAACCATGCACCAACAAATGAAAAATGAAAACTTGAAACAAAAACACAGCAAATCGTATCACTGGAAGATGTTCCTGAGAAGGAGAAGTGGTACAATGAAAGTGAATAAGTAAATCAAGGAAGAAAAAAAAAGAGAGAAAGTGGTTCTAACTCACAAAATGCATAAAGTTTAAGAAGAAGGAAATCCCAAGTGTAGATACTTCAATCCCACTTAGAAGAGGGACACAAAATACTCATGAGAAGCAGAGGAAATGAGGGAGCCGGGTAGTAGAGGAAATGGAGGAGAAAGGGGGAACAGGATCACATATGGAAAGAGACAAGACAGAAAACCAGAATCCAAAAAAAAAAAAAAAAGAATGAAAATAGGCAGTAGAAGACAGGGAGGAAAACAACTAGAAAGTTCCAGAGAACTTTATTTATGTCTAATAGTGAAAAAATGGCACCTGAAGAGACTACCTCCAGTATATAGAAAGGGACCAAATTGATGCTTGGGGTCACCCACCCTTTAAATTTTTTGACCCAAAATTGTTCCTGTTTAATGGGAAGGAAAGAACTATAATTGAGCAAAGGTTGAAGGAAAGGCCATCTAGTGACTGGTCCAGCTCGAGATTTATTTCATGGGTGCTGAGGTACCAATGTCTGAGACTACTACTGATACTGTGACATACTTAAAGACTAGAGCTTGTCACGGCTGTTCTCTGAGAGGCTCTATCTACATCTGACTGAGACAGATACAGATACTTAGAGCCAAATATTGGACTGAAGTTGGAAACCCCTAAGGAAGAGTTGGGGGAAAGATTAAAGGAGCTGAAAGAGATTGAAAACCCATAGGAAGAACAACAATATCAACTAACCTGAAACCCTCAGAACTTCCAGAGATTAAGGCACTAACCAAAGAGCATAAATGGGCTGGTCTATGGTAGCTGACACACATGTAGCAGAGTACTGCCTTCTCTAACCTCAGTGGGAAAGGATGTGTCTAATCCTGTAGAACCTTGAAGCCCCAGTAAAGGGGGTTGCTGGTGGGGGTGAGGTGGGAAATAGTGGGGGGAGAGGCACCCTCTGAGAAGCACAGAGTAGCAAGAGAAGGTGAAGAACTCAGAGATGGGAGACCAGGAAGAGGAGTAACTTTTGAAGATAAATAAATAAAATAATTTAATAAAATATAATAAAACCTTGATTAATGGAGCTCAACCAGAGCAGTGAGTGTTAGAAGATGACTATATACCATCATTATGAGGAAAACTGTAATGTAGGATCAATAAAAGAACACCCATTCCATTGTTATACAATTGCTCTGTCAGACCCATTACTTTTGCTTCATTGCTGAGTGTACTTGCTTGAGTCCCACATAGACTGAATGGTACTGGAGAAAGTCTTTAACCAAAGATAATATTTATTTTGGACAGACTCTACTTAACATTTTAACACCTATGTAACACATAAATTTGATTTGTAAAGGGGCATGTAAGCTGATTTATCAATGCAAATTTAATAAGATTGTTTATATATTTCTCATAAAACATTCCTCCTGGGGAAAGTAAATGTTGTCTGAAACATTACATTTTCAAACAAACAGATTAAAATTTAAAAGAGTATTTTCAGTATAAGTGTCAAAACACATAGTGAGGAATACTAAAATTATATGTATATGAGACACATTAAATGTAGTTCTTAAAATAAGAGAAAAATATATTAAATGAAAATTAAGAATAGGTTATCAGATTAAAGAGCAGAAAATCACCACAATATTTCCAAGCATAAAAATAAAATAGTAGAAGCTTTGGGAACACGAAAAGTAATATGGTAATAGAGTCCCATTTTAGCTGAAACAAAATATATTATTAAAAACACTCAATGAAGCAAGACATCAGGCTACAAGCCTTGAGAGAAGGAGAGAAATATAGAAAGTATTACCATGCCTTCACTAGTTGTGTAGAAAGTTTGCAGCTATGGCACATAGGAAGTATGTTATGTCCAGATGTCAGAGGACTAAGAACCATTGAGTGACATTAGAAGCCTCAGAGTTCAAAAACAAAGGAGCGAACTTTGCTGAAACAACACTGGAGAAGATAGCATTGCATGATAAAATATTCAGCAAATCACCAGCTTCCCTTCAATATACACCTCCATGTGTGTTCTTTTGTGACTGGGTTACCTCACCCAGGATGATAGCTTCTAGTTTCATCCATTTGCCTAGGCATTTCATAAAGTCATTGTTTTGAATAGGTGACTAGTGCTCCATTGTGTAAACGTAACACAATTTCAGTATCCATTTCTTTGTTGAAATACATAGGGGTTCTTTCTAGCTTCTGTATATTATAAATAAGGTTGCTATAAACATGGTGAAGCATGTGTACTTGTTATATGTTGGAGAAACTTTTAGGTATACTCCCAGGAGTGGAATATCAGGGTCCTTAAGTAGTACTATGGCCAAATTTCTGAGGAACTGCCAGACTGATTTCAGAGTGGTTGTACCAACTTACACTCCCACCAAAAACAGAGGACTATTCCTCTTTATCCACACCCTTCACAGCATCTGCTGTCATCTGAGTTTTTGATCTTAGCCATTCTGATTAGTGGAAGATAGAATCTCAGGGTTGTTTGATTTGCATTTCCCTGATGACTAGGGATGTTGAGCATTTCTTTAGGTGCTTCTTGCCCATTCAGTATTTCTCAGTTGAGAATTCTTTGTTTAGCTCTATACTCCATTTTAATAGAATTATTTGATTTCATGGAGGATTAATTATTGAGTTCTTTGTATATATTGGATATTAACCCTGTATGAGATATAGGATATTAAAGATTCTTTCCCAATCTGTTAGCTGCCATATCTTATTTTTGTCAGTGTCCTTAGTTTTACAGAAACTTTGAAATTTTATGAGGTCCCATTTGTCATATTCTGATCTTAGAGCATAAGCCACTGGAGTTCTGTTCAATAAATTTTCCCCTGTGCCTATGTGTTCTAAGCTCTTCCTTAATTATTCTTATTCTCATTTTATTTACAAAAGGATTTCAACTCTCATTTTAATTCACAAAGAATTTTTAAATGATTAAACATTTTCTTAATTTGATGGTGGCAGTAGAAATAAAAATCATGGGTTTACTGGCATGAAAAAATGTACGTATGTGCAGGTAAGAAAGAGAGAGAAGGGGGGAGAGAGAGAGAGAGAGAGAGAGAGAGAGAGAGAGAGAGAGAGAGAGAGACAGAGACAGAGACAGAGACAGAGATTTATTTCAGGTGAAGAAGGAAAAACAGGTTGTATGACAGCAGCCATCATGAAATTTAAGAAATGGGGGCTATGAGCAGAGATCCAGGGACACAGGTCTGGTGAGATTGCACTGTGAGTAAACAAAGCACAGAGAGGGATAGAAGGAGTTCTGGAAAAATGTGCCCCTCTGGCCCACAGTAAGGGCCTGACAACAGGAAGAAGGACTCAGGATCCACCTGAAATCCCGGGTTTGAATAATAAACACATAGGACCACAGTAAGACACAGGCCCTTTTCAGTGGAAACCAGGGTATGCCCGGGAAATGCAGTGCTTGAAGTTCAATCTACAGTCCCTTTTATACCTGGACCAGAGGGAAACCTGGCCCATAGGCCCAGGGAGAGCAAACCTGGAATTCTCAGAGAGCAGAAAGTACTAAGCTATCTGGAAAAGTATCTATTTTGGCCTAGAGAAAGTGCCAAGTCCCTGCCAGTAGTACTCAGGACCTGTGGGCACAGGGCTGAGCTCCCTGAACAGCTTCAGAAGAGCTCCCACACCTGAGCCCAGAAAGACAGAGCTGAGTCATAGCTACCAGAACTTATTTCATGCCTACTAAAAGTCGAATACAAAGAAGTAATTTTTTTCTTGAGCCCACAGGTCCTCAGATCCACAGAAGAGACAGGTGCCAGTCACCGACAAAAAGACCACCTATAATCACAGATAACAAGATGGCAAGAAGAAAATGAAAGAACTTAAGCAATGAAAACCAAGACAACCTGGTAACATCAGAACCCAGCTCTTCCACCACAGCAAGCAGTGGATTGCCAAACACACCAGAAAAAGAGGACTCAGACATGAAGTAATACTGCAATACTATGATGGAGATCTTTGAGAAGAGCCTCAATAACTCACTTAAACAAGCATGGGAGGACACACATAAACAAATTGGAGCTTTTAAAGAAGAAACAGGAAGATCACTAAAAGAAATACAGATAAACACAAACAAAGAGGTGAAGGAATTAAAAATGGAAGTAGAATCAATGAAGAAAACACAAAAAGAGTCAACCCAGGAGATGGAAAACCTAAAAAATAAATCAGTAGACTCAGATGCAAGCATCACCAACAGACTACAATAGATGAAAGAGAGAATGTCAGGGGCTGAGGACAACATAGTAAATAAAGACAAAATAGTCAAAGAAGATGCAAAAACAAAGTAGTTCCAAACCCAAAATGTACAGGAGATCCAGGACACAATGAGAAGACTAAACCTAAGTATAATAGGAATAGAAGAGGACAAGGAATAGCAACTAAAAGTCACAGTAAAATCTTCAAAAAATTTTTAGAAGAAAGCTTAACTACCCTTAAGAATGAGATGACAATGAGTACAAATGAGGTGACAGAAACACAAATAGATTGGACCAGAAAAGAAACTCTCCCCAACATTTAATAATCAAAAGCACTCAAAACAAAAGGAGAATCCTAAAAGCTGTAAGGTAAAAATGGCATGTAACATATAAAATCAGAATTACAACAGACTTCTCAACAGAGACTATGAAAGCTAGAAGATAGTAAATAGACATCATGCAGACACTAAGAGAACACAAATGTCACCCCAGGCTAAAATATCCAGCAAAACTCTAAATCACCATAGATGGAGAGAACAAGATATTCCACGACAAAACTAAATTTATAAAATAAATGAACACAAATTCAGCCCTAGAAAGAATAATTGATGGAAAACCCAATATAAGGAGGGAAACTACATCCTAGAAAAAGCAAAAAAATAACTAAGCAAGAAAACCAAAAGAAAAAAGAACATAGACATAATTCTACCTCTAAAATCAAAAATAGTATAAACAACCATCACTGTTTCTTAATATCTGTTAATGTAAATGGACTCAATTCCACAATAAGGACACGTAGACTATCAGACTGGATACATAAACAGAATACAGCATTCTGCTGCATAGAGGAAACTCATCTCAGAGACAAAGGCAGACACTATCTCAGAGTAAAAGGCTGGGAAAAAACCTTTCAAGCAAACAGCCCCAAGAAACAAGATGGAGTAGCCATTCTAATATTGAATAAAGTAGATTTTCAACCAAAAGTTTTCAAAAAAGATAAGGAAGTACACTTTTTAACATATATGCTTCAAATGCAAGAGCACCCATATTCATAAAAGAAACCCTACTAAAGCTCAAAGCATACATTGCACCACACACAGTAATAGTGGGAGACTTTGACACTCCACTCTCATAAATGGACAGATCATGGAAGCGAAAACTGTATAGAGACACATTGAAACTAGCAGAGGTTATAAACCAAGTGGAATTAACAGACATCTACAGAACATTTCATTGTAAAACAAAAGAATACACCTTCTTCTCTGCACCTCACAGCACCTTTTCCAAAACTGAACATATACTGAGTCACAAAACAAGCCTCAATAGATAAGAGATGATTGAAATACTCCCATGGATCCTATCAGATCACCATAGACTAAGACTGGTCTTTAATAACAACAAAGACAACAAAAAGCTCACATATACATGGAAGCTGGACAAAGCTCTACTCAATGATTGCATGGTCAAAAAATAAATAAAGGAAAAAATTAAGGATTTTCTAGAATTTAATGTAAATGAAAGCACAACATACCCAAACCTATGGGATGCCATGAAGACTTTGTACAAGGAGATAATGAAGGCTCTATTTTCATTCTTCTGCATGCTGAGTGCCAGTTGAGCCAACAGCATATGTTGAATAGGCTGTCTTTCTCCATTGAATGGTTTCAACTCCTTTGTCAAAACTCAAGTGACCATATATGTGAGGGTTCATTTCTGGACATTCTATTATGTTCCATTGATCAACCTGCTTAGCTCTGTACCAGTACCATGCTGTTTTTAATACAATTGCCTTGTAATATAGCATGAGGTCAGGGATGGTGATTCCTGCTGATGTTTTCTTGTTGGTGAGGATGGATTTGGATATTCTAGGTTTTTTTCTTCTTCTAGATGAATTTGGAACTTGCTCTTTACAACTCCATGAAATATTGAGTTGGAATCATGATGGGGATTACATTGAATTTGTAGATTGCTTTTGTTAAAATGAACATTTTTACAATGTTGATTCTTCCATTCCATGAGCATGGGAGATCTTTCCATCTTCTGAGATATTCTTCTATTTCCTTCTTCAGAGATTTGAAGTTCTTGTCATACAGGTCCTTCACTTGCTTAGTTAGAGTCACATCAAGGTATTTCATATTGTTTGTGACTATTGTGAAGAGTATCTTTGCTCTTATTTATTTCTCAGCATGTTTGTTCTTTGAGTAGAGGAAAGTGACTGATTTGTTTGAGTTAATTTTTTATCTGCCACTTTGATGAAGTTGTTTATCAGCTATAAAAGTTTTCTGGTGAAATTTTTGGGGTCACTTACATATACTATCATGTCATCTGCAAATAGTGATATTTATACCTCTTCCTTTCTGATTTGTATCCCTTTTATTTCATTTTGCTGTTTAATTGCTCTGGCCAGTACTTCCAGTACTACATTGAATAGGTAGGTGGAGAATTGGCAGCCTTGTCTAGTCCCTGATTTTAATGGGATTGCTTAAAGTTTCTCACCATTTAGTTTGATATTGGCTATTCCTTTTCTGTATATTTCTTTATGTTAAGGTATAGGACTTGTATTCATGCTCTTTTCAATACTTTTAACATGAAGGGGTGTTCAATTTTGTCAAATGTTTTCTCAGCATTACTGAGATGTCCATGTGGTTATTTTTTTTTAGTTTGTTTATATGGTAGATTATGTTGATGGATTTCCATATATTAAACCATCCCTGCATCCCAGGCATGACACCTAAGTGATCATGGTGAATGATTGTTTTGATGTGTTCTTGAATTTGGTTTGCATGAATTTTGTTCAGTATTATTGCATCAGTTTTCATAAGTGAGAATGTTCAGAAGTTCTCTTTTTTTGAGGGTCTTTGTGTGGTTTAGGAAGAAAAGTTATTGTGGTTTCGAGGAATGAGTTGGGTAGTGTTACACCTTACTCTCTTTTGTAGAATAGTTTGGAGAGTATTGGTATTATGTCAGCAAAAATGTTTGATAAAATTCTGCACTGAACCTGTCTGGACCTTGGCTTTTTTTGGTTGAGAGGCTTTTAAACACTTCTATTTCTTTAGGTGTTATGGGATTATTTAGATGGTTTACATGGTCCTTGCTTAACTTTGCTATCTGGTATCTGTCTAGGAATTTATTCATTTGCACTAGATTTTTCAGTTTTGTTGAGTATAGTCTTTTGTAGTTGGATCTGATGGTTTCTTCAGTTTCCTCAGTTTCAGTTGTTATGTCTCCACCTTCATTTCTGATTTGGTTAATCTGGATATTCTCCCTTTGGCCTCTAGTTAGTCTAGCTAAGGGTTTATCAATCTTGTTAATTTTCTCAAAGAACCAGCTCTTGGTTTTGTTGATTCTTTGAATGTTTCTTTTTGTTTCTATTCAGTTAGTTTCTGCTCTGAGTTTGATTATTTCCTGCTATTTGCTCTTCTTTGGAATATCTGCTTCTTTTTGTTCTAAAGCTATCAACTGTGTTGTTAAGTTGCTAGTGTATGCTTTCTCCAGTTTCTTTATGGGGGAATTCAGAGCTATGTGGTTTCCTGTTAGTACTGCTTTCATTGCATTCCATAAGTTTGGTCATGTTGTGCTTTTATTCTCATTAAATTCTGGAAAATCCTTAATTTTTTTTATTTCTTCTTTGACCATGCTAATGCTAAGAATAGCATTGTTCAGCTTCCATGTTTATGTGGGCTTTTTGTTGTCTTTGTTGTTATTAAAGACCAGTTTTAGTCCAAGGTGATCTGATAGGATGCATGGGAATACTTCAATCTTTTTATATCTATTGAGGCTTGCTTTGTGACTTACTATATGGTCAATTTTGGAAAAGGTGCCATGAGGTGCAGAGAAGAAGGTATATTTTTTACTTTACGATGAAATGTCCTGTAGATGTCTGCTAATTTCACTTGGTTCATAACCTCTGCTAGTTTCACTGTGTCTTTGTAGTTTCTGCTTCCATGATTTGTCCATTGATGAGAATGGGATGTTGAAGTCTCCTACTATTATTTAGTGTGTGGTACAATGTATGTTTTGAGGTTTAGTAGAGTTTTTTTTATGAATATGGGTGCTCTTGTATTTGAAGCATATATGTTAAGGATTGAGAATTCATTGTGAATAATTTTTCCTCTAATGAGTAAGAAGTATCCTTCCTTAACTTTTTGATAACTTTTGGTTGAAAATATAGTTTATTCGATATTAGAATGGCCACTCCATCTTGTTTCTTGGGGCCACATGCTTGGAAGGTTTATTTGTTTCCAGCTTTTTCCTCTGAGATAGTGTCTGGCTTTGTCTCTGAGATGAGTTTCCTGTATTCAGCAAAAAGCTGGATTCTGGTTATGTATCCAGTCTGATAATCTATGACTCTTTATTGGGGAATTGAGTCCATTTATGTTAACAGATACTAAAGAATAATGATTGCTGTTTCCTGCTATTTTTGCTTTTAGAGGTAGAATTGTGTGTGTGTGTGTGAGAGAGAGATTTCTTTTGGTTTTCTTGCTTCATTATTTTCTTGCTTTTTCTAGCATGCAATTTCGCTTCTTGTATTGGGTTTTCCATCAATTATTCTTTCTATGACTGGATTTGTGTTCATTTATTGTATAAATTTAGTTTTGTCCTGGAATATCTTGTTCTCTCCGTCTATGGTAATTTAGAGTTTTGCTGAAATATTTTAGCCTGGGCTAATATTTGTCTTCTCTTAGTGTCTGAATGATGTCTGTTTACGATCTTCTAGCTTTCATAGTTTCTGTTGAGAAGTCTGGTGTAATTCTGATTGTTCTGCCTTCATATGTTACATGTCCTTTTTCCCTTACTGCTTTTAGTATTCTCTTTTTGTTTTGAATGCTTGTTGTTTGATTAGTATATGTCAGGAAGAGTTTTTTTCTGGTTCAATCTATTTGGGATTTTGTGACCTCTTTTGTGCTCATGGTCATCTCATTCTTAATGTTAGGGAAGTTTTCTTCTCTGATTTGTTGAAGATATTTACTGTGCCTTTTATTGATATTCCTTGCCCTCTTCTATTTCTATTATTCTTAGGTTTTTTTCTTCCTATTGTGTCCTGGATTTCTTGTACCTATATGGTTAGGAGCTTTTTGGTTTTTGCATGTTCTCTGACTGTTTTGTCTATGTTTTCTATGTTGTCTTTGGCCCCTGAGATTCTCTTTTCCATCCATTGTAATATGTTGGTGATTCTTGGATCTGTGTCTCCTGATTTATTTTTTAGGTTTTTCATCTCCAGGATTGTTTCTTTATTGTTTCTATTTCTATTTCCAATTCCTTCATCTGTTTGGATGTGTTTATCTGTAGTTCTCTGAGTGATTTTGTGCTTTCCCTTTATAAGCTTCTATTTGTTTATGTGTGCCCTCCTTTTGTTGTTTAAGGGAGTTATTCACATGTTTCTCAAAGATCTCCATCATCATCTTGAGGTATGATTTCAAATCTGAGTGTTCTTTTTCTGGAGTGTTTGGCAATCCACTGCTTGATGTGGTGGAAGAGCAGAGTTCTGATGTTGCCAGGTTGTCTTGGTTTCCATTGCTTAAGTTCTTTTGTAGTCCTCTTGCCATCTTAGTTATCTGTGATTATCCCTGGTCTTGTTGTCAGTGACTGGCACCTGTCTCTCCTGTGGATCTGAGGGCCCATGGGCTCAGGAAGCATATTGCTTCTGATTGTTCAGCTTTATGTGGGCAAGCAGTGGGTTCTAGTGGCAGTGATTCAGGATGTCTTTTTTGTGCTCAGGTGAGGGAGCTCTTGTGAGTTTGTTCTGTGAGCTCAGCCTTGTGCCCACAAGTCCTGAGTACTACTGGCAGGGACCTGGCTTTCTCTAGGCCAAAATTAATTCTTTTCTAGATAGCACAGTATCTCTGCTCTCTGCAAACTCCCAGTGTGCTCTCCCTTGGCCTATGTGCCAGGTTTCCCTCTGGTCCAGGTGTAAGAGGGCCTTTGGAGCTGATCCTCAAGCACTGACTTTCCAGGGCAGACCCTGGTTCTCACTGACGAAGGCCTGGGCCTTACTGTGAACTGGAAAGGATCCTTTACCACAAGCATTGCCAAGCACTCTCTGTGCTCTGGTAACTCACAGTGCATTCTGACCAGGCCTATGCCCCTGGATCTCTGCTGGTCCAGGTGGAAAATTAATCTGTGTGTTTAGTCTGTGAGCAAGTGATTTCAGGATGGTCTTGAATCCCTCTGACAAAGGCTCAGCCCTTATTGTGAGCAGGAGAAACATCTTTTCCATGACTACCACCTAGCCCTCTCTGTGCTTTGGTTTCTCACAGTGCAGTCTCACCAGGCTTGTGACCCGGGATCACTGCTGGTCCAGGTGGAAGAGGGCCTGTGAGTTTATTACTTATTCTTCTAATAGACCCAATGTACCTGATTTTATGTGGAGGTCTTTGATCAACTTGGACTTGAGCTTTGTACAAGGAGATACCAAAGGATCGATTTGCATTCTTCTGCATGATTACTGCCAGTTGAATAAACACCATTTTTTTAAAGAGTATGTCTTTTTCCATTGAATTTTTTAGGTTCTTTGTCAAAGACCAAGTGACCATAGGTGTGTGGGTTCATTTATGGGTCCTCATTTCTGTTCCATTGATCTACCTTCCTATCAATGTTCAAATACCATGTAGTTATTATCATGATTGAACTGTAATACAGGTTGGGGTCAAGGATTGTGATTCTAGTACAAAAACCTACACTCAACACAATTGGAAAATATAGAGAAAATGGACAACTTTCAATACAGATACCAGGTACCAAAGTTAAATCACCATCAGATAAAACATCTAACCAGTCCCATAACACTTTAAAAAAAAATTGAAGCACTCATTAAAAGCCTCCCAAACAAGAAAAGCCCAACACAAGATAAGTTTAGTATAGAATTCTATCAGACTTTCATAGAAGACCTAATACCAATGCTCTCCACACTTTTCCACAAAAATGGAAACAGAAGGAATACTACCTAACTCATTCTTCGAAGTCACAATTATGCTCTTTCTAAAACCATGCAAAGACCCCTCAAAGAAAGAAAACTTCAGACCACTTTCCCTCATGAAAATTGATGCAAAAATGTTCAATAAAAGTTTTGCTAACCATTTCCAAGGGCACATCTAAATGATCATTCAGGATGATCAAGCAGGCTTCATTCCAGGTTTGCAGGAATGGTTCAATATACAAAAATCTATTGATGTAATAAACTATATATACAAACTCATAGAAAAAAAACCTCATGATCACCTCACTAGATGCTGAGAAAGATTTGACAAAATTCAACACCCCTTTATGTTAAAATTTTGGAAAGATCAGGAATTCAAAGACCATACCTAAACATAGTAAAAGTGATATAAAGCATACCACTAACCATCATCAAAGTAAATGGTGAGCAACTTGAAGTAATACCACTAAAATCAGGGACTAGATAGGGGTACTCTCTCTTCCCCTACGTATTCAATATAGTATTGTAAGTCCTGGCCAGAGCAATTAGAAAGCAATATGAAGTCAAAGGGATACAAGTTGGAAAGGAAGAAGCCAAAATATCACTATTTGCAGATGGTATGACAGTATACTAAAGTGTCCTCAAAAATTTCACCAAAGAACTCCTATAGCTGATTAACAACTCCAAAAAAATGGCTGGATATAAAATTTATCCAAACAAATAAGTAGCCTTTCTGTACTCAAAGTATAAACATGCTGAGAAAGAATTTTAGGGAAAGACAGCCTTCAAAATAGTCACAAACCATATGATATAAGTTGCTGTGATCCTAACTAAGGAAGTGAAAGATAGGCATGACAAGAACTTCAAATCTCTGAAGAAGTAAACTGAAGATCTCAAAAGATGGAAAGATGTTCCCTGCTCATGGATTGGATAAATTCACATTGTAAAAAAATGGCCATTTTGCAGAAAGCAATCTACAGATTCAAAGCAATCCCTATCAAAATTCCAACTCAATTCTTCATAGAGTTAGAAAGAGTGATTCATTTCTAATTAAAAAAAAAAAAACTAGGATAGCAAAAACTATTCTCAACAATAAAAGAGTACCTGGGTATGAATATGGTGTAGCATGTGTCCTTGTTATATGTTGGAGAAACATTTGGGTATATGTCCAGGAGTGGAATATCTGAGTCTTCAGTTAATACTATGTCCAGTTTTCTGAGGACAGTATGCTTGCAGCAAATTATTGGAGTGAATACAGGGACCCCAGTGAAGGAGCTAGAGAAATGACTGAAGGAGTTGAAAGAGTTTTCACTCCATGAGAAAAAACAACATTATCAACCAATCAAATGCTTGAGAACCCAGGGACTAAAACATCACACAATGAGTACACAAGCAGAGACATGTGGCTACATTTGCATATGTAGCAGAGGATAGCATTGGCTAGAATCAATGGGAGGAGATGCCTTTGGTCCAGTGAAGGCTTCTTTTCCCAGTGTAGGAGAATGCCATTCAATGAGGTAGGGGAGTATGATTGGAAAAGGAAGCATCTTCATGGAAGCAAGGAGAGGCATGTTGGGAGTGAGGAGAAATGGGATAATGTGTGAAATGTGAATACATAGAGTATCCTATTTAATGAAAAAAATCTAAGAAATTAAGGTGCAAAATAAAAGGTCAGTAGGAACTGTATTCTTTCAAACAAATCTTTTTTGGAGCTCTACAAGGTCTTCAGTGTGGGGTACCTCAGGAAAATATCCCTATGCTTCTATCAGGGGGAAAGAGATAAAGAATTACTCTGAAGTCCTTCAGAAAGTTGTTCTTAAGGAGTTGTGCCGAAGAAAGCACTGAATCTGGGACTGAACTGAAAGAGTTTTTTCAGAGCATATCTCACTTGGTAGAAGGCAAAAAAACAATTCTATATCAGTCCAACTAGAAGGCCAAATTGTCACCAGAGAGATATGGAGGGAAGAGGGAAAGGAGAAGAAGATAGTCCTAAAACTACAGTGCTGTTGTTTTGGTTTTTATTTATTTATTTATTTTTGTTTATTTATGACAAAAGATCTCCCTGTGAACCACAGGAAAAAATAATGTCTATAAGATTATACTACCAAATATTTTGTTTTGTTTTGGTAGAAGGTAACCACAAAAAAAAAAATACAAAAAAAAAACTATGATTTACATTAGTGAAGGAAGAACTTTAAAAAAGGAACAGTGAAGCAAAGGAAAAGCTTTAAATTCCATTTAAAGTTGGTTTGAGAAATAACAATTGTTCCCAATAACAGAGACGATGATCAGTCATCTGTATATTTCTAAAAGTAATTACTAATAATGCAAGAAGGAGAAACTATAATTATTTTATAATTAAATGTATTCACAACTATAAAGTGATATATTGCTACTTTAAAATGTATATTGCAAATTCTAGAGGATATACTTCAAATAGTAAAAGAAATATCAATGATAATTTGGATTAAAAGAGGAGGATATTGAATTCTTTAAATTTAATTAAACTTGCACAAAACAGATAAACAAAGGAGTTTTAAAAGTAGGAAAAAGAACAGTGGCAAAAAAGAGAAAACAGGAAAGAGACTGCGGTAGATTCTCTCTCAAAGAGATCTATAATTGTTTTGAATAATACTGCTATATATGAATAAATTATCAGAATGGAAAAATAGGAGTGCCAAACTAGAATTTGTGTACCTCAATATACTGAAAATATGAAGTTGCAATGATAAGACCTTCAGTGAGAGTTATAATTGCATTAACTTCAGAACAGCAAATGTTCAAAAAAAAGAACATTATTCATTATTGAACAGGTTATTGAAGGCTCACATGACCAAAAGTTCAATTTCACAAGCTGATAGAACAAATTTTCACATGCATGTATGTAACAATTGACCATCAAAACAAAGGAGACAAAAGTTAATGGGATTTCAGGAAGAAACTGGTAAAGCCATTACTATAGCTGTAGACTTCAATATTTCTCTGTCACAAATGAACAGATGTGTGAGACAGAAGTTTGGGGATGATATAATTGAATTTAACAACACTATCAGTCAATTTTATATGATGTGTATCTCAGAATACCTTAGGAGATGACTGAAAAGTCACTTCCTTAAATAACAGGAAACATTTACCTTGGTAATAAATAAACATTAAATATTTTTAAAATGAGAAATCATATAATAAAATCTGAAATTAAACTCAAAATTAGTAATTAAGGCTCTTGTGGAAGTCCGAAATTTGTGTCCAAAACCAATACATTCAAAAGAAGTAGAAAATAATTTAAACAAATGAAAATGAAAACAGAGCTTCAAATGTGTGGAATGAGATACAGTTCCATGTCTAGAGGGAAATATAAACATTAAGAATAAATACAAGAAAAATAAAAAAAATGTAAAGGCATATGTACATAGGAAGTTAAAAGAAAAGATCAAAGTACATGGATGCAAAGAATATTTAAAAAAAAAAAACAACAACAAAAAAAAAAAAAAAAAACAATGTGGCAGTAGAGCTGCCTCATTGGTTAAGAACACTTGCTGATCTTTCAGAGGTCTTGAGTTCAATTTCCAACAACATGGTAGCTTACAACTATCCATAATGATATATGATGCCCCCTTCTGGCATGCATATGTACACGCTGATAGTGCACTCACGTATACAAAAAATAAATGTTTGAAAAAATGATAAAAATCTTATGAGATCAGAAATTAATGAACTTGAAAACAAAAAATAGCATACATTATCAGTGAGGATATAAATTTCCAAAATAGGTGGTATGTGTACCTAATAAAAAAAGAAGGGGTACTTTAAAAAATATTATTTCCCTTAACCACCTACTATTGCATTAAATATTAAAAAATAGCATAACTTTATCTCTTTATTGGCCCTGAGGTCTCATTCCTCAGGACCTACCATGATACAGAGCCATGTGCACCTCTGTCCCTCTGACCTAGCCACCCGGTCCAAGACCCCACTGCCCAACCCTGACCTTGCAACTCCCTTTCCTTGGCAGTCTTCCTCTGACTGCCACCTTTGACCCAGGTGTTCATTTAACCCAAAACTAAACACAAACACAACTCTACAGCCTGATTGCTTTTCACTCAGGTTTATATATTCAACTCTCAATCCACAAACTCTCTACACAACAAGATTGCATCAAATAGACAAAGATACAAACTGTCCTTCTATATGAGATATTAGACCTGTAAAATTCTTAAGGTTCATAGCTTTATAAGACCAATCAATCCCACCTGGGTCTAGCTGGTCTTTGAGAAACTCCTTGTTGTCATGATCTCTCCCTCTGTCCTCTGACTTCTGAGACCTCTGCCTTCTCTCTAACTCCCATGCCCCACCCAGTGGCTTTTCTTTATTTTACTAATTAAAATGTGAAGGTTCAGATGACATCACCTTCTGAGTATGTGACTGGGCAGCCCTTCTTGGGGAAATGGAATTAACATTAAATTACTAAGAGCTTCAGGACAATCTACAACCTACAGTTTATATAAAATCCCTATAATCTCATAAAATCCTTATAATCTCAAGAAATTACTGGGTGTTTATATACACAGTGGTTCTAAGGGCTTTGAACACTGACAGATTCTCAAGAATAGCCAGCAGGGACTTTAAAAATCAACCCATGGATGAGCCTTGCTGGATTGCATATGTATAATGATGTATAATGATGTTATGAAAATAAACACATATTGATGCTGGAAAAAAACATCATTAAAGGAATTATCAAATAAACAAAGCAGAGTCTTAGAAAAGGTGACAGCAAAGTAGAGCCAATTTGTCATTGACATAAAAAGATGAGAATATGGTGGACTGTAGGAAGTCTTTAGAACAAACAGTTCTAGACACTGTGACTTTCAGAACCAAGAAACAAACAAACAAAAAAAAAAGGAGGGGATAATCTTACACAAGTCATAAGAAACCTGCATAAAAGGCAGCATAGACTTAAATAGAGAACTAATAATTATGAAGGGGATAGTAAGTTTAAAAAAAATCTAGATGACCTTGAGTTTGTTGATCATGATTGGACATGCTACCATAGTTGTAGTACCCAGTGAAAGAAATAAAATATTGAGTTTTATTAAATGTAATGTTCTGAATTTTTTAAAATCAGATAAAAACATGCTTTATTGAGTATTCAGTTGTAAATGATGTATCTTTACCACACCTTACTCCAAGGCTTAGAGTCATCATGGAAGACAAGTCAGAAAGATTTTAGAAGCCAGAGATCCTTCTAAATGTGCAGCAAAACAATATTAGTGGGCAAATCTGAGTCAATTCTAGAGCTTCACTTCTCCTTAGGTGACCTAAATAGACCACTTTTGAGGAGTCTAAGACTGGTTGATAACACAAATAGTTCTCTCTCTCTCTCTCTCTCTCTCTCTCTCTCTCTCTCTCTCTCTCTCTCTCTCTATTTATACATCCATCCATCCATCCATCCATACATCCATCCATCCATCCATCCATCCATACGTCTCTGCCATCATATTGCATAAACTATTGCAGCCTTGACATTTACAATAAATGTGTCATTAAGCTACCATGAATGAAAACATTGGGACAGAAAAGAGGAAAGTTTCAGAGTTTCATTTTTAGATCTTCACCTACCTTAGAAGAATCATGAATGTTCTTCGTATTTACTAGTCTTCTCCTCATATCAATTGTGTCTGTCCTATATGTCCAACTATTCAGCTTTAGGAAGGTGAGAAGCTGGCTCCCACTTATTGATCCAAAATTGACATGGATTGCCTAGTTATTCTGATTTTTGAGGAAGATAATTTCAAACTTTCTTTTCTTCAATAATATTGCTATTTTCTGTGACTTCGAATTTTGAGTTTGGCTGTATTTTCTAAACAAAATGATAAAATTCTTATATTAAACTAGACTTGCTGGACTCTCATTAAACAATCTATTCTTCATGAAAGTGTTAAAAAATGCAGCAGTTGTTTGCCAATGTCCAGAAAACATATATACAAGCAACATTATATAGATTAAAAGTTTATATGTAAAAAAATACATGAACTCAGATACATATGTAGATGCAATAACATTTAATGAAAAAAAGGAATAGATAAATATAAAATAAATGGAAGGTTTGGAAGAGGGGAAATAGAAAAAAGAAAATTGTAGTTTAATTACAATATCATAAATATGAGACATTTACAAACTCTAAAATCTAGAACAATGGGCTTATATAAATGGGGATATCAACATCCATTGCTATTTTTTCTGGATATTGTGTGTGTGGTATTTTTTTTATGGCCATGACAGTGTAAAGGAGCTTTCCCCCTTAATTTCTTTCTTTTTTGGACATTTGTATACAGCACAAAAACAAGTAATACAGAAAAAGCAAGAGAAAAACAATAACTAATTCTGGACACCTCAGATTTGAGCTCATCTGTTACATAATCTAGTGGATAAGATACATATATGAATATGTAGAGCTCTGTTAGCATCTTGATTATTTGAGGTCTTTGCCTGCACACATTATTGTTCTACCTATAACTAACAACACTCTAGGTTTCTTCTGATGGCATTACTTATAGCTTTTTACTACACCTTTAAGATTTTCCTCACCCTGACATTGTGTAAGATGCTGCATGTTCCTAATTGATAATTTTACTATCAAATACAGAGATGCACCAAAATCATTATTCTATTCCAATCACCATTTCATTAGTTTCCACCAGGTCTATCACAAATAATATTGTGAGTTCTTGTTTTCTTGCTATAGCTTTCTGAAATCTGTGTTGGTCTAATGACTGGCTCTGATGGTTGCTATAAAACAGTACCCACTTTTAGCCATGACAATGCTGAGATGCATAATTACAGCAGTAAGTGTCTGCAGACAACAGTAGATTGAGCTCAGCATGCAGCTGACTAACAAATGGTTATGTCATCAGCAGAAAGAGTAATCTCAATGAAAATCGTCAGGTAAATAAATACCAGGGCTTAAAATCAACATCATGGAAAAGGCACGAGAAAATTTTTCAGTCTTAAAATGGAACCATTTTAGCTACGAAAAATAAACATAAACATATATCAAAGACCTGTATTTTCTCTGTCCCAAAATATTTGGATTCTTTTCTTAGAATATTTATAGTCAATTTTTAAAACACCACAAATATTAATTTTAGAGGTAGAGATTTATTATAATATAAATTTGTAACACCTACTTTTCCTCAACTGCCAAGTCCAGGTAGCACTATGTGGAAATGCTGCTGGCAGGCCAGGATACCATGTAGTCTGTCTTCATTCTACTTTTTACCTCCTATTCCAATTTTCTAGTCTCACTTCCTATAAACACAGCTAATCCTGCTGGACAGGAAGGTCAGTTATTCAGGTAGATTGTCTTCTTTCTATTGCCCTCACCCACACACTGTCTCCATCCTCTATTTCCAGTTTCCATCCTTGGCCTTGTAGCACACCACCTTCTGTGGCTTCTCCTTCCTCAAGCCCCCCTTTTTAGGTTTCTATACAAATCCTGGTAGCAATGACCAGCATCCCTTCTTCCTATGAATCCTCTCACCCACCTCTTATTTGAAACCCCCACCACACACACCTTCTAGACCATCTAAAGTCCTTAGTCACACAATACATTGAAATGCTTTCTATACCTGTAGTCAGTAACCCTCGTTCCCCACCCCTGTCCCCATACAGACACCTCTCCCAGGTGCTTCTAGTAGCTCCTCTGAAGCATGCCCGGGTCGGCCAACTCACCTGGTGGCTCTTCCCCATCAACATGGTAGTGTAGTGTGTCAACAATGTGTACACCTCACCATTGTGAACCCTTCATCCCCTTCATCGTGAGTCTTTGTTCTCCCCAGTTTTCACCTGGGTCCATTTTAATTCTCATCCTGGATGGGGCTTTGGTTTGGGCATGTATATCTAGGGAGTTACAAACCAGCTGCCTTGTCGTGGTTTCTGACGCTATGATTACAGCTTGACTGGCTACCGGGATCCACTGAGTGTCCTCTACCCACCAAGTGAAAATGAACTCCTGATCTCATGTTAGCGTTCCTTTCGCCAGCGAACCCTGCTGAGCTTGATGTAGTCCACAGTTCTCTACTCTCTAAACATTATTTTCAAGAAACATATTTTTATAGATGAAAACTCAGGCTAACCTAGTGAGTATGATCTTGGGATGCCCTTGATCAACCACTTAAAGATCAAAGTATTGTATGCTGTGTGCTTTTTAGTTGTGAGTGTTGCGAGTGCAAATTTGCTTTCCAATTGGTGCCCCTCTCGCTGGGCACCAGTACCGAGAGGCTGTGAACTAAACGTGGGCCACAGCTCTGTCAGGACAGCATTCTTGGTGTGCTTGTTCCTGTTTGTCTGCGTCCTGTCACAACAGCATGTTGGGTGAGCTTGTGCATGCTTGTCTGCAGTGTAGTCTGGTGAGCTGGGTTTTATATTGGGGGGTAGGGGGTAGGGACTCTGCTGTTTGTTTCCCTACAATGTCTCCTGCTGAGTTAATGCTCCCTGGATCCAGCTCAGCCTGGGGGGAGGGGCAGGACATAGTTTTTCTGGTCTTCTGTCATCTTTGGTGGGCTGCCACCACCCAGAAAGCATGTGTGTCACATCTCTTGAAAGAAGATAACAGTTCAAATCCTAATGTATACTTTTGACTTTAACTTTTATAGTAAACAAAAATCCATGAAGACTTTGCATGTGACCATCCTGACTTTAAAGGATATAAGCTAAGCTCCGTGTTTTCTCTGTAGCTGTGTGTCACTCAGTAGTGTAAAATGAGTAAAGTTTGAGGTGTTTGGCAAGAATAATAAAAAAAAAGAAATGCTTTTTATCTAGTTCCTCTAGTAGCGTAAAATGACAGGGACTCAGAAGTGTCTCCTTCCAGTTAGCCATCATAACTCTCTAATCACCAGAAAGGTGGACAGATGTCAAAAACATAAAACCCACACAACAGACAGATAGACATCAGCAGTTAAGATTATATCAATCCAAACAAGGATGCTTAGATGTCTACATAAAATATGTAATAAAAATCAGTCAAGAGAACATGTGTCTAGCACAAGTTAACAACCCTACTATAGTAGTGCCAAAGAAAACCCATATAGAATAAGAAAGACAAGGATTTCCACTTAGGTATTATAATATGCTAGAGGTCGTTAAGGCAATGAGTAAATCCATTAATGAAGTCTGAAAAGTCAAAAACAGTGGAGTGGAATGAAGTAAACAGTCCAAGACACAAAAAGTGGAAATAGATGCAGGAAAGCAAATCCAGGCTGAGGACAAACTAGAAATGGAAAATTTAGGACCATAAGCCTCAGAGACAAGCCTCAGAATATTTCCGTTTTACTTTTTTCTTTTCTTTCTTATTATGGCTTCAGGTTTTGTGTTCTTGTGGGATTCTAAGTATATGAGCATGTGGATATCTGTGTACATATGTGTTTCTCGTGTTCTCCTTTGGGTCCTTATTTTCTGTTGTTTGTGTTATGTTGTTTTATTATTATTCTTTAGATTCCAGTTAATTTTCTAAGGAGAAGCAGAAAGGGCACAAATTCAAATGGGTAGATAGATAATGAGAAGCCCCTGAGGTAAATGAAGGAAAGGAAATGATAGTCAGAATATACTGCATGAACAACAAAAGCTATTTTAAATGAAAGAAAAGAAAGCAATTAAAGGAAGGAGGAAAAAAGGATAAAGAATAAAAAAGTAATATAGAACTGCTCAATAACAGAAACATTCATCATTTTATATCTTCATGGAGATTAAAGAATTAATTTGCTTTTCATCTAAAATGTGAAGCCTCTGTTTTCAAAGAAACACTCTAATTATAATCACCTACTATATCTAGTTTAAAATTCATGTTCTCATATCATATCCTATGACCCCATTTTTGATCCCCCTCCTCCTTGCCTCCCTCCCTCCCTCCCTCCCTTCCTCCCTCCCTCTTTCCCTCCCTCCCGCCCTCCCAGACTCTTTCTCCCTCAACCTCCTGTGATTATTTTGATTCCCCTTGTAAGTAGGATTGAAATACAGAGTCAGGAAATTTGAATAGAAATTCAGTGTAAGTTTGGGAACTTGGGTAGCCACTAGAAAGTCCAAGATAACAGGGAGGTAAAGTGCTCCCAAGATCCAACTAGGATGATTAGCTGAAATACCCAACAAAGGGGAGAGAGAATCTGTAGAGATCAACTCCAGTACACAGGCACAGCCCACAACTAAGAAATGTAATGCAGCAACAAAATCCAAACCAAAACCAAACCAAACCAAAAAAAAAAAAAAAAAAAATTAAAAAGAAATAAAAAAGAAATAAAGAAAAAAGCCATCCAGATACCACTGACTGTTGCACCTAGAGATCCCTCCTGAATGCAGACACCAAACCCCAGCAATATTACTGATGCCAAGAAGGGTTGCTGGTACAGCTGTCCCCTAAGAGGCTCTACTAGCACCTGACTAATACAGATGCAGATACTCACAGCCAACTATTGAACTGAACCGGAGGACTCCAATAAAAGAGCTATGGGAAGGACTGAAGGAGCTAACGAAGATTGCAACCCCAGGGGAAGAGCAATATCAACTAACTGGACCACCCAGAGCTCCCAGGGACTAAACTAACAACCAAAGAGCACACATAGAGGGATCCATGGCTGCAGCTACATATGTAGCAGAGGATGGCCTTTTCTGTCATTAATGTGAGGTTCTCAGGAAGCTTGACGCCTCCGCTTAGGTGGATGATAGAGCATCAGGAGTGGGTGAGTGGGTAGAGGAGCACCTTAGAGGCAAAGCAGAGGTGGATGGGATTGGGGATTGGGGAGGGGAAGCTGGGAATTGAGTTATCATTTAAAATCTAAACAAATAAAATGATTAGGGAAAATTTCATGTTCTTATTTTCAATTAACATCTTACAAAAATATTTATATTTTAGCTCATAATCATAAGTTTAAATCTTTTGTATTGTAGGAAATATAATTAGGAATGCCTAAATATATTATGACAGAAGAAATTTATTTAAGAATGAAGAATATTGGTTTTCTTTGTCTTAGAAGATTTAACTTACAATAAACAGAAAAAGAAAATTATACACATAAGAACAGAACAAACATTCAAATACAGTCCTCAAATAATACTGAATACAATAATTATATCTTAATAAAAGTAGCAACTTAAAATTATGATTATAGTTATAAAATATTAACTTAATAAATAGCCATTATATAATGTTTTCAATGGGGTAACATGCTTATTTATGGCATAAATCCAAGTAACCCGATCATTTGCATTAAAAATAATTTTATAAATTTTTTTTAAATTTTGCTAAATACTTGATTCACATGTCAGTGACAAAGGCAGATACTATCCCAGATTAAAAGGCTGGAAAAATTTTTTTCAATCAAATGTGCCCAAGAAACAAGCTGGAGTTAAGATTTTAATATCCAATAAAACAGACTTTCAACAAAGAGTTATATAATGCAGAAGGACACTTCATATTCATCAAAGGGAAAATCCACCAAGAAGAAGTCTCAGTTCTGAACATTTATGCCTCAAAAGCAAGGGTATCCATATTCAGAAAAGAAAGGCCAAACACACATTGAACCTAATACAAAAATAGTGGAAGCCTTCAGCAACACACTCTCCACAATGCACAGGTCATTGAAACAGAAACTAAACAGAGACACGGTGAAACTAACAAAAGTTATTTGCCGAATGGATTTAACAGATCTCTACAGAACAACTAATCCTAAAATAAGAGAATAGACCTTCTTTTTAGCACCTCGTAGAACCTTCTCCAAAATTGACCATACAATCAGACATATAAGAAGATTCACCAGATACAAGAATAATATAATAATCCCATGTATTATAACAGATTACCATGGACTAAGGTTGAGTTTCAGTAACAAGAATAAACAGCAGAAATTCCAAATACACATGGAAACTAAGCAGATCTCTCTTCTATGATAACTTGATCAGGGAACAAATAAAGAAAGAAATTTAAAACATTATAGAATTCAATAAAAATGAAAATGTATCATACTCAAACTTGTGGGAAAACAGTGTAAAGAAGAAAATTCATAGAACTAAGTTTCTTCATAAATAAATTGGAGATATCACATACACGCAACATAATAGCACAACTAAGACCTCAAGAACAGAAAGAAGCAAACACACACAAGTGGAATAGATAGCAGGAAATAGAAAAACTTAAGGCTGAAATAACCCAGTTAGAAACAGAAAAGAAAGATAAAAAGAATACAGAAAACCAAGATCTGGATCTTGAAGAGAATCTACAAGATATTTAAAACCTTAGACAAACTCATAAAATACTTGCAAAATAAATCTAAGAACACATTAAAAGCATCATTCATCAGGATCAAACAGACTTCATCCCAGGAATGCAGGGATGGTTCAATATAGGAAAATACATCAATGTAATATAGTGTAAAAACAAACTCAAGGTAAAAAGAAGCATGATCATCTCATAAGATGCTGAAAACACCTTCAACAAAATACAGTCATTCTTCATATTAAAAGACCTGGCAAGATCAGAAATTCGTGGCACATACCTAAACATAATAAAAGCAATATCTAGCAAACTAACAGGCAATGTCAATTTAAATGGAGAGAAACTTAAAGCAGTCCCATTAAAATCCAGGACAAGAAAAGATTGCCCACTTTCTGCCTATGTTTTCAATATAGTACTTGTAGTTAGAGCAAGAAAATCAAAGAGGATACAAATTAGAGAGGAAGAACTCAAAGTATCATTATTTGCAGACAATATTAGTATACATAAGCAACCTCCAAAATTCTACTAGAGAATTACTACAGTTGGCAACTTCAGCAAAGTGGCAGGAAAGAAAACTAATTCAAATAATTTAGTAGCTTTCCTTTTTAAAAATGCTAAACAAGTTGAGAAAGAAATTAGGGAAACAACACCTTACACAATAGCCACAAATACTATAAAATATCTTAATGTAATGTTTTTTCAATTTTATTGGATATTATCTGTATTTACATTTCAAATGTTATAACCTTCCCCCATACAATCTCCTTTCACCTCCCCCTAAACTTGCTACAATTAAGGTGCTCCCTATCCAATCATCCTCTCCACCTCAGTCCCTTGGCTGGTTGATGATGATATTCTTCCCACGAGATTGGAAACATTTCAGCTATTTTAGTCCTTTCTCTAGCTCTTTCATTGGGGTCCCCATGTTCAGTCTGATGTTTAGCTGCAAGTGTCCTCATCTGTATCTATATGGCTCTGAGAGAATCTCTGAGGAGACATCCATATCTGGTTCCTGCCAGTAAACACTTCTTAACACCAGCAATAATGCTTGGGTGTGGTGGCTGCATATGAGTTAGTTCTCCAGGTGAGGCACTCTCTGTAGATCTTTTCATTAATCCCTGCTCCTCTATTTGACCTTGTGTTTTCTCTCCTGTTTTGTTCTCCCTTCTAAGAGGGACTGAGGCATCCACATTCTGGTTTTTCTTCTTTTTAAACTTTAAAAGGTCTTTCTTGAGTATTCCAACCTTCTTCTTCTTCTTCTTCTTCTTCTTCTTCTTCTTCTTCTTCTTCTTCTTCTTCTTCTTCTTCTTCTTCTTCTTCTTCTTCTTCTTCTTCTTCTTCTTCTTCTATTTCTTCTTCTTCTTGTGCTTCTTCTTCTTCTTTTTCATCTCCTCCTCCTCCTCCTCCTCCTCCTCCTCCTCCTCCTCCTCCTTCTTCTTCTTCTTTTGACTAATATTAACTTATAAGGAAGTATATACCATGAGTGTTTTCTCATGACTGGGTTATATCACTCAGAATGATAGCTTCAAGTTCCATCTATTTGCCTAGAAATTTCATGAACTCATTTTTAATAGCTGAGTAGTACTCCATTGTATACATGCACCACAATTTCTGTATCCATTCCTCTGTTGAAGGACATCTGGGTTATTTTCACCTTTGGACTATTATAAATAAGGCTGCTATGAACAATGTTGAGCATGTGTCTTTGTTGGATGTTGGAGCTACTTTTGTGTATATGCGCAGGAATAGTACAGCTGGATCCTCAGGTTGTAATATGGTGAATTGTCTGAGGAACCGACAGATTGATTTTCAGAGTGGTTGTAACATTTTAAAACAGTGGAGGAGTGTTTCTTTTTCTCCAAATTCTCACCAGCATCTGTTGTAACATGAAATTTGATCTTAGCCATTCTGACTGGTGTAAAGTAGAATGTTAGAATTATTTTGATTTGTATTTCCCTGGTGACTAGGGAGGCTGAGCATTTCTTTAGGTGCTTCTAAGCCATTTGATATTCCTCAGTTGACAAGTACCTGTATAGCTCTGTACACCATTTTTAATAGGAATCTTTGATTCTCTAGAATCTAACATCTTGAGTTCTTTATATATATTGGATATTAACCTTCTATCAGGTTTAGGAATGGTAAAGATCTTTTCCCAATCTGTTGGTTGCTGTTTTTTTTATTTTTTTATTTTTTTTTATTTTTTTGACACTGTCCTTGGTTTTACAGAAGCCTCCTTGAAATTTCATGAGGTCCCATTTGTCAATTCTTAATCTTAGAGCATAAGCCATTTGTGTCCTGCCCAGGAAATATTCTCCTGTGCCTAGGTATTCTAAACTCTTCCCTACTTATTTTTATATTAGTTTCAGTGTACCTGGTTTCAGGTAGGGGGTCTTTGATCCACTTGGAGTTGAACTTTATAAAAGGATATTTAAAAGAAGGATGTATTTGCATTCTTCTGCATGCTGTTTGCCAGTTGAACCAGCAATATTTGTCAAAGAGGTTGTACATTTTTCATTGAATGATTTTAGCTCCTTTATAAAAGATCAAGTAACCAAAGGTGTGTGGGTTCATTTCTAAGTCTTCAATTCTATTCTGGTGATCTACCTACCTGTCTCTATACCAATATCAGGCATTTTTTTTTTTTACCACAATTGATCTGTAATACAGCTTTAGTTCAAGGATGGTGATTTCCCCAAAAGGCATTTTTTTTTTTTTTTTTTTTTGTCTTGAGAATAATTTTTGCTATCCTGGGTTTTTATTATTCCAAATAAATTTTCAAATTTCTCTTTCTAATTCAATGAAGAATTGTATTGGAATTTTAATGGAAATTGCATTAAATTTACACATTTTCTTAGGCAAGATGGCCATTTTTGCAATGTGGATTCTTTCAATCCATGAACACTGGAGATCTTTCCATCTTATGAGATCTTCTTCAAATTTCTTCACCAGAGACTTGAAGTTCTTGTCATACAGGTCCTTTACTTGTTTGGTTAGGGTCACACCAAGGTATTTTATATTCTTTATAGCTATTGTGAAGGGTGGCAATTTTCTAATTACTTTCTCAGCCTGTTTGTCCTTTGAGAGAGGAAGGCTACTGATGTGTTTGAGTTAATGTTATATCCAGCCACTTTGCTGGAGTTGTTTATCAGCTGTAAAAGTTCCTTGGTGAAATTTTTGGCATCATTTTAGTATACTATCATGTTGACATCTTCCTTTCCAATTTGTATTCCTTTGGCCACCTTCTGTTATTTTATTGTTCCGTATAGTACTTTCACTACTGTATTGAATAGGTAGGGAGAGAGTGGACAATCTTGTCTAGACCCTGATTTTAGTGGGATTGCTTCAAGTTTCTCACTATTTAATTTGATGTTAGATACTGGTTTGCTGTATATTGCTTTTACTATGTAAAAAAAACTGGTGACATAAGAAGGCAAACCAATCACAGAAAAAGGTTAAAAAAAAATTTCCAAGCAAATGGTCCCAAGAAAAAAGTTGGAGTATCCATTCTAATATCGAATAAAATAGACTTTCAACCAAAAGTCATCAAAGAAGACAAGGAGAAACACTTCTTATTCATCAAAGGGAAAATCTATTAAAATGATTTCTTAATACTGAACATCTATGCTTCAAATACAAGGGTACCCACATTAATATAAGAAACTCTATTAAAGCTCAAAGTGTATATTGCACCACATACAGTAATAGTGGGAGACTTCAACACCCCATTCTCATCAGTGGACAGATCATCGAAGCAGAAATCGAACAGAGAAACAGTGGAGCTAACAGTATGAAGCAAATGTATTTAAAGGGTCTGAAACACCATTGGAAGAACAAAATTATCAACTATTCAAACCCACCACAGCTTGCAGGGACTAAAACCCAGACCATTGAGTTTGCATGCAAAGACTCATGACCCAAGGTACATAGAGAGAAGATGATAGCATTTTCTGACATCAATGGGAGGAGAGGCCTCTGGCCAGCAAAGGCTCATTTTTCCAGTATAGCAGAATGCCAAGGTGCAGAGGTGAGAGAGGGTGGTTGGGAAAGGGAACACCTTCATGGAGGCAATGGGAGAGGCCAGGGGATGAGATTGCTTGAAAAAGATAACATCTGATATGTAAATGCAGAGAATTTCCAATTAAAAAAAAGAAAGAAAGAAAAAATTAATTTTACATTTTACAAACAAATAGTTATCTTTTTAAAAATAAGTCATTGTAAGATTGCTTAAAATAAAGATCTTTTCCAGCAAAAAAAAAAAAAAAAAAGCAAACAAGGAAATGAAGAGACCATACACTAGCAGCTTGCCAGCACACCTGAAAGGTCTACATCAAAAAGAAGCAGATAGACCCAGACGAGTGGATGTCAGGAAAAATCAAACTCAGAGGTAAATTCAGGCAAGTATAAACAAAAGGAACTTAAAAAATAAACAAAACTAAGAGCTGGTTCTTTGAGAAAATCAAGAAGATTGATAAACTCCTAGCTACACTAACTAAAGGACACACAGAGAGTATCCAAATTAACAAAATCTGAAATGAAAAGAGGAACATAATAACATAACAACTGAGGAAATTCAAGAAATGATCACATCCTATGACAAATAGCTATACTCAACAAAACTAGAAAATCTAGAGGATATAGACAGTTCTCTATTCAAATACCAAGTAGCAAAGTTAAATCAGTATCAGATAAAATATCTAAACTGCCCCATAATTACTAAAGAAACAGAAGCAGTCATCAAGAGCTTCCTAACCAAATAAAGCCCAGGACCTGACAGGTTTAGGGCAAAATTCTATTAGACCTTCATAGAAAACCTAATATCAATACTCTCCAAACAATTCTACAAAATAAAAATAGAGTGAATACTACACAACTCTTTGTGCTCATTCCTAAACTACACAAAGACTCTACAAATAAAGAGAAATTTAGACGAATTTCTTTCATGAATATTAATACAAAAAAACCCAATAAAATTCCTGCAAACGTAATTCAAACACAAATCAAAAAGATCATTTATCATATCCAAATAGGTTTTATCCTAGGGATGCAAGGATGGTTCGATTTACGGAAATTCATCAGTTTCATCCACTATATAAACAAAGAAAGAAAGAAAAAAAAACACATGATGATATATATATAGATGCTAAGAAAGCAGTTGACAAAATTCCATACCTCTTTATGTTAAATCTGTCAGGAGGAACTCTCAATCCTTAACATATATGCTCCAAATACAAAAACACCCACATTCATAAAAGAAACCCTACTAAAGCTCAAAAAATACATTTCACCCCACACAATAATAGTGGGAGACTTTAATACCCCACTCTCACCAATGGACAGATCACGGAAACAGAAACTGAACAAGGACACTGTAAAACTAACAGGGACTATGCACCAACTGGAATTAATAGATATCTACAGAACATATCATCCTAAAAAAAGAATACACCTTCTTCTCAGCACCTCACTGCACCTTCTCAAAAATTGACCATATAATTGGACACAGAACGAGCCTCAATCAATATAAGAAGATTGAAATACTCCCATGCATCCTTTCAGATCACCATGGGCTAAGGCTGATCTTTAATAACAACAAAGACAACAAAAAGCCCATATACACATGGAAACTAAACAATGCTTTATTAAAGGATAGCAGGGTCAGAAAAGAAATAAAGGAAGAAATTAAGGATTTTCTAGAATTCAATGAAAATGAAAACATGACATATCCAAACCTATGGGATGCAATGAAAGCAGTACTGAGAGGAAAACTCATAGCTCTGAGTGCTTCAATTAAGAAACTGAAGAGAGCATACACTAACAATCTGACACCACAATTGAAAGCTCTAGAACAATAGGAAGACCAAGAGGAGTTGACCCCAAAAAATAATCAAACTTAGGGCAGAAATAGACTAAATAGAAACAAAAAGAACCATTGAAAGAATCAACAAAACCAAGAGCTGGTTCTTTGAGAAAATTAACAGGATTGATAAATCCTTAGCCAGACTAACTGGAGGGCAAAGAGAGAGTATCCAAATTAACAAAATCAGAAAGAAAAGTGGAGAAATAACAACTGAAACTGGGAAAATTCAAGAAATCATCAGATCCTACTACAAAAGCCTATACTCCACCAAGTTGGAAAATTTGGGGAAATGGATGAATTCATAGACAGATACAAGATCCTAAAGTTAAACCAGGACCAGGTAAACCATCTAAATAATCCATAACACCTAAAGAACTTAGAAGCAGTCATCAAAAGCCTCCCAACCAAAAAAAGCTCAGGTCCAGATGGGTTCAAGGCAGAATTTTATCAGATATTTATTGCCGAAATAATACCAATACTCTCCAAACTATTCCATAAGATAGAATGAGATGGGATACTACCTAACTCATTTTTAAGGCTACAATAACCCATGTTCCTAAGCCACAAAGACCCTACAAGGAGAGAGAAGTTCAGACCAATCTCACTTATGAACATTGATGCAAAAATACTCAACAAAATCCTTGCAAACTGAATCCAAGAACACATAAGAAAATCATTCACCATGACCAAGTAGGCTTCATCCCTGGGATGCAGGGATTGTTTAATATAAGGAAATCCATCAATGTAATCTACCATATAAACAAACTCAAAGAACAAAATCACATGGTCATCTCACTAGATGCTGAGAAAGCATTTGACAAAATTCAACACACCTTCATGCTAAACGTCTTGGAAAGAACAGGAATCCAATGTCTATACCTAAACATAATAAAAGCAATATACAGCAAACCAAAAGCCAATATCAAACTTAATGGTGAGAAACTTCAAGCAATCCCACTAATATCAGGGACTCGACAAGCCTGCCCACTCTCCGCCTACCTATTCAACATAGTACTGAAAGTCCTGGCTGGAGCAATTAGAAAGCAAAGGTATGAAAATCAGAAAGGAAGAAGTAAAAACATCACTTTTTACAGATGACATGATAGTGTACTTAAGTGACCCCACAAATTCCACCATATAACTTTAAGAGCTGATAAACAAGTTCAGCAAAGTGGCTAGATATAAAATTAATTCAAACAAATTAGTAGCCTTCCTGTATTCAAAGGACAAACATGTAGAGAAAGAAATTAGGGAAAAGATACCATTCACAATAGTCACAAAAACTATGAAATACCTTGGTGCGACTCTAACTAAGCAAGTGAAGGACATGTATGACAAGAACTTCAAACCTCTAAAGAAGGAAATCGAGGAAGATCTCAGAAAATAGAAAGATCTCCCATGCTCATTGATTGGAAGGATCAACATTCTAAAAATGGCCATCCTACCAAAAGCAATCTACAGATTCAATGCAATCCCCATCGAAATTTTTAACCCAGTTCTCCATTGAGTTGGAAAGATCAATGTGCAATTTTATCTGGAATAACAAAAGACCTAGAATAGTGAAATCCATCCTCAACAATAAGAAAACATCTGTGGGAATCACTTTCCCTGACCTCAAGCTATATTACAAGGCAATTGTCCTAAAAATGAATGGTACTGGTACAGAAATAGGCACGTGGATCAATGGAATAGAATAAAAGACCCAGAAATGAGCCCCCATGTATATGGTAACCTAATTTTTGACAAAGGAGCTGTAAACATTCAATGGAAAAAGGACAGCCTATTCAACAAATGGTGTTAGTCCAACTGGCACTCAGCATGCAGAAGTATGAAAATAGACCCTTTGTTATCTCCTTGTACAAATCCCAAGTTTAAGTGGATCAAAGATCTCCACATTAAACCAGATACACTGAAAGTATTAGTTGAGAAAGTAGGGAAAACCTTAGAACACATAGGCACAGAAGAAAATTTTCTGAACAAAACACCAATGGCTCGTGCTCTAAGGTCAAAGATTAACAAATGGTACTTAATGAGATTGCAAAGTTTCTGTAAGGCTAAGAACACTGTCAAGAAAACAAAATAGCAGCCAACAGAATGGGAAAAGATCTTTACCCACTCCCCATCATATAGAGGCCTAATATCCAAAGTATACAAGGAACTCAAAAATCTACTCACCAGAGAGTCAAAAATAGTCAACCCCTATTTAAAAATGGGGTACAGAGCTAAACAAAACGTTCTCAATTGAGGAATATGGAATGGCTGAGAAACATCTAAGGAAGTGCTTGATATCCTTAGCCATCAGGGAATTGTAAATCAAAACAACCCTGAGATTCCACCTCACACCAGTCAGATTGGCCAAGATCCAAAACTCAGATCACAGCAGATGCTGGTGAGGCTGTATAGAAAGAGGAACATTTCTCCACTGCGGGTTGGCTTTTAAACTGATAAAACCACTCTGGAAATCACTCTGGCGATTCCTCAGAAAATTGGACATAGTACTACCTGAAGATCCAGCTATTCTACTTCTGAGCATATACCCCAGAGACACTCCAATATACAACAAATACACATGCACAACAATGTTCATAGCAGCTCTATTTTTAATAGCCATTAGTGGAAATAACCCAGATGTCCTTCAGTAGATGAATGGATACCAAATTTGTGGTACATTTACACAATAGAGTACTACTCAGCTATCAGAAACAATGACTTAACCAAATTCTTAAGAAAATGGTTTCATCTAGAGAATATAACCAGTGAGATAACCCAGTAACAAAAGAACGGACATAATATGCAGTCACTGAAAATGGGATACTAACACCAGAAAGCTCAACCTACCCCAGAAACAACTCACAGACTGTGTGAAGTTCAAGAAAAAAAAAATTATACTCAATCCTTACACACCATGAATACTTTGACGAATTCTGGGTTACATCCTGTTTTACATGTAATTTTTTCTCATTGTAACTAGTAAGACCTTAATGCAGAATGTCAAACCTTAAAAAAAAAAAAAAAAAAAAAAAAGCCAAGCACTGACAAAAATGTATTTCTATACATTCATGCAAAAATGCTTAAAATTTGTTCTTTTATGTTTGTTTTTTAAAAAATAAAGTTAAAAAAGCAAAAAAATTAATAGCCTTTTTTCCATATGTAAATGTTACATATATACATCTGTGTATGTATATGTACCCACAAATACTTAATTACAACCTTAAAAATGTATTCGTATACTTTTATGCAAAAATACTTAAAATTTGTACATTTATGTTTGTTTTATAAAATAAAGTTTTTCAAGAAAAAAAAGAAAATTAAGAAAAAAAGAAGTCAAAGCATTACTATTTCTAGATAATATGAGAGTACACTTAAGTTATTCAAAAAATTGCACCAGATAACTTTTACAACTAATATACAATTGCAATATAACTGGATATAAAATTAACTCAAACAAATCAGTACTTTCTTCTACTTAAAAGATAAGCAGGCTGAGAAAGTAAATTAGAGAATCAACACCCTTCACAATAGTCACAAAGAATATAAAATACCTTGGGATGACCCTAACCAAGCAAATGAAAGATCTGTAAGAAAAGAACTTCAAGTCTCTGAAGAAAGAAATTGAGGAAGACTTCAGGAAATGGAAAGATATCCCATGCTCATAGATTGGAAGGATCAACATAGTAAAAATGGCCATCTTGCCAAAGGCAATCTACAAATTCAATGCAATCTTCACCAAAATTCCAACTCAGTTCTTCATAGAATTAGAAAGAACAATTTGCAAATATATTTAGAATAATTTAAAAAAACAGGATATTGAAAACTATTCTCAACAATAAAAAAGAAATTCCAGAGGAATCACCATCCATGAACTGAAGCTGTATTACAAATCAATTGTGATAACAACTGTGTGTACTGGTACAGAGACAGGCAGGTAGATCAATGGAATAGAATTGAAATCCCTGAAATGAACACACACACTTATGGTCACTTGATCTTTGACAAAAGAGGGAAAACATTCAATGCAAAAAGGACAGACTCTTCAATAAATGGTGCTGGTTCAACTGGCAGTCAGCATGCAAATGAATGCGAAAAGATCCTTTCTTGTCTCCTTGTACAAATCTCAATTCCACGTGGATCAAAGACCACAGTCAACGAGGTACATTAAAACTAATAAAGCAGAAAGTTCAGAAGAGCTTAGAACACCTAGACACGGAAAAATTTCCTAAACAGAACCCCAATGGCTTATGTTCTAAGATCAAGAATTGACAAATGAGACCTTATGAAATTACAGAGCTTTTGTAAGGCAAAGAACACTGTCAGAAGAACAAAATGGCAACTAAATGTCTCGCACCTGTGTTTCTGTTTATATTGCTGCAGGTTACAGACTAAACCCAGAGGTTGTGGCTTCCCGGGAGTAGCTAGGGAATTTGCATATGGCTTTGTGTTGTATATCTTCTTTTTAAACAACTTTATTCTAAAAACCAAAGATAAAAGAACAAATTTTAAGCATTTTTGCATAAAAGTATACGAATACATTTTTGTCAGTGCTTGGCTTTTTTTTTTTTTTTTTTTTTTTTTTTTTTTTTTTTTCCAAAGGTTTGATAGTGTGCATTAAGGTCTTACAGTTACAAGGAGCAAATTGAGAGTTGGAATCAGAGACCAAGGCAGCATTTTCTTGTAACAGGGATAATTGAGTTGTGTCTTTTTCAAACCCTCAGACCTTTTCCTGATTCGGAATCGCTGGTGGCAGTGCAGTGCAGGCATTGTCATCCTGATCTCTTTCCTAGCTTTTCTATCTTCAGGTTTGTCTTTCTTTGTGATTTCCTTATTGTTTCTAATTCATTTTTAGATCCTGGATGGTTTTGTTCAATTCTTTCACCTGTTTAGTTGGGTTTTCCTGTGATTCTTTAACGGATTTCTGTCCTTTTCTCTTTAAGGGCTTCTACCTGTTTAGCTGTGTTCTCTTGTAGTTGTTTAAGGGAATTATTTATGTCCATCTTGGCTTGTGACTCATTTGAAAAGTGAGGATGGAGATAAATACAGAAAGTTGTCACCTTCTCTTGAAGCTCATAAATGAATATTTCATGAGTTTTATGACTAAGTATAAGGGAAAAATGTATATCAGATTCTAGGTGATAAGAAAACAGTTGAACTTCTAATAAATTTTAAACTGAAGAGTCTTCATGCACATATTCACTTTCTCCTATGAGTTGTCTAACACTGGAACACAGTCTTTATGATACTAAAGACTGAGAGAAACACAAGGGAAATATTGATGATGTTTCTCCTGGCCATGCTGGTCCTTCTTTATAACAAGACTTCAAAATAAAAAGTTAGTGCAGAATATGTAAACATCCTCTTCTAAGATTTTCCTGACTTTGGAGAATCAGGCAGATATTATCAGGAATTTCAGATAACTGAAAGTGACTGAAAAGAAAAGAATTAACTTGGGACTCCAAAATAAACTGAGAACATAGAAAAGAAGCAACTTTAACATCGGGTGAATTGTATGCAAAAAAAATTATTTTTTGGATTTCAAGGGTCCAATGATGCTAACCTTTCATAGACTAAAGAGCTTTTTCCTGGGGAAAAACATTTACTACAGTCTCTGTGGTACTATTGTGTGTTAACCATTTGGAACTCTAAGGTTTGAAAGTGGAGACCTACATGTTGAGACTTCATTAGAGTGAAGTGGAAGTCACTAGATATGTCAGGTGATGAACAATCTTGTGATGTTTTCTTGAGGCAAGGCCTGTGAGATTACATGTGATGTTTGTCAGGAATATAAATAGGACTCAACAGACAGATACGGTGAACTGGCTTTGCTAACCTAGCAACTTATCGTTGGTTCCCTGTCTTTGCTGATCTTTATTTCATTGAGAGAGACACTGCAGAGAACTCCTCCTGGCATCCTTACTAGTTTTGGTCACTCCTTCTGACTATTGCCAATTTGGCGCAGGACAGAATGTTTCTTCTGGATTATGCTACCACTGACAATTTCGGTTTTGTATCCTGACACTGCTGAAGTGGATTGGAATTTTGCCAAAGAATTACTTCTAAACAGGTGTATATTCCTTTTTCCTATTTTTTTTCTCAGCTACCTTAGGATGACATGCTAAAAGTGGGGGGGTCAAAGCATTTGAAAACTCTTATTAAAGGTAGGTTTTAAAAAGTCTAAACAAACAGAACATCAAAGATAACAGATTTTTTTTTACTGTACATTAAAATATTACTCAGTTGATTGTATGGTATGAGAGAAAAGACAGAATCATAGATAAATGTCATTGTACAGTGTAAAAATAGTATACATTTGATCATATTAGGTTATTGTCATATAATTTGATTATTACATTAAATGTGTTTGTGAAATATGTGTGTGAGAGACATGCCTTTAGTGATAAACATTTTATAGTAACTTATTTCTTGTATTCCATTTGTGAAACTAATGCAGCTCTGGGTGGGATTGCAAGTGGGTACAACCACTCTTGGAATCAGTCCAGTGGTTCCTAAGAAAACTGGACATAGTACTACCTGAAGACCCAGCTATTCCACTCCAGGGAACATACCCCAAAGATGCTCCAACATATAACAAGAACACATCCTTCACCATGTTTATAGAAGCCTTATTTATAATAGCCAGAAGCTGGAAAGAGCCCAGATGTCTTTCAAAAGAGGAATGGATACAGAAATTGTGGTACATTTACACAATGGCATACTACTCAGCTATTAGAAAAAATGACTTTATGAAATTGTTAGGCAAATGGATGGGACTAGAAGCTATCATTCTGAGTGAGGTAACCCAGTCACAAAAGAACACACATGGTATGCCCTCCCTGATAAGCAGATACTAGCTCCCTTGCCCCCAAACTCTGAATACCCAATTTTTAGATTTTATGAAGTTCAAAAATAAAGAAGGCCAGAAGTTGGATGCCTCAGTCTTTTTTAGAAGATAGAATAAACCAAAAATAAAGGGATAAATAGAGGAGCAGGCTTTGAAGAAAAGAGCATCCAGAGACTGCCTCACCTGAGGCTCCACCCCATATGCAACCATCAAACCTAAACACTATTGCTTATGTCAAGCATTGCTTCTGGCAGGAACCAAATATAGATGCCTCCTCAGAGGCACTGCTGGAGTCATACAGATACAGTTGAGGATGCTTGTAGCTAAACCTTGGACTGAACATTGGGACCCCAGTGAAAGAGCAAGAGAAGGACTAAATAAAATGAAAGGGTTTGCAACCTCATGGGAGGAACAACATTATCAAGCAAACATAACCTCTAGAGCTCCCAGGGACTAAAACACCAACCAATGAGCATAAATGGAGAGACCCATGACTTCAGTTGCATATGTAGCTGAGGACAGCATTGTCTGCCATCAATGGTACAAGAGGCCTTTGTTCCAGAGAAGGTGTGTTTTCCCAGTGTATGAGAATGCCTGGGCACTGTGGTGGAGACAATAGTTGGGAGAGGGAGCACCTTCATAGAAGTAAGTTGAGGGGCAGGAAGAATGGGGAGTTGGGGGAGATGGGATGACATTTGAAATGTAAACACAGAAAATATCCAAAAAAAAAGAAAAAGAAAAAAAAAGTATGTCAACAAATCACGCAGAAATTCATGAATCTGCTTTTAGGGAGTAGATCAAAGAGTGAGATAATAAATAAATGAACTATATAATAACACATCATAAACAAAAAATGCTACTATTGTAAATATTTTCCCAGTGTAACTGGGATATTCTACCTGCATATATGCTTTTCATAAATAAGTGTGGTGTGATGAGGGACAATCTGTTTTCCTCACTTCTGATGATGCCAATGTTTGCTTTGAATCAAACTTTGAATTTCTTCCTCTCATAAAATGAAACAGTAAAAATTGTGAAGTCAAAAATGCATAATTACAAGTCATTTAAAGAGAAACTCTGTGTCATTTTGCTGTATTACACTTTCAACTGGTCCCTTAAGAGAATATTTCTATGAAATATATTTTGCTTCTCTGAATTAAATATCTTTAAGGACAACAAATATGTTCAAATTTGAAATAAATATGTAATTTAAAACAGGCTTTAAAAGGTTGCTCCCCCCCTTTTACTAAGAATGTGATTGTCACCAGAAGATTTGAAACCTTCCTAAACTTTTGAAGCAAATAGTTACTATTAAAAGGGCTAATGATAAATAAAAATAAAATATCTTCTTTGTTTACATTTTTAGCATTCTAACAAGCTTGGGCTGAGATAGATGAGGACTCCCCACTGCTAAGGTCAGAGTGGCCTAATTAGATTTGCTACATTGCCACTGTAATTTTGCTTGACATGACATTGAGCGGAGGCTTGCAAGGTAATCAGTATCTAAAAGCATGCTAGGCATTAGTTGTACATAGAGATTGAATTAGCAACCAGGGAGAACATTTCAACTAAAAGAACAGAAAATCTCTTATGCCAGTTGCCTTACAAACTGCCAGTGACTAACCAAACACTATTTGCTGTATATAAAATAATAATAACCTTGAAATTTATTGTGGCTTACACACAACATATACCCTGAGCTGACTGCCATTTGGGTTGTTTCTGATCTGATAATGTATCACATCTCATGGTATTAAAATTTTCTTCTTAAACTACAGAGATCTACCTTCTGTAGTGGAATTAAAAGTATGTTGGAACCCTGAATTTTCTCTTATCATATGCTGGAGGATTTCAGAAAGATCTCCTCTCAAGGTTGAAGTGAAGCCTAACATTGTTCTAGTGTCTTAAGAAAATATTTTCTCTTGAACACAGAAGATCTAACTCACCCAAACTCAAAATCCCTTACTTTCCTAAGCCTTCATATTAGCTAGTTATTTTCCTAGGTTGATTAGTTGAGAAATATAATCTACAATATTATAATATTTCCTTATTGAGGATATAAAATCAATATCTATTCAAGTTATGAAGTATTTCCAGTAAATATGCTAATGAAGGTCTTGAGTTAAATGCTCCAAGGTAGGGGCATGCTGGAGTGGTGATTTTGGAGGGTGTAGGTAGATGGGGGAGCACTCACAAACAGGCAAGAGGGAGGGGGGAGAGCTAATGTGGAATGGGAGGTTGGTGGAGGAAGGTTGGTGGAGGGATAACCTTGAGGTGAGATATCATGGGATGGTTGGTTGGCACAGGGGGTAACTTGAAAATGAAATATTATTTGAGATGTAAATGAATACATGGATTAATAAAACATCTTGAGTAATTTTTTGTGATGTTATAGAAGTTTGTCTTGATTTTTTTACTCAAAATATCAATAGTATCCTATCATAACTTTGACAGTACTTTGTAAACCAGCCATAGATTTTCCTTAAGGGTCCCATAATTTTTCTTCAGCTATTATATTCTTAAAAATGCTAATGGCCATTTTCCTGTAAAGACATAAAGTACTTGGCAATTTATAATAAGAGAAAACAAAAAAAATGATTAACAAATAACCCATTTATGATGCCACATAGAGATATATTAAACATTTTCAGGCTTCATTAAATTTGGTCACTTTGTGATACATTGCAACCAAAGGATAAAAACTTTATTCTCCTGCTGAGAAAACAACCACAGTTGGAGACACTGATCCATTTCCATTCTCTGAAATTTTCAAATGTGAGCAGCCACCAGACAAATCTCTTTTTCTTCTATAAAATATGGTTGCATGAGCCCATATTAGTTTTTAATCCCAGTCAGAAAAATTTTAATCATTATCTCCTAAGCAGTTGTGTGCCTGCTTCATTACCTCTTTTTTTCTAATTCCATAGAGACAAAACACATTCCAACCAAGCAATCTAAGTATAAATTAGTCAGTATGACATATTTTAAATATATAGTTTATGGATTTTTATTAACAAATATATAAATTTAACATTTACCTTATTAAATATACAGTGTATTTGAAATATTAATCAATCCCAAAGACTCACCCATGAATGCTGTCATCCTGGCCATAGTCCTAATAAGAGCAAACTTACTTTCTGATTTGCTAAATTGTGCTATTGCACTTGAGCTCCATATACTAGAGATTTTTATACCTAATTGCTTTCATATTTATTATGTTGTGTGGTCCCAGGGTTGATTGACAGAGTACACCTCCTTTGCCACACATCACTCCTTTATTTCAGACTGTTAAATAGATGTAGATTATTGCCCACTTTAAAGTGATTATCTGTTTAGAGACAATACTATATGTAACAAACATTTCTTTAAAATTGTATTTTTAAACCACTTTTGTAAATTAACAAGAAAAAATTTGCCTGATTTTAAAGTAAGTAAATATTTAACTTTGTAACTATCAGCTGATATATTTTTGAAGTCGTTAGACTTGGTTTTTATTCTTATCATTAGGGACGTTTTGCTGACATATGGTACTGACATAACTCACAACTTTAACAATTCTAATGGATATTTAATGCTGTGCCACTTTGATTTAAAATCATAATTTTCTGTAAATAATGATGACACTTTTTAAGTAATTCTCACTTATAATTGTGTCTGTGAATTTGGAATTGCTTAAATAATTCATTTTGTGGTGCCTTTGTTTTAACATTTCAGATTTTTATATTGTTTTTCTCATGTATGAGATTATACATTTAATATTCTTGTACTCTGTGGTTACCATTCATTTCTTCAGAAAATCTCCTGCAAACAGAAAGTCTTTATTCATTAATGAGTCCTCCTTTCTCTCTTGGTCATAATATGTTGAGCTATTCTCTGGTTGGTCTTGTCTAAAAAAAAAAAAAAAAAAAAAAAAAAAAAAAAAAAAAAAAAAGCTTTTGCTTTATATGAATAATAAAGGTTTTTTCATGTTCATGTTATAGTTTTGTGTTTTTATCAAACATAATGCTTTTTTCAAACATATTTATAGGATTGAACTGCTGTTTTCTATCCAGTTGGGTTTTTTTTTTACAAATTTATTTTTAAAAAGAGAGAGTTACATGTACAGATTTTTAAAAGCATTTTGGCATAAAACTATATGAACTTATTTTTGTCAGTACTTGATTTTTTTTAAAGCTTTGATAGTATGCATTGAAATCTCACTAGTTATCATTAGCACAAATTGCACGGTTTATGGTTTAGATGTGCTCCACTCTGAGTGAGTGCTATAGACTTGTTGTTGTGGCTGTTGTTGTTTTTCCTACAGACTTGGACTTCTACTTTTTGACCTTTATTTTTTTGAAATTCATAAGATCTGTGACTTGTTTCTTGTGTATTCAGAGCTTCTGGGGCTAGTATCCAATTATCAGTGACTGCATATTATGTCTGTTCTTTTGTGACTGGGTTACCTCACTCAGGATGATATTCTCTAGATACATCTATTTTTCTAGGAATTTCATAAAGTCATTGTTTCTGATAGCTGAGTAAATTGTGTAACTGTACCACAATTTTTGTATCCATTCATCTACTGAAGGACCTCTGGGTTCTTTCCAGCTTCTGGCTATTATAAATATGGCTGCAAAAAAGGAAAGTAAGGCCAAAAAGTGGAAGCCACAGTCCTTCTTAGAAAAAAAATAAGTGTGGGGCCCACATAGACCTTAAATCATTAATAACTCAAAAGCTGAAAAGATACCCTTGTCGCAACTTTCAGTATTCAAAAATCATTATGTTTAATCTATACACACTAAGAAAACTTTGACTATTTTCATGTGACATTTTGTTTTACATGTACTTTATGCTCATTGTAACTAGTAAGATTTCAGTGCATACTATCAAACCTTTAAAAAATCAAGTACTGACAAAAATATATTCATATAGTTTTATGACAAAATGCTTTTAAAAAAACCTGTAAATGTATCTCTGTTTTTTAAAATAAAGTTATAAAAAAAACTCAGCTTATTGAAATTGATAGAAAAGAAAGTCGGGAAGAGTTTAGAACACATAGGTACAGGGAAATTTTCTTGAACAGAACACCAATGGCTTATGTTCTAAGAAGAAGAATTGACAATGGGACCTCATAAAATAGCAAACCTTCTATAAGGCAAAGGATATTGTCCTTAGGACAAATGGTCACCTACCAATTGGGAAAAGATCTTTACAAATCCTATATCTCTTAGAGGACTAATATCCAATATATAAAAAATACTCAAGAAGTTAGATTCCAGAGAATCAATTAACCCTATTATATACGGAGGACAGAGCTAAACAAAGAATTCTCAACTGAAGAATACTGAATGGCTAAGAAGTACCTTAGGAAACATTCAATATCCCTAGTCATCAGGGAAAGGCAAATCAAAATAACCCTGAGATTCCACCTCACACAAGTCAGAATGGCTAACATCAAAACCTCATGTGACAGCATGGATTGGATGTGGATAAAGAGGAACACACCTTCATTTTTGGTGGGATTGCAAGTTGGTACAACTGCTCTGAAAATCAGTCTGGCAGTTTCTCAGAAAATTTGACATAGGACCCAGCTATTCCAATCCTGGTCATATACCCAAAATATGCTCCAAAATATAACAGACCAAAATGCTCCACTGTGTTTATAGCAACCTTGTTTGTAATACCCAGAAGCTAGGAAGAACCAAGATGTCTTTCCACAGAGGAATGGATACAGAAAATGTCATACATAGAAGTTATTTTGATTTGAGAAGTGAACAGCTTTCTTCTCAACATGTCCCATACATGGTATCTGTGGGTTGTCCTGGTGCTGTTTGTATTTGATGGTAATTATGTTTTCCCAATAGAGACTGCCAAGGAGTGAATCGTGTTCAGGTGACTTCATCAGAACTTTCTCCCCATTTTAACATGTAAAATAAGTGCAAGATCAGGGGAATGAAAGGTTGGGCTTAATAGTTGGGATGAGAGAGAGAAGAGAGGAAAGGGGAAATAGAGGGAAGGAGGGTGGAAGGAAGATGTAACTGAAGCACATGGCCTGGAGAAACCATAAGTTATATTGGATCCTATAGCTGGGGAATAGAGTAGTGTAGTGGTAGATCTGCCCAATTTAGGCTCAGCTTGTATTCATATTAATTGAGTTGTGTTTTCTTTGCTTGGGCTTAATTGGGTTGGAGAGGTTACATTTACAGGTATCCTTCCAGGGAAAAGCCTAAAGAAATCTTAAAGATAATTATCCATAACATGGGACAAGACATGTCTTGTTTCTATATAAAGTAATTATTATAAGTATTTTATTAGAATAAAAATAAAACTGAGAAATGCAGATAGTGAAAATCATTTTATCCTGCATATACCTATGGGTTTATGAACATGAGCTGTATCCTGGTATTCTAGTATTTCAAACTGTAATATGATATGATATTTCATATACTTGGTGCAAATGAGGAAGGCCTGAATGCAAATTGCTCCATCTCACTTCCCAGGTTCCCTTAGCCTTTGCAGAACCATTGATTTGTATAAAACTAACTTTGTACCATTTCTTTTCTATGGAGTTGAACCAGTACTTTATCAGGTATTTGATAATGTCACTGCTTCCCTGAATGCTCAGATACCAAGAACAAAATATGGATGAGTCTCCAGTTTCCAAATATGATGAAAAATAAGTTTGCTACTCTTTTTCCTCTCTAGAAAGTGCCAACAAGTAGTACTCTTTTTTATGGGTTATATTTTATTTACATTTCAAATGTTACCTCCTTATCCACTTCTTCCCCCATAAACACCCTATCTCACCCCCTCTCCCCCTGCTTCTATATGGGTGCACCCACCCAACCACACTCTCCTGCCTCCTCACCCTGACATTCCCCTCCCTACACTGGGGCATTGAGTCTTGGCAGGACCAAAGATTTATTTTCCCACTGATGCTGAACAAGACCATCCTCTGCTGCATATGGAGCTAGAGCTATGGGTATATCTATTTGTAGTTTTTGGATGTTGGTTTAGTCCCTGGGAACTCTAGTTGGTTATTATGGAGTTGCAAACCCCTTTAGCTCTTTCAATTCTTTCTCTAACTCCTTCATTGGGGACCTCGTTCAAAGTCCTATGGTTGATTTTGAGCATCTGCCTCTGTATTTGTCATTATCTGGCAGAGCCTCTCAGGAGACAGCTATATCAGGCTCCTGTCAGCATGTACTTCTTGGCATCAGCAATACTGTCCCTTTTTACACATGACATTCTTCAGAATTTTACACATTCTCTTTTCTTCAGTTCTTACTAGGAAAGTGATGTTTATAATAGAATGCTCATATTACTTAACGCTAATGACAATTATTTTCTCTGAAAGTTTGAATCTTAGCTTCCTTATTGATAATTATTATATTTCTATTATATGTATAATAATCCCTAATTTGGCATATTTCAAATTTTATTTTTGTTAGGAAAATTTCCCCTGCACTAGATCTTGGTTTTTCATGCTACAGTAGTTTCTGATTTCTGGGTGCACTTCCTTGGTGAGTAGTAGACTAGTTCTTTTACACAATATGAACTATGACATCATAGTAATGCAAGTTATGTAATATATTAGACATCACTGTATTACTGTAATACTCAGTATAGTAATGGATTGCCAACTGGATTTGGTCCTATTTGCTACACACTAGATATTGCCTATTTGCCTTAAGTATGGTTACTTTGTATGCTACTGTTGGGAAAATCACTCCAAATCAGAACTCTAATGTAGATGTCTCTATTTACCAAAAATATGACTATCTATATGTATGAAAAGATATATTCCTGACAAAACTCTAAAAAAAAACTTATCCTTGAGTGGATTAAAAATGTGTTAAATATCCAGGAGTCTAGAATTCAGGAATCGATTAACTATTCAATTTGGTCTAAACATAAAGGTAAGAAACTAATTAAATGTTTCAGTGCTAATTTTGAAAGGAAAACAATTTTTGGGGTGCCTGTATTTTGGTTTTAAAGTCTTTATTTGATTATATGAGATATAGCCTCATTGTGTACACTAACTGCTTTACCCAATGCCTAAGTATTTAAGTGACACTTATCTAAATGAGTCTTTTATTTTCAAGGTCTACATTGATACTTCAACAAATAACTGGACTCCATAAGCAAAAATAAATTCTATATAAATTTAATTATCATAACATTTTATTTCATGTGTCATTTTGAACATTCTTACTGAATATGTAATATTATTATTTAATGGATGATGTTAAAAATAGAACATAAATAGCTTTCACAATATTTATAAAACAAAAATAACTCTCTAACACAGAGATCTCTGATTAATAGTTGCTGACCATGCCTTTCTTTCAATCATCGTTACTGGGGGTGATCACATACTTGCAAGGTATCCTGATTAACTACACATATGCAATGAGGGGAGAAAGGAAAACCAATGGTGGCATGAAAGACAATGAGGAAGGAGAAGGTAGAGGAACACAAGAGACAGAGAAAAGTATGAATGAATATCATCAAATATCCTTTAAAATGCCAGAGAAAAATTTTAGTTAGTAAGAATAAATTTCATAAGCTTGAATGACATAAACTTACTTGAAATATCCATTAGTCCATTGTGTGAGTGTATGAATACATATAATCTAAACATAGTTGACTCACATGGAATATAATAATGATAATCCTGCTATCCATAGACTACCTATATACATAATAAAAACAACAGCTGCACTAGGTATTTGGCCCGTCCCTTCAAATATTTGATCAGGAAGTCTTAAAAGAGACTGTTAACACTAGGTCTTTTCCTGTGTCTACGCTATATCTTTCAGTGAATTTTCTAGTTTCCTTTATATTTCATTTTCTGAACAATACATAATATTGTATTATACACATATATCACATTTCAGTATCTCTCAATATTTATATATCAGTTAATGTACATTTAAGCTGTTCCCACTTTCTAACTACTTCCTAAATATATGTGTTTATACCCATAAAAATTGCTACTCAGCCTGTGTAAGAAGAGCCGATATTTCTTATGAACTACTCATAGTTGTGTACAATTTTGAAATTATGTGACAAATAAGTGCTTAACCCCAAACAAGATCTAGATATCGTCTCTTTAAACATTCAGTCAATAATGCAAAAAAGGAGGTGGAAAATAGTATTAGAAAAGCTAGAAGATAGTAAAAAGGCCATGGTATTTTATATATACCCTTGTACTCTACTTTGTACAATAAATATTTCTGCATCATGAAAGGTTGGTTTACCCTTGAAGGTTCCACTCTTTCTAATCATTTTTAAACTATTGACTTAATGTTAATTTTACTTTTCAGAGAGATTTTTATAGTTGTATATGATACACCTGAACTCTTGCTTTTAAAATTTATATTATGATGACAAAAATAATAATATTGATAAAACTTTCCAACCTTATATTTAAATTTATTATAAACTGCATTACAAAATACCTTGCAAATTTTATGTGATTTCATTCTTTAGAGTGAGTTTAACATTTATAATAATAGTGATAATTCAATAGAATAAATTTTAGTTACTGTTCCGGTCTCTTTCATGCATGGAGCTCAAGCTAACAAGAAAGAGACATAAAATTAAGTCAAACTTTGGTATAATTTAGAACTGTTGTTTAAATGGTGTATAAAATGTAGTCTTGACTTAGTTTAAACTTAGTGAGTTTTCTAAGGCCTGGAGTGTAGCAATCACAAACTCTCAAAGCCAGGCTTCAGAAGTTTTAGGATGATTCTTATGACATTCCTCAGGCAAATGGACCTGATGTTATTGATGATATGCATCTAAGACCTCTACCTGAAATGTTTGGAAGAAATGCTAGAAGATAAGCACAAGACATATTTTTCATAATCAGATCAAGGAGGCAAGTTGAAGTGTGTTCCTTATGGTGTGTGCATTGGTAGACTTGGTACCATGAATCTAGGATATCTGTTTAGAGAGGGAAGCTGAGAAACATATTGTAAATTAGTGGATTGTAAATGGTTGCACAAGTTTAATGTTCCTGACGGAAGGTAAGGTAGAAGTCAAAGCAGGGACTAGAAGTGTGGCTCTCGAGGCAGGCCATGTGAATGGTTTTAGAGCTACTACCTAGAAAGCAAAGTCTGCAGATCCATGAAATGTATGTGGTTACTTTAGTGTTCCCACCAAGAAATGGTGTCCAAATACAGTAAAGAATGGAAGCTAGTGCTCAGGGAAAATGCATTCAGTTAGTTCACGTCCAGAAGGCTATGATCTGAGTGTCTTAAGTGTATGGTGTCTTTAGCAGTAGGGATTTATTTTCTACCTCTTGACTGCAGCCAAGAGCAATATAACAGCAGTCTGTGATATTTTAAGGACTATCTGAAACAACCTTGACCAACAACTCCATAGAGAGGTTCATGTAACTGATGTTGGATATTTTTGTTTTTTTTTTAATGAAAACTATTTTTATTTATTTGAGAATTTTATACATTAGTACAATAGTCATCTCTTCACCCTTCCTTCAGCTTATCCCATATCCCCACCCCCTACTCTCTAAGTTCAGGGCCTCTGCTTCTTTAATTATCCTGTATGTGCTACATAACCTGCTGAGACTGTTTAGTGTTGCTTGTATACATGTGTTTAAGGCTGGCCACTTGAAATTAGGTAACATATCCACATCTCAACCCTGAAGAAAACTGACTCCTTTCACAGTCATTAATTGCCTGTAGCTTTTCATTTACAAGTGAGACTCTCCCATCAGTGTTGGAGTGTCCTGTGTTGTTGTCACTGTGTAGGTCTTGTTTAGGTAAACATATTGTTGATTTGTAGACATATACTTTCTGAGTGCAGCTTCCCTTGAGAGATTCAAGACTCCATCTCTCAGCAGATATCCTGTCTCTCTGCCTTTACAGTCTTTCCCTACCATTTTCTGTGAGGTTCCCAAGCCTAAGTTTGTTAGTAGATGGCATTTGGGTCTTAGAAAAAGCATTATTTTCCCAGATGACAAATTTTTATTTAAACTATTCATGTATTATTATATACTGATGTGTGTATTATAAGTTATTTTATCCAAATAGGTTATAATATTTATTATGATTGTTTGAGACAACCTTACTGTATTTTACCTTCCTCTTTTCTTTTATAATTATCTCCTTTATCTCTAGTTAGAGACCCTTCAATTTAAACAATTTATCTATGAGATCAATTTTTCACCTCTCAGTCCTTACCAATGGTCGCTTTTTACTTTACTGGTTCATGCAGTTAATTATGTATATGTGCTCACATATGCACTCCCATATGACTATTTGGAACTAGAAATTCATATAAAAGAAAATATGAAATGTTTGCATTTCTAGGTCTAAATTATCAGATGTATGCCAGTGTCAACAGTTTAACTGAAAGTTTCATGATTTCAATTTTTCTTTACAGAATAGTATTTCATGCAGTACATGTACCACACCTTTCATTCATCAGTTGAACAATTTCTCACCAACACATTTGTACAAACATGAGCCGAATGGTGTCAATACGATGTATAGGATAATGTGTACAGGGGATAGGGAGATCACAAGGTTTAAACACTACAGAAAGAGCTTTAGGTAACTTAGAATGTTGATAGCAGGAGAAACTGTCTCTCCCAAGAAGAAAATACAAATACGATATGGCAAGACCCCACAACAAGCATATATGTAGCATTATGCAGAGTGAATAGGGCACTTTCTATTTATAACACAAAAATCAATATTTACCTTGAAGTGAGAAAAAATAAATTAAATTAGAGAAAAAACGGGTACATAAAGTAATATAGGAAAAAAAAGAATACTTCATCAAAAATCCATTCAAGGTTATAGAGAATATTTACAAAAGAAATGGAAGTACGAAAGCAAAGTCTTGGCCAACATCTTTCCAAGAAATAGCAGAGAACGAATAGGGAGGAAGCCTGGGCAAACCAGTAAACAGCTCATGGCAAAATATAAAATATAAAGTAACAGGTCTTATTGCATTTATTTTTAAATTTTATCTTGTGTGAGCATGTTCTTATGTGTTTGAAAGCCAGAATGCATGTGACACTGTTTGTATGTAGTGGTCATTGGACAGCCCTCAGCATTTAGTTGTCTCTTGCTGCCATGTGTGGTCCAGAGATGTAAATCATATGCCTGGTTCCTCACTAATGGCTCCAGCTACTGAGCACTGGCCGTATCCTCAAATTGATAGTTTAATTTAGAGTTGTTAATATTACTATGTTGTGTATACTTTGGAAGAACTTTAATAAAATGTTTACAGCTGTATATTACTTTTCTTTTTTCATTTTGGTTCCACAATTTTATGGTAGAAAAATAATATAATAGTATTTAAGACAATATACATAAAATATTTTCATACTTTTGTCATCTGTAGGAAAACTAAATAACTTTTGTAACATGTTAGAATTGATTGGTTCATTAAACAGATTGGTATGGAATAAGTATCCATAGACATTAAAAGAATAATTGTGATTACTATTCATAATTTTACAGGAAAAATTTCATCACAGTAAAAGAAATAAACAAAATAGTATCTGTATTATGGCACTTGCCACTTAACACATATGCATATGAAAGAGACATTACAAAAATTAAATAGGTATATACTCAAGATAGCTGTTTAAAAATCATCATCTTTAGAGAGTTTGTCTTTATCATGATGTCTTTTTACAAAAAGAGAAATAATGAGGCAATTTTTATTATTCTCTATTACTGCAAGCTTACCAAATGATGATAACAAGTAGAATGGAAGCCATTAGAATACAGAACACCATTGACCTAATGCTTATGGAAGAAGATTCTGACCTTCAAGATAAAGAGAAAAATGAAAGGAAAAACTATTATGTATTAACCAAGTAGTTTTGCCAATATCTGCCAGAGAAATGAGACAGGAAACAATCACTGTCCTCACTGACCTTCCGAGTACCTACGACACAGTATAACATTGAGGCTTCAAATAAAAATGCAGTCTATTGCACCAGACAGGAAGCTTTGCACTTTCATTATGCATATAATATCTAATAGATCTTTTGAAATCATTACCTGTCAAGAGGGGAAAAGAAAGGCAGAGAGAGAACCTTGAAGAATAGAGTTTGTCAAGGGTCAAAGTTAATGGCAATATACTTTAATAAGCAATAAGCTGTACATTATTTCTAGGTGGCCTAGACATTCAGTGGACTGTGGCATTATATTGAGTTGCAGAATAGCTTCTTAGTCGCCTGGAATTCTCTGCCAGGTTTATATTCGATTGCCTGTAGCTTAGAAAAGTATTCAATGCCATGTAATTAAAATGTCATAATTTCAAGTTACTAACGCTAAGGCACATCAAATATTTACTCTTCAGTACATTTATCTAGATCATTATTTCTGTATATTATTTATAAAATAGATGAGGAGATTTGTGTTTTCAAGATTGTAGCAGTGAACAGATAAACCATGCTCACTAATGATATAGTAAAATTCACATATCATAAAATGCTAATGTTTTCAGTTAACATTCAGACGATAAATCATTTTTATATAAGTGGTTCTTACCTTTGTATATCTAGGATATGACAACCATTTTTATATCTAAGCATACAGGATAACATATAATCATTTAATTTTGTTGTGAATAGCATATGCTTCTCTTCTTAGTGGCAGGGTGACTGAGTAAGAGAAATGAGCAACTTCAAATGTCCCTGGTTTTGGGTATTGTGTTGGTATAAAATTGCTGTCACCTTCTCAAAATATCTGATTCCCGTTTTTTCTCCTGGGAGCATCAAAACAAAAACAAACATATACATAGTGTGGTCTTTAAGGCTTCTACCAACTACAGCCTATTTTCGATTTGTAACCAAGATAATTTTTCCTTTCTCTTCAACCAGATACACAAAGTGAAGCAAAGATATCACTTTGTTAACTCTAATGTGATAGAATTATTTTGCTGCATAATAAAGTTGTGCATTTGACATTTGTAATGTAGCATACTGGGGAATGATTATCTTCCTCTTCCACATACTACACTGGACATCAAAAATATATGAACAAAAAATTCTTTTCTCTGAGCTCTCAATAGGACAGTAGAAAAAAAAGAACAGATTTTATTTAGAATATTTTTCATAAAATATAAAGGTGAAGGAAGTGAACAGGATTTGGCTGAACCTATGCATGTGAATATCACAGCATGTGTTGTGTGGTCAATTGCTTGTGGATGGTCAATCTTAATATTTCATGGTCAGAAGTCATATAATAATATTTCTCCAAATATTAAACATAGATAACTAGCACCAAAATATAGCCTATGTTTCTCTCTGTAATAATTAACTCATAGTGGATCTAGGGTCTCAGTGTAAGATTGTTAGGGTAATACACAGGCAGCACATTACAGAGATACACACATAGGAAAGGGTTGTCAGAATAAGAACCAACATTCAGGGATTAAATTTAACCATGACAAGTGAGAAACATCAAACAAGCTTCTGGGTAATGGGGATCAATCAAGTAAAGAGAAATTCTCTGAGTACAGATTTTAATAAATATGCACTTCAAATAGGATTAATGTCAATAATAAGCAAAGAACCAGAAAAATGACATTCAGAAAACAGTCAACACAGTCAAAAATGGTCTATAAACTTCAACTGTGACTTCCCAAAACAACAAAAAAAAAAAAATCAAAAACTAGTTGGAAATATTATAATATCCTTGTCCTTACCAATTAAGTAATACAGATTCAAACAATTTTGAGATTTCATCTTATACCAGTCTCAATGTTAATGAATAAAATCAACTTCGTGACTGAAAACAAATGCTAGTGAGGATGATTTAGAAAAGGAACATTGTTCCACTGCTGGTTACCAGGCAAAATAGTCCAATCACTATGGAAATTAGCACAGATAATTGTGAAAAATAAATCCAAATTGCTAAGGGAAAAATAAAAAATAATTTTCCTCCTGGATGGTCTAAAGCAATGTCCAAATGGCAATATATCTGTAAACTTGCAGTTGACACATTTGTATTTGATTGTAACAGCTCTCTAATTGAACTCAAAGCCTCTTTAACTGGAGGGAAATATGCTGAGTACTATAAACCTTCCCCAAAACAAATGCCTAACAAGTCTGTGGATCTTAGGAGAGGATCCACTTCCACCAATCTCCTAAAAGTGTTCTGTCCTAGCCTATTCTAAGTAAGTAAGTACCAACATCACTTCGCATCAAAGGAACTTTTAATGAGCTCATTACAGAGTCAAAATAGAGAGAAGATATGATTGTAGTGTTTCCAGACTCAATTGATAACTCTATAGCACAACTGCATGCACAGTTTGCAGAACATTGCAGGAGATGGGCACCAAGACTGAAAGAAACAGAGCACTAGAAATTTGGCCATTGGACTGTGCCTTTAAGCTATAAAGAAGGTATTACATCCATGGAATCTTGACATATAGAAGCCCAAATGAGACCTAAAAAAATCCAGTACCAGGTTATCTCTCTATTTAGATGGAGGAGTTTCATATGACATCAGACCTAGATAGAGAACTAAAAAGAAAAAAACAGTTACTTCAGAGAGAGGGACAATTAGCTATGTTTAAGGATGAGCCCTGTGATTAGATATTTAATGCTTCATGTGAGCCATTCAGACAATACTGAACTACAACAGTAAGGTTGTATGATTATTAGTTCATATTGTATTACAAAGGTTAAAAAAACAGGCAATGCACTTAAGTGTGATGCTTGTGATGGGTTAAGATCAATTAAATTTTTAAAACTTCCATATTAATTAGAATCCAGGTGTTTTTATAGTGTAGAAAAAGGAAGATTTTAAGCCTTTTTTGTGCCCCTTGGGTAAATTCCTAATTTTCAAGTTTCAAAGGAACACATTATAAAGGCTGGTATTACTGAAGACAAAGAGATTTTATCAGGTCTTCTTAAGTAATGATTTTAGGTACAATAAAAATGATATTTGCAGTTATTTATAAGTCTGTTATATGGCAGAAGATATTGTTGCTACTAGTATTTGTATGTTAACCATTATCTTATTATAAAGGTGAAATCAATTCAAGTTATATATTTTCTAATTCTGCAAGAAGTGCTTCTAGCGAAACCACTATCCTAAACTTACAGAATTCCTTATCCACTATTATAATATTTCTCACAGTCTTGTTTCTGACAAAGAAAGGTACTTTATAGTCAGAGAAGTGAAAAAGTGGAACCAAACCACGGAATTCATTAATTTTACCATATTTTGCCCTGTCTTGCAGCAGCTGGCCAGATAGAAAATAGAAATGGCCTTTTGAAGATACAGTAACCAGCAATTATATGGCAGCAGCCTAGAGTGATGGGGCAGGGTTCACCAGAAATCAGAATGTTCTTTGAATCCAATATATGGTTCATTTTCTCGAATATCCATGACCCAAGGATCAGGAATCAGTCAAGAAGCAGAAGAGGAAAGAGTTCCACTCACTATCAAACCTAGTCACCCAATAGAAATTGTTTTGTTCTTGTACACATTTACTTCAGTTCTCCCAGCCCTAGAAGTTTGGGTTTCAGAAGGAGCATTCCTGCCGGAAGCTACAGCAAACATTCCATTGCACTAAAGCCACGAATTTGACCATCAGAATCCAAAAGGGTATTTCTTTCTATCATAAAATTGCTATTGATCTCTACGCTCATGGGAAAGGAAGTCACCAACACATTGTTAGTTTTAGATAGTTATACATGTATGTGCAAAATATGAATTCCATTCATTCCACATTAGTAATTCAACATAAATTTAACAGTTATTTACTGTCTCAGAACTTTTCAAGAAACTAGAACATTGGGAGAATTATGTCAGCTAAAACTGCAGAGGCTGCCATGTTCCTTTGAGATCCTCACAAAAATGCAAGGTTAATGAGTAGTGACCTGTTTCCCATCCTTCTGCATGATTTAATTGAGCAAGCACTAGAGGAACTGACTATCAGTGTTTGGCAGTACATATCTACCAACGTCCCTTACATGCAAACTCTCCAATTACTTCCATTACCACCAAAATTGTTTATATTGTTTACTAGGCTTTTGTTTTCATTGCATCAGTCAATGACTTACATATAAAGTTTTTTCTTTGCTGATTTTCTGTTTATCTCACTAAGTACTAAGTAATGGCAAATAATTCAATCAGGAAAAAAAAAAAAGAACAGCAGGAATTGTAAGCACAATAAACCATAACTAGAGACTTAACTGAATGTTTGTTTAAATTTAATTAGAAAAGTAAAGCTTTGTATGCTATAGAAATATAGATAGAACATTCAAAAGAAGGTAAATATATGTATATATTTACACATAAATATATATATATACATATACACACACATATATAATCCTACACATGTATGTGTTACATGTGTGTGATGAAGTTTGGAACAAAATGTATGGGCAATTTTTTTTCAAAATTAACCCAAGGAAAATTAAATGATACAGAATGATGTAAAGTAGGTATGTAACTTAAAATGGTTTCTCATTTACTATTATTTAAGTGTTTGTGTGGTGGTTGTGATGTTGTGGTTGTTGTTGGTATTGGTGGGGGTATGTGTGCATTGTGTAATAGTGTGTAAGTTTGCATGTGGCTAGAGGACACATGTTATTATTCAAGTGTGGTTCTTCAGGAAACACCACTACTATTTGAGACAGACCTATTTGGCTCTGACTGCTCAGCGAACTCCTGCGGTAGCACCATCTGTTTTTGTGGACTCAAAGAACCAAAATCCTCATATAGGGGAAAAATACTTTAAAATACCTTTATCTTCGTTTTTACTTTTTCCTCTTCTTTTTATTTGTTTATTAATTTCTTTATTTTATATATAATCAAGATTTCATTCCCCTCCTGTCCACACCTCAAATATTCCATATTGCATACCTCCTCCCCGACCCTGTTTCCACAAAAATATCCCCCCTACCCCCCACAACCCACCTCAGCCTACCAGACCTCTAAACTCCCGGGGCCTCTAGTCTCTTGAGGCTTAGGTGCATCTTCTTGAACTGAACCCAGACCTGACAGTCCTCTGCTGTGTATGTGTTGGTGGCCTCATATCAGCTGTTGTATGCTGCCTGGTTGGTAGTCCAGTGTCAGAGATCTATGGGGTCCAGGTTAACTGACTGCAGGTCCTCCTATAGGGTTTCCCTCCTCCTTGGGTTCTTCCAGCTTTTCCCAAATTCAACCATAAGGACCACCAGCTTCTGTCCCTTGGTTGGTGCAAATATTTGCATCTGGCTCTTTCAGCTGCTTTTTGAGTCTCTCAGGTGTCAGTCATAACAGGTCCTGTTTTGTGAGCCCTCCATAGCCTCAGTAACAGTGTCAGGCTTTGGGACTGCCCCTTTGGTTAAATCCCACTTTGGACTTGTCTTTGGACCTTCTTTTCCTCAGGCTCTTCTCCATTTCCATCCGTGCAGTTCTTTCAGACAGAAACAATTACAAGTCAGAGTTTTGACTGTGGGATGGCAACCCAATTTTTCACTTGATGCCCTCTCTTTCTGCTGGGTTCTATAACTTAACTCTCCCTCTGTAGGGCATTTCATCTAGGGTCCCTCCGTTTGAGCCCTGAGAGTCTCTCACATCCCAGGTTTCTGTTACATTATGGAGGTTCTCCCCCAATTTCCTACCTCCTGAGGTTGCCTGTTTCCATTATTTCTTCTGTCCCACAGGGCTTCAGTCCTTTTCCCCCAACCTAATACCAGATCATGATCCCTCTTCCCCCAAACACATTTCCCAGGTCCTTCCCTCTACTTAGTGATTGTTCTCTGCTCCCTCACAAGTAGAAATGAGGTGTCCTCACTAAGGCCCTTTGACTTGTTAACTATTTTGAGCACTGTGAACTGTATCTTGGGTATTCTGCACTATATTTTTTGTTGTTGTTTTGTTTTGTTTTGTTTTGTTTTTTTGCTAATATCAACTTATTAGTGAGTATATACTGTGCATGTATCCTTTTGGGTCTGAGTTACCTCCCTCATGATATTTTCTAGTTCCAATCAGTTGCCAGCTAAACTCAGGCTGTCCTTGTTCTTAATAGCTGAGTTGTATTCCATTGTGTAAATGAACCATATTTTTTATATCCAAATGTCTGTTGAGAGATATCTAGGTTGTTTCCACCTTCTAGCTGTCACAAATAAGGCCGCTGTGAACATAATGGAACATTTGTTCCTGTGTCATGGTGGGGCATCTTTGGAGTATATTCCCAGGAGCGGTATTGCTGTATCTTCAGGTAGATCTATTTCCAATTTCTGAGGAACCTCCAAAATGATTTCCAGAGTGGTTGCACCAGTTTTCAATCCCACCAGCCATGGTGCAGTGTTCCTCTTTCTCCATATCTTAGCCAGCATGTGCTGTCACCTGACATTTTGATCTCAGTCATTCTGACTGGTGTAAAGTGGAATCACAGGGTTGTTTCGATTTGCATTCCTCTGATCACTAAAAAGGTTGAACATTTCTTAAGGTGCTTCTCAGCCATTTGAGATCCCTCTGTTATGAATTACTGCTTTCATTCTATAACCCCCTTTTTTTATCGAGCTGTTTGGTTATCTGTTGGTTAGCTTCTTACATTATTTGTATATTTTGGATGGGTTACTGAAGTTTTTTTTCCCCAACCTGTAGGTTGGCAATTTGTTTTATGGACTATATCCTTTACCTTACAGAGGTTTTTCAGTTTCATGAGGTCCCATTAATCAATTCTTAGAGCATGAACCACTGTATTTCCCTTTAGGAAAATTTCTTCTGTGCCAATGAGTTCAAGGCTCTTTCCCACTTTCTCTTCTATTAGATTAAATGTTTCTGTTTTTATGTTGAGTTCTTTGAATCACTTGGAATTGAGCTTTGTACATGGCAGCTACTATGGGTCTATTTTCATTTTTCTACAAACTGACAGCCACTTAGAGCAGAACCATTTATTGAAGAACTTTTTTCCCATTATATAGTTTTGGCATCTATGTCAAGGATCAAGTGTGCATACTTGTGTGGTTTTATTTCTGGGTCTTCAATTCTATTCCCTTGATTAACCTGTCTATTTTTGTACCAACACTATGTGTCTTTTATCACTATTGCTCTGTAATAGAGCTCGAAGTCAGGGATGATGATTCCCCCAGACGTTCTTTTATTCTTAAGAATTGTTTTCACTATTCTGGTTCATTGTCTTTCCAGATAAATTTGCAATTAGATTTTTCCATGTCATTGAAGATTTGTGTTGGAATTTGAAGGGGACTGCGTTGAATCTGTAGATTGTCTTGGGTAGGATGGCCATCATTATTATGCTAATTCTTCCAATCAATAAGCATTGAAGATCTCTCCATTTTCTGAGATATTCTTCAATTTCTTTCTTGAGAAACCTGAAGGTATTGTCATACAATTTTTTTACTTGTTTGATTAGAGTTAATCCAAGATATTTTATATGATTTGTGGCTATTGTGGAGTTCTTTTTCTTATTTCTTTCTCAACCTGTTTATCATTTATATAATGGAAGGCTACTAATTTATTTGAGTTAAGTTTATATCCAGCCACATTGCTAAAGTTCTTTATCATCTGGAGAGGTTCTCTGGTAGAATGTTTAGAGTCTCTTATGTATACTATCATATCATCTGCAAATACAGATACCTTTATTTTTTCTTAAGAAATTGTATCCCCTTATTTTTTTTTTGTTCTCTTATTGCTTCAGCAAGCACTTCAAATATCGTATTGAATAGATATGGGGAGAGTGACCATCCATGGCTTGTCCCCAATAAACCTCACTCATGCATACAATGCAAAAATTCTAAACATATTATAGCAAACCTAACTCAATAACACATCAAAACTATCATTCCCAATGATCAAAAAGGCTTCATCTTAGGGAGGCAAGGTTGGTTCAATAAAAGAAATTCAATGAATATAATCCACTATATAAACCATCTCAAAGGAAAAAAAAAACACATGGTAATCTCTAATCATCACCAATTCAGTGCTATATAGGAAATGGAAAGATAGCTTTATAATAAAATTATAGAGTTGATAATGTTTCAATGTTTACAAAAGGAATAGATAATCATGAGGCTCCTCTCTGGGGAAAGGATGTTCCATGTTCCAGGAAGTTATAATTTTAAGGAGACCTGAGGCCAGATATTAAGAAAGTAAGTTAATAAGCTTAAATAAATATATAACAAGCTGAGGAAAAAAATAGAGAATAGATATGCTTCACAATAGTCTCAAAGACTATAAAATACCCTGGGGTGACCCTAACTAGGCAAGTGAAGAATCTATATGATAAGAACTTTAAGGCTATGAAGAAGGAAATTGAATAAGATCTCAGAAGAAGGAAAAATTTCCCATGCTCATGAATTAGAAGTATCAATATTATAAAAATGGACATCTTGATAAAACCAATCTACAGATTCAATGCAATCCCCATCAAATTCTAATTCATTTTTTCATAGAGTTGGAAAGAGCAATTTGCAAATTCATCTGGAATAATAAAAAAACCTAGAATAGCTAAATCAATTCTCAACAATAAAAACACTTCTGGGGGAATCACCATCCCTGATCTCAAGTTTTATCACAAAGTAATTGTGATTAAAACTGGATGGTATTAGTACAGAGATAGGCAGGGCAATCAATGAAATAGTAAAAAAAGACCCAGAAATGAAGCCACACACCTATGGTTACTTGATCTTTGACAATGGAGCTAAAACTTTCAATGGAAAAAGAAGAGCCTCTTCAACAAATAGTGTTAGTTCAACTGGTAGTCAGCATTGAGAAGAATGCAAATCTGTCCTTCCCTATCTCCTTGTACAAAGCTCAAGTCCAAGTGGTTCAAAGACCTCCACATAAAACCAGGTACACTGAAACTATTAGAAGAAAAATTGGGGATGATCTTAGAACTCATAGGCACAGAGGAGAATTTCCTCAACAGAACACTGATGGCTTATGCTTCAAGATCAAGGATCTATAAATGATACCTCATGAAATTGCAAATCTTCTATAAGGTTAAGGATACTGTCCAGAAGATAAAATGGCAGCCAAAAGATTTGGAACAGATCTTTACCAATCTTACTTCTGATAGAGGGCTAGTATCCAATATATACAAATAACCCAGGAAGCTAGACTCTAGAAAATCAAATAATCCTATTACAAAATGGGGTACAGAGCTAATCAAAGAATCTCAGCTGAGTATTATTGAATAGCTGAGAAACACCTAAAGAATTGCTCAGCATCACTAGTCATCAGAAAAATGCAAGTCAAAACAACCTTGAGATTCCACCTCACACCAGTTAGAGTGGATAAGATAAAAATCTCAGGTGACAGCAGATTCTGGCAAGAATGTGGAGAAAGAGGAACATTCCTCCACTGTAGGTGGGGTTGGAAGATGGTACAACCACTCTGGAAATCAGTCTGTTGGCTCCTCAGAATTGAACATAGTACTACCTGAAAACCCAGCTATACCACTCCTGGGCATATACCCCAAAGATGCTCCAACATCTAACAAGGACACAAGCTCAACAATGTTTACAGCAGCCTTATTTATAATAGTCAAAAGTTGGAAAAAACCCAAATGTCCTTCAACAGAGAAATGGATACAGAAAGTGTGGTACATTTACACAATGGAGTATTACTCAGCTATTAGAAACAATGACTTCATGAAATTCATAGGCAACTGGATGGAACTAGAGACTATCATTCTGAGTGAGGTAACCCAGTCATAAAAGAACACACATGTTATGCACTCACTGATAAGCAGATACCTGATACAGAACTGATAACAAATATGAAATTAGGCAGCAGAATGTTATGGGTGTCTCTCAAGGTATCAAAAATAGCACACAGGTTTCAATGTTAACAAAGGTCTTCATTTGAATGTTAGCCCTCTGAGTTGTTGCCATAGGAATACATTTTTGATCACACTAATTATTTCATCGTTCAATTTATATCCTTTCTATGTATGAAGAATTTTTATCTCAAGGCTGTTAAGTGACCTGACAATAAAGAAAGATATAACCAGGGGGAACTCCCTTACAAATGAAGAGAAATGAGAAAACGTTTGTGGTTGGGGATGTTTGGTAATAACTGCACTGCAGCAAAAATACCATCACTATTAAGATAAAGATTGGAAAGTTTTTGCAGTTTGAATAGTCCAATTAAAAAATTCTGGACCTTTCAACTATTAAACTGAATATAAACTTTGTGTGTTTATGTGTATATCTGTGTGTATGTATGTCTGTACATGCATGTGCACTTGTTGAGTATGTGTGTGTGTTTAAGGAAATGAAAATAACAGAAAAAGTGATTGGTATAATATTCACAGAGTGTTGTACATGCCTATTGGCTAAGACGAACAAAAGCAGAGACTATTCTTCCCCATGGCAGTGGGAAGACTTGGTCCTGATTGTAAGAAGAGCAAGAGTCCTGCCTATATACAGGCAGCATGTCCAGGTCTAGCTACTTTGAAGTGTTCTGCTATAGACAAAAACCATGATGTAAGAAAAAGATTTTCACAAACCCAGAGTCTATGTTCTGAACACCTTATTTTCACATAATGAGACATTTCCCTTATATTGGAATTACTTTTGCATTTCCTCATTTCATTTTGCAAGCCTGCAAATTTAAACATCAAATTTTTTACTGAGTTCCTTCAAGACTACCAATATAATGAACAGAGACTATATTCCAATGAATACTCTAATGTTCTTAACACTTCCTCAAATGAAATTTCACAGCTTGAATCTTGAATGTTTAAGTTTAACAAATCAGACATTTTATCTTCAAATTACTATTAGAAGTGGCATTCTAGTTTATACTCTAATATTTACAAGTAGCTAGATGTACTTAAAAATGTGTAAGGTCTTACATAAGTTTTTACTTTATTATTCATGTCCAGTTCTAAATGTAATATATTAAATACTATAATTGCATTTTTAGAATCATGTGTATATGTAGTTTAATATAAACACAATGTATGTCATGTAGTGATGACTTAAATTGTTTTACTGTGAGGTTTTCTGAGAGGGTAAACTATCAACTGTAAAGTTTCTAGTACCAAAGAAATGGTGATGCTTTTATTTAAACAATTTTCAGCATCAATTGTAGAAGAAAAATTAGAAAAAGCAAAGCAATGGCAAATAAATTGTGTTATAAATTGAATTCTACAGTCTTAGTGTGTGTCTTTGTAGTTTTGTAACCTTGAATGTATTTAAACATGATGAGCCTCATTTCTCTTCTCTATGTGCAGTCTGCATGCCAATCTGCTTTCAAAGCACTGTCTCCAACTTTAATTACCTTTACCTTTTTAGTTGTCTCTACTGGGCAGTGCTGCAGAACAAGGTAGTATACAATGTTTTATCTCTCAATGAGACATCATATCCTGTATTAATATTTTCTGGATATTTTGTTTCACTTTGTTTTATTTTTGTAGTACTTAACACTGAATCAGAGGTCTCATGTTTGATAGGGACCTGCCACAGCATTGAACTGTATCACTTGCTTTGAGGTGGTTATAGGAATAGCATGATCTCACCAGTTAGTCATGTGTCAGAAAAGCAGGGTATATGTTATCACAGTAGGCAAGAGTTAACATTAGCAATATCAGCTGTGAGATTCTGACATGGGGACTTATAAATTGCTCTGCAAATTCATGGCATTCTTAAAACAGGATCTGCAATTTCAATTTAATCAGGCTTTGATGACTGCAAGTTAATAGTTAAAACAATGTTTTGAGATACCTATTTTTTTCTTTAATTTCTGAAGACCAAGTGTTATGAATGTTAAATTAGACAATCTACTAATGAATTGAAATACATTTTTTGAATTAAAAATATTTATGCCTGTTGAAGTTCATGGTTATTTCTTTTTAGGTCACACAATTAAAATACACAATTGGGATATTATACATGAATTAATTACAAATTAATCATTGGAAGCCTAAGAAACTATAATATGATCTCAAAATGTGAAAAAATGTCTGAAAAGAATATTGTTTCAATTACTCCAATAATGTTCTACATTGGCTGTTATGTTTATAGAGTTGATAGTTTTCTGACTGTAATTTGATTGCTTTCCATTTTTCTTGTTGATCACCAAACTCTTTGACTACCATGACATTTATTACATTTGATATACTTACTTATGCAAGCAAGAATCAGCTCAGTTCAGACTTGATATTAGCCTTCTGAGCATCTCCAGCCTGACTGGCCACCTCCAAACATAGTTAGCACCTATTAGATGGCAAGATCTTTTTCTCTGCACAATCCCTTGACTCGGTGAGCAACAAAATAAAAATTCTTTTATCCAACTTCATATCGAAAAGGGAAAAGGTGAAATCAATGGAACAATAAAAACTGCAATCTCTTTTTGTCACATTTTATGACCTCATCACCAACAGACTCCACAAGGTCATCACTCCTTGTATTAGTCTGTTAACGGTCTGGGCACAATCACGGTTACCTTTTGAACCACCCCGATCCACACACACAATATTGCTTTTTGTTTGTTTGTTTGTTCTATTGGATATTGCTATTGCTTCTCCATTTTGGTTAAAATGAAACTCAAAGAATACTATCATCAAGTGTAGTAAACTCATGCAAGGAGACTTCCAGTTCTTCAATGACTCACTCCTGATACCTTCTTTTGTTTATGCTCAAAGTTTCTTACAATTTTCAATTCACCTGAACAATTAATAAACTACTGCTCATTATTTTTCTCTAACTTCTTGAGTTGTAGATAAAACTTTTATAAGCATGAATAGAATATATATATATATATATATATATATATATATATATATATATATATATATACATACATACATACATATATGGTTTAAAATATTTTAAGTCATTACTAGATAAATTTTTAATAAATAAAAAGTTTGAGTAAAACCAGTAAGAGTTGATCAATTTTCAACTAACTAACTTTTATTTGGCTGCTTGATCTCTGATCTCTTAATGTAATAGATATACTGTGTGTGTGTGTGTGTGTGTGTGTGTGTTTGTACTATTGTATGTGCATTGATTTCCATTAGCATTTGGTTAGCTTCTTTGTAATTTTTGTTGTTGCTATTGTTGTGCAAATTGGGGAAGTTAGGAGGAAATCATCAGTACTTAAATCTAAGCAGTCTTTTATTCCTGGTATCTTTTTCTTATTTTAATTTTTTTTCATGCAGTGTCCTTCACAAGAATTTGTGCTCCCTCAGGCCTCTCTTCTCACATGAGGATTCTTGTTTCCTTGGTGTTTAGAAAACCTACATACTTTGCCTACATATACAAAATTATTTTCTATTTTACTATATAGATTCTTGTACTGTACTGTATTGTATTGCATTGCATTGCATTGCATTATATTGTATTGTATTGTATTGTATGTATTGCAATGTAGTGTACTATAATTTTTTTGTTTGACTGATACTAACTCATCCTCCATCAACTTCTATCCTATTATGTCATTTAAATATTTGCTTGTCTTATTTTTCATTTTTATTGGAAAATTCATATATTTATATTTCAAATGTTTTTCCCTCCTCTCCCCTACTTCCTCACCCATCCCCTTGCTTATCTGAAGATCTTTCCACACCCACCCACCCATTCCTACATCATTGCTCAGGCATTCCTCTACATTTGGGAAATGAGACTTCACTAAACAAAAAGCTTGTCCTCCTATTGATACCAGACAAAGCTATCTTCAGCTCCATATGCAGCTGGAGTCATCAGTTCTTCCATATGTATTCACTCATTGGTGTTTTATTCCCTGGGAACTATGGGTAGTAGGGGGTGTTGGTTGTCTGGTATTGTTGTTCTTCCCATGGGGTGGCAAAACCCTTCAATTCTTTCAATCCTTTTTCTTCCTCCTACATTGGGGTCCCCATACTCAGTTTTCTGCAAGCATTATCATCTATATCAGTGAGGCCCTAGTAAAGCCTCTCAGGAAACATCTATTTCAAGCTCCAGGCAGCAAGAACTTATTGGCATCAGCAGTAGTGACTGGGTTTGTTGGCTGCCTATATGATAGATCCCCAGGTGGCACAGTCTCTGGATGACTTTTGTTTCAGTCCCCTATACACACTTCACTCCACTATTTTCTCCTATGAGTATTTTGTTCTCTATTCTAAGAACTGAAGTATCCACATTTTGATGTTCCTTATTTTTGTGTTTCCTATGGTCTGTGAATTGTTAGTTAGGTATTAACAATTCTAAGCATTTGGGCTAGTATCCACCTATCAGCGAGTGCATACCATGTGTTCTTTTGTGACTGTGTTACCTAACTCAGGATGATATTTTCTAGTTCCATCCATTTGCCTGAGAATTTTATGAAGTCATAGTTTTTGAAAGCTCAATGGTACTCCATTATGTAAATGTACCACATTTTCTGTATCCCTTCCTCTGTTGAAGGACATCTGGGATACAAATGTTTGTATAATTTGTTTTGTTTTGTTTTGTTTTGTTTTATCTTCTGGCTATTATAATTACAGTTGCTATGACCATAGTGGAGAATGCATTCTTGTTGTATATTGAAGTGTCTCTTGGATATATGCCCATGAGTGCTATAGCTGGAGCCTCAGGTAGTACTATATCCAATTTTCTGAGGAACCTCTAGAATGTTTTTACAGAGCAGTTGAACCAGTATGCTATCCCACCAATAATGAAGGAGTGTTCCTCTTTTTCCACATCATTGCAAGTAAATACCATTAGAGATTTTGATCTAAGCCATTCTGACTGGTGTGAGGTGTAATCTCAGGGTTGTTTTGATTTGCATTTCCCTGATAAATAAATATATCGAGCATTTCTTTAGGTGCTTCTCAGCCATTTTGTATTTGAGAATTTTTTGTTCAGCTCTGTCCCCCAATTTTTAAATGGATTATTTGATTCTCTGGAGACTAACTTCTTGAGATCTTTGTATATGTTGAATATTAACCCTCTTTCAGATGTAAGATTGGTAAAGATATTTTTCCAATCTGTTGGTTGCCATTTTGTTTTATTGACAATATTCTTTGCCTGTGAGAATCTTTGCAATTTTATGAGTTCTAATGTGTCTATTCTAGATCTTAAAGCATAAGCCATTGGTGCTCTGTTTAGGAAGTTTTCTGCTGGGCCTATGTGTTCTGAATTCGTCCCCACTTTTTCTATTAGTTTCAGGGCTTCTGTATTCATGTAATCCACTTAAACTTGATCTTTATACAAGGACACTAGAAGGGGCCAATTTGCATTCTTCTATATGCTGACTGCCATGTGAACCAGCACAACATGTTGAAAATGACTTTTTCTTTTTTTAAAAAAAAAAATCTTTATTTTAAAAACAAAGATAAATGTAAAAATTTTTAAACATTTTTGCATAAAAGTATATAAATGCATTTTTACAAGTTTGTAATTAAGTATTTGTGGGTACATATATATACACATATGTATATATGTAACAATAATATAGAAAAAGAGGTTATTAATTTGAGGGGATAGGAGAGAAACTGGGAGGGGCAGTAGGAAGGAAAGGGGGATGAGATACAGTTCTATTTAAATTAAAATATATTCTTTTTTTTTTCTTGAACTTCACACAGTCTGTGAGTTGTTTCTGGGGTGTTCAAAGCTTTCTGGGGTTAGTATCCCATTATCAGTGACTGCATATTATGTCTGTTCTTTTGTGAATGGGTTATCTCACTCAGGATGATATTCTCTAGATGCATCCATTTTCTTATAATTTCGTTAAGTCATTGTTTCTGATAGCTGAGTGGTACTCCATTGTGTAAATATACCACAATTTTTGTATCCATTCATCTACTGAAAAACAACTGGGTTCTTTCCAGCTAATGGCTATTATAAATAGAGATGCAATGAACATTGTGGTGCATGAATCTTTGTTGTGTATTAAAGTGTCTCTGGGGTATATGACAGAAGTGGAATAGCTGGGTCTTCAGGTAGTACTATGTCCAATTTTCTGAGGTATCACCAGATTGATTACCAGAGTGGTTGTATCAGTTTACAACCTGCCAGCAGTGGAGAAGTGTTCCCCTGTCTCCCCAGCCTCGCCAGCATCTGTTGTCATCTGAGTTTTGAATCTAGGCCAATCTGACTGGTGTGAGGTGGAATGTCAAGGTTGTTTTGATGAGCATTTCCCTGATGGCTAAGAATGTTGAGCACTTCCTTAGATGTTTCTCAGTCATTCGATATTCCTCGATTCAGAACTTTTTGTTTAAGTCTGTACCCCATCTTTTAATAGGGTTGTTTGAATCTCTGGTATCTCGCTTTTTGAGTTCTTTGTATACCTTGGATGATAGGCCTCTATCTGATGTGCAGTTGGTAAATATCTTTTCCCACTCTGTTGGCTGCCGTTTTGTTTTCATGATAGTGTCTTTACCCTTACAGAAACTTTGCAATCTCATTAAGTCTCATTTGTCAATCTTTGACCTTAGAGCTCGAGCTAGTGGTGTTCTTTTTAGAAAAATTTCTCCTATGCCTATGAATTCTAAGGTTTTCCCTAATTTCTCATCTAATAGATTCAGTGTACCTGGTATAATGTGGGGATCTTTGATCCACTTGCACTTGAGCTTTGTACAAGGAGATAAAAAAGGGTCTATTTTCATTCTTCTGCATGCTGAGTGCCAGTTGGACCAACACCATTTGTTGAATAGGCTGTCCTTATTCCATTGAATGTTTACAGCTCCTTTTTCAAAAATCAGGTGACCATATATGTGAGGGCTCATTTCTGGATCTTCTATTCTATTCCATTGATCCACATGCCTATTTCTGTACCAGTACCATGCAGTTTTCACCACAACTGCCTTGTAATATAGCTTGAGATCAGGGACTGTGATTCCCGCAGAAGTTTTCTTGCTGTTGAGGATGGATTTTGCTATTCTAGGTCTTTTGTTATTCCAAATGAAATTGCACATTGATCTTTCCAATTCAGTGAAGAACTGGGTTGGAATTTTGATGGGGATTGCACTGATTCTGTAGATTGCTTTTGGTAAAATGGCCATTCTTAAAATGTTGATCCTTCCAATCCAAGAGCATGGGAGATCTTTCCATTTTCTGAGGTCTTCCTTGATTTTCTTCTTTAGAGGTTTGAAGTTCTTGTCATACAGGTCCTTCACTTGCTTATTTAAAGTCACACCAATGTATTTCATAATTTTCGTGACTATTGTGAAGGGTATCTTTTCCTTAATTTCTTTCTCCACATGTTTGTCCTTTGAATATAGGAAGGCTACTGATTTGTTTGAGTTAATTTTATATCTGGCCACTTTGCTGAACTTGTTTATCAGCTTTGGAATTCTCTGGTAGAAGTTGTGGGGTAGCTTAAGCACACTATTGTGCCATCTGCAAATGGTGATGTTTTTATCTCTTCCTTTCCAATTTGTATCCTTTTGATTTCCTTTTGCTATCTAATTTCCCTGGCCAGGACTTCCAGTATTATGTTGCATAAGTAGGAGGACAGTAAGTAGTCTTGTCGAGTCCCTGATTTAAGTGAGATTTCTTCAAGTTTCCAACCCTTAACTTTGATGTTGGCTGTTGGTTCTCTGTATATTGCTTTTATTAGGTTTGGGTATGGTCCTTGGATTCCTGTTCTTTCCAAGTCTTTTAACATGAAGTGGTTTTGAATTTTGACAAATGCTTTCTCGGCATCTAATGAGATGACCATGTGGTTTTTTAATTTGAGTTTGTTTAAATGGTGGATTACACTGATGGATTTCTGTATGTTAAACCATTTCTGCATGCCAGGGATGAACCCTACTTGATCATGTTGAATGATCATTTTGATGTATTCTTGGATTTGGTTTGCAAGTATTTTGTTGAGTATTTTTGCATCAATGTTCATAAGTGATATTGGTCTGAGGTTCTCTTTCCTAGTAGGGTCTCTCTGTGGTTTAGAAATGAGGGTTATTGTAGCCTCAAAAAATGAGTTAGGCACTGTTCCATCTGAGTGTATTTTGTGGAATAGTTTGGAGAGTATTGGTATTATGTCGTGAATAAATGTCTGATAAAATTCTGCACTAAACCCATCTGGACCTGACCTTTTTTTGGTTGGGAGGCTTTTGATGACTGCCTCTATTTCTTTAGGTGGTATGGGATTATTTAGATGATTTACCTGGACCTGATTTAACTTTAGTATCTTGTATCTGTCTAGGAAATCATCCACTTCTTCCAGATTTTCCAGATTTGTTGAGTAAAGGCTTTTGTAGTATGATCTGATGATTTCTTAAATTTGCTCAGTTTCAGTTGTTATTTCTCCACTTTCCTTTCTGATTTTGTTAATTTGGATACGCTTTCTTTGTCCTCTAGTTAGTCTGGCTAAGGGTTTATCAATCTTGTTGATTTTCACAAAGAACCAGCTCTTGGTTTTGTTGATTCTTTCAATGGTTCTTTTTGTTTCTATTTGGTTGATTTCTACCCTAAGTTTGATGATTTCTTGATGTTTACTCCTCTTGGGTGTATCTGCTTCCTTTTGTTCTAGAGCTTTCAGCTGTGCTGTCAAGTTTCTGATGCTCTCTACAGTTTCTTTTTGGAAGCAGTCAGTGCTATGAGTTTTCCTCTCAGTACTGCTTTCATTGCATACCATAGGTTTGGGTATGTTGTGTTTTCATTTATTGAATTCTAGAAAATCTTTGATTTCTTTCTTTATTTCTTCTTTGACCCTGCTATCCTTTATCAGAGCATTGTTTAGTTTCCATATATATGTGGGCTTTTTGTTGTCTTTGTTGTTGTTAAAGACCAGCCTTAGACAATGGTGATCTGAGAGGATGCATGGGAGTATTTCAATCTTCTTATATCTATTGAGGCTCGTTTTATGACAAATTATGTGGTCAATTTTCGAGAAGTTGCCATGAGGTGCTGAGAAGAAGGTTTATTCTTTTTTTTTAGAATGATATGTTCTGTAGATATCTATTAATTCCAGTTGGTTTATAACCTCTGCTTGTTTTACAGTGTCATTGTTCAGTTTTTGTTTGTCCGATGTGTCCATTGGTGAGAGTGGGGTATTGAGGTCTCTCACTATTATTGTGTGGGGCACAATGTATTATTTGAGCTTTAGTAGGGTTTCTTTTATGAATATCAGTGCTTTTTATTTGGTGCATATATGTTAATGAATGAGAGTTCCTCCTGACACATTTTCCCTTTAATGGGTATAAAGTGCCCTTCCTTATCTTTTTTGATAACTTTTGGTTGAAAATCCACTTTATTCGATATTAGAATGGCCACTCCAGCTTGCTTCTTGAGGCCATTTGCCTGGAACCTTTTTTTTCCCCTCCCTTTTACTCTGAGATAGTGACTGTCTTTGTTTTTGAGATGAGTTTCTTGTATCCATCAAATTGCTGGGTTTTGTTTTTGTACCAGTGTGATAGCCCATGTCTTTTTATTGGAGAATTGAGTCCATTTATGTTAACAGATATCAAGGAATAGTGGTTGCTGTTTCTTGCTATTTTTTGCTTTTGGAGGTTGAATTTTGCCTGTATGTTATTCTTCTTTTGGTTTTCTTGATTAAGAGTTTTCTTGTTTTTATTAGGATGTAGTTTCCCTCGTTGTATTGGGTTTTCCACCTATAATTTGTTGTAGTGCTGGGATTATGGTCATATATTGTGTAAATTTAGTTTTGTCTTGGAATATCTTAGGCTCTCCACCTATGGTGATTGAGAGTTTTGCTGGGTATAGCAGCTTTGGCTGGCACCTGTGCTCTCTTAGGGTCTGCATGATGTCTGACCAGGCTCTTCTCACTTTCATAGTCTCTGTTGAGAAATCGGGTGTGATTCTGATTGGTCTGCCTTTATATGTTACATGGCCTTTTCCCCTTACTGCTTTTAATATTTTTTCTTTACTTTGGGCAATCGGCGTTTTGACTATTATGGGTTGAGAGGAATTTCTTTTCTGATCCAATCTATTTGGAGATTGGTAGGTTTGTTTAATGCTCATGGTCATTGCATTCTTAAGGGTAGGAAAGTTTTCTTCTACAGTTTTGTTGAAGATATTTACTGTGCCTCTTAGTTGATATTTTTCACCCTCTTCTATTCCTATTATCCTTAGGTTTGGTATTCTCATTGTGTCCTGGATCTCCTGGACATTTTGGGTTAGGAGCTTTTTGTTTTTTGCATCTTCTCTGACTGTTTTGTCTATGTTTTCAATGTTGTTTTCGGCCCCTGAGATTCTCTCTTCCATCTCTTGTAGTCTATTGGAAATGCTTGCATCTGTGACTCCTGATTTCTTTTTTAGGTTTTCTACCTCTAGGGTTGTCTCTTTTAGTGTTTTTGTTATTGTTTCAATTTCTGTTTTAAATTCCTTCTTCTATTCCTTCATCTCTTTGATTCTGTTTTCCTCTAGTTCTTTGAGTGTTTTTCTTCTTTCCTCTTTAAAAGCTTCTAATTCTTTATGCTTTTCCTCCTGTTCTTGTTTAAGAATCTCTATTATCATCTTGAGGTATGATTTCAGGTCTGTGTCTTCTTTTTTCGAGTATTTGGCGTTCCGCTGTTTGCTGTGATGGGAGAGCTGGGTACTGGTGTTGCCAGGTTGTCTTGGGTTCCCTGGAGTATGTTCTTTTGCTTTCCACTTGCCATCTTATTGTCAGTCTTGTGTCCCTGGATCACTGCTGGATCACTGCTGTTTCAGTCTTGTGATTCTGGCACACCACTGGCTCACTGCTGTTCCTGGTGGCAGATGGTCTGAGTGCATATTCCTCACTCCACGTTGTCCGGCTGGGAATAGCCCGATGTCAGGTTACTGGTTCCCTGAAGCAAGCTGGGGCGGGGAGGGGTAACCTGGGGACCGAATTTTTTTAGCTCTCAGCAGAGATCTCTCTGCACCCTGCTATTCGGAATGTCTCCTCCACAGTCCTGTGTCCCTGGCTCACCTCTGGCTCACTGCTGGCTCACTGCTGTTCCTGGTTGTGGATGGTCTCGAAAATAACTTTTTCTACTGGATGGTTTTAGCTCCATTTTCAAAGATCAAGTGACAATAAATGTTGGGTTCATTTCTGGAACTTCAATATATTCCATTGACCTATCTGCTTGTCTCTGTACCACATAATGCAGTTTTTAATCACAAATGCACTGTAATACAGCTTGAGGTCAGGGATGGTGATTTTCACATAAGTTCTTTTAGTGTTGAGAATAGTTTTTTCTATCCTGCATTTTTTGTTGTTCCAAATGTGTTTGCAATTTGCTCTTTCTAACTCTATGAAGAATTGACTTGGAATTTTGTTGGAGAATGCATTGAATTAGTATATTGCTCTGGGGAAGATGCCCATTTTTACTAAATTAATCCTGCCAATCCATGTGCATGGGAAATCTTCATCTTCTGAGATCATCTTTAATTTCTTTCTTCTGAGATGTGAAGGTCTTGTCATACAGATCTTTTACTTGCTTGGTTGGTGTCACATCACGTTATTTTATATTATTTGTAACTATTGTGAAGAATGTTGGTTCTCTAATTTCTTTTTCATCTTGTTTATTCTTTGAAGAGAGGAAGGCTACTGATTTGTTTGAATTAATTTTATATTCAGCCACATTTCTGAAGTTCCTTGTCTTCTTTTTGACAATTCCAGGTCTTTTATTTTCAATGTCTTGCTTATATGACTGCAATTTGAATTTATTTTGTATGTTTGATCACTGCTCTTAAGTACTGGTAGATTAGCCAACATTCTTTAATTTTCAGTTATGTCATCAAATAAGCAAAACAAAAAAACAAAACCAATAAAAACCTTTGTACTTTCAACTGTCACATTTCATTAAAACTAAGAAACAATTTGGGGCAATCAAAATGATGTCTCTTTTACAAAATTTAGTCCCATGATTTGAAAATAAACACAAACCTTTCTTTGTCCTGTGGTTTCTAAATATGCTCAAAGGCACCTGTGATAAAAATCTTGGTTCCTAAATGAAGTTCCTAAGATGGACAAACAACATGAGATATGCCCTTGAAGATTATCTGGACTTCTATACCTCTCTCTCTTTTGTCCTCCCCTCCCCCTCCTTTCTCCTTTCCTGCAGTCCCCTCCATTTTCTCCTTCTCCTCCTCTCTCCTTCCTTTCTTTACTTTTTCATTTCTTCTTCTTGCTTTCATTCCTTTCTCCTGAGATCTTTATCTTTCTCTCCTTGGCTCAGTTGTTCCTGGCTGGATTTCATGCACTCCTGCTGCCTCTCTCCAAACCCTGAACATTACTAACAGTAGCCTTGAGCACCAAAGCTGTGATCTCACTAAACTATATTTTTAAAAATTCTTCTTTATTGAATCACCTAAATTAGATTATATTAACAATTCTGATTAGTGTACTCCACTTTAATACAATAGATTTTGTGTATAGAGAAGTTATGAATATGAATAAACATAAATCTCTCTAGTAAGATATATTGTTTTCCTTTTATGTACCCAATAATGATACATCTGAGTCACACAGTACATTTATTTCTAGTGTTTTGAGAAAGGAAAACATTGATATCCATCTTGGCTCTACTCATTTACATTTCTGAAAAGAGTCTGTGAGGATTCTCTGTTCCCCACATTCTTACCAGCATGTGTATTCTCTTTTCATAATCAAAGACACTCTGCATGGGGCCAGAAGTTGAATTTTCTAGAAGAAAATGTAGGGGACCCAACTCAAAATTATTTCAATGCAACACTTTCTGAACATGGTTCTTTTCACCAGAAATATAAAAGACAAGTGGAACATTATGAAGCTAAAACATAACATTGCATAAAGATAACAGTAAATTGAAGAGAATTTATGGAAAAAGAAAAAACTCTGCCAGCCATAAGTACTATCAAGGCATAGTATATAGAATATCTAAGACATGCAAAAAACTAGACAGTAAAATGACAAAGAAGTTAATTAAAAGTGGTCTATAAAATTTGAAAATTCAGAAGAAACAGAAAAAGTTAAAAAATATTTTTAAACTATTTACTATTCTTAGCCATTAGAAAAATCACCTGTTTATTGTCTTCAAAATAGGGAAATTTATTCTCTGAAATGTAGTGTAAAGGAGTCTTATGGTTTAATTTTGTGAAGAGACACCATTACCAAGGCAACTCTTCTGAGAATAACATTTAATGGGGTTTAGAGATCCAGAGTTCATTATCATCAAAGTGGAAGCATGGCAGGGTCCAGACAGACATGCTGCAGGAGAAGCTGAGAGTTCTACATCTTAATTTGAAGACTGGCTTCCAGACAGCTAGGACAAGCTCATCCCCACAAAAGCACACCTACTCCAAAAAAAGCCACACCTACTCCAACAAGGCTACATCTCCTTACCAAGAGTGGCACTCCCTGTTCCAAGCATATTTAAACCATCACACAGGAGCCATTTATACTTGTGACCATTTTGTGCCTCCATATTAGAGGAAAAACATGACACATTGATAAGCCAAGCATGTATCACTAGCTAGTCTGCCGTACTGATTCAACAAAGAACTATGAGACTTGCACTTTAGGATGTCCTCTTACAATGATAACTCTGAAGCCTTCATTCCCCAGTATATATATTGCTGCACAACTAGATTTGTATTTGTCTGACTTGAGCTATTAAATATGTTGAAAACCATCGATGTAGTGATGGAGTAATGAAGACTCCTCTGTTAGCCTGACCTTCAATTGTTTTGAGTGCTATAATTTACCATTGGTAAAGAAGTTTCTCATCACTTATAATCCCTTAATTGATATCAAAGAAGTAAAATCAGTTTCATTTTAAGTCTTAGCAGATTTCCATCATATTAATGAATGAGTTTGGGATCGCTGATACTCATGGTAAGAGTCACTGGTACTAACATAAAATCAATAAACAGAATTATTATTATGACAAAAGTGATGATAAATAAACAGTATAATTCTGATATCTGTTCAGGTGTACTTGTGAGAAAAAATACTGCTATTTTTCAATATTCTAACATGCCCCTCATGCTCTCTGATGCTAGAGAGTAATTATGGAAAAGGACACCCCTGATAATATATAGGCTTCCAAAAAAACTGAGTATCCATACTTTACCGTAGTACATACCAGATTTACTATGGAATAAATGGGTATTTTGCCTCATAAATACTCAGCTACTGGCAGAGTTTTGCCTACTGTTGTGCCTGAGTTTGGTATTACAATGGAGATTGGCCAAGTGTTAATTGAATACTGTGGATATCTTAACAATACAGATCAACGAGACTAACCTTGTGCTAACATTCTTTACAGAAGCATAAAAAGCCAATGCCCTTGATAGGCTTGTGTTGCAGTAAATATTAAAACAATAATGCTTATCTCTTTATCTGCCCAGTGGTCTCACTCTGCCGGGGCCACTTCTAGTATGGAGCTGGGCACAGGGACTCTGTCACTTGGTCAGCAAGCTTTGCTCTCCACAAGATCCCCTTCCCATGCAGTTTACTCCACCAACCCTGGTGGTTCTGCTCACATCCCAGGTTGAATTACTGCCCCCACATCTTCTTTCCTCGACTGCTCAGCACAAATATGACTCTGATGCCTGATAGACTTTCACACAGGTTTATATATTCAATTCTCAATCCACAAACCCTCTATACTACAAGATTACTTCCAATAGACAAAGATACAGACTGCCCTTCTATATGAGATAAAAGACATATAAAATCATTTAAATGTTCATAGCTACATAACACCAATTAAGTCTACCTGGATTCAGCTCATCCTTCCTGAGCTCAATCTTGAGCCTCCTCTTTCCTGTCCTTCTCCTTCTTCTCTTCTGACCCTCTCTCTCCCCACCTTCCCTTCCCCTGCCCAATCACCGGTTCTCGCTCTTATTTTACAAATTAAAATGAGAATAATATTCTGATTAAGTCACCTGAGTATGTGACTAGGCAGCCCTTCTTGTGGAAGTGGAATTAACATCAAAATACAAATGGCTGAAGGAGAATCCACAACAGGCTTGTAAACATTTTTTTTAGCATAATAGGACAAACTTATTCCCCCATGCTGGCTCATAAGAAATAAAAGAAATTTACATTATATTTAAATACATAAATATAATGTTTTATGGTATGTGGCAGCCATGTTGACTCGGTAGCAAATTAGTGACATATATGGCACCTATTAGTGTCAAACAAATATTAAACTTCTATTACAAATACATTATACTGCATATACTTTCAATTAAAAATATTGTCGTTAAAAGAAAAACAATAGCTAAATTCAAGGATTAAAAAAATGTATAGGTTTCAAGATCTCAAAAGTCCAACTCAGTCATTTTTATATCATAAATCATTGTCATCCATAATCAAAATATAAAAATGAAAGCCTGTTTAAATTAATAATAGCTGAGCAGCCCATGTATATCAATCTAATTTAATGGGTTTTATTACAAAAGTTTTCTCTAGGCTTAATATTTCTTGTATGAAAAAGAAAGAACGGTTGGGAATGATTAAAAATATAATTGCAGAAAATACTAATTTTAACTTTAAATGAAAATTGGTAATGAATGAACAATGAATGACCATGGGTCCTGTCATTGCTCAATAATCATAGTTAATAGAGAAATAAAGTGCAGATTAAAATATGCTGGAATAGATCTAGTGAGAAAAATTCAATGTCCCTCAGTATTTTCATTTCTAATTAGTTACCTTTAAGCACTAAGCAATTCTGCTAAGATTAAATTGGCCTTGCTACTCAAAGTCCTTTAGGCAGATGATATAGTCAAAAAACATTATCATCTTCAAACTGTAATAACAGGGCTTTGAATCATTTCAAACATTGAAATAAAACATCAGGTAGATAAAAAGTATAAAGTTTACAGGAACATGTATGTACTAAAAATTAAATGTCTATATTGTATACATTTAATATCTGTAAAATAAAATCAATATAGATGAACCAATAAGAAAACTGCCTATATGACAAGAAAATAATTTGTAAGAAGTTTTAACCATAAAACATTAGAAGAATATAGAAAAATTAATTGAATTATTCCCTGTAATAAGGGTAAGATATATCAAATTATGTCAAAACTAAAACAAGCTGTTTGGGGAATTATTTATGATTTTTATAAATACAGTACTATCAAACAATGACATAGAAAACTAAGGCATGATTTTATCAGATGTTTACTAAGAACATCAGTAGCTCACTAAATCAGTTTTAAAATATGATCAAAATAAATTTTGTGCTTTCAAGGCTTTTCATTCAGCAGAGATGCCATGAAAGGCAAAGTGTAGCTCATTTTGCTTAAGTTCTACTTTGAGAAGTTACATGCTTATTATTGGAAAAAAATATTATCATGATGATTTTATGGAGTCTTTGCTAATGACAATATCTGTGCACTCAATACATGTCAGGAGCATCACCATAGAACATAATCTATGTAAAAAGTCATGCTTGATAGAAAAAATGTAGTATCCTAATGTAGCTTTATAATGGTCTGATATACCTGCAGGTTGTCAGGCACAATGGTGAAGGACAACATGACCTCAGACAGTCCTATTTCACTCAGGACAAACCTTGTGGTGATATGACCTCTAATATATACTACATTATAATATATAAAAATAACTACCATTGAAACATGATAAATCCAAATTGCCTAACACATGGACCACTGCCAAACAGGAAGAAAAGAGCCTAGTTCCACCTTTGCTGGCTCATCAGTGAAACTGTTTAATAGTGACCTGTCTTACACGTTTCTTTGACAAAAGCAATTGTCATAATCAGAATTAATATCATAAATTTAGATAAAATCAATGAGACCTCAAGGAAAAATTAAAAGTTCGATGCATTAAATACAGTGATAACTTTACACCAAAAATAATATGTACAAGTTCTAGATGATGCTGAGGGAAGTTATCCATCTCCCATAGAAAGCTTAGGGAGTTTTACTTAGGACTAGGCATAGCATTCTTCTCTGGAACTTAAGGAGTGAGCGAAATCTCCAGATAGTTTCATCAAATATTAGGAATTACATCAAGGCTGGAAAGCACAAAAAAAGATTCAAGCATCCTGAGCCATCTTGTATGACTATCACTTTCAAGCTGAGAACTTACTTTTTCCTTGGAAGCAAACATTATGTACATAAGAAATCTCAATACAGTAGAACTGTGGGATTTATTGATAATATGCACATGCTTTTGTTATAAAATCTATGCCAAGATAACTAAATAAGGGATCAATATATGCCCTTATTAGATATAGATTATTTTACAGTTATGGGAATTATAATTTATATCTGAGAGCTTATTTAAAGCCATTAAAGCTTTCTTTCTGATAATGATACCATGGCCAAAACTGCCCACAAAATCAACATGGAAAATATATTCCACTAAGCATCATTTTTTATGATCCATTTCTCACCTCGAAAGATTTATTGAGAACACATGTACTAAAGTGATTACAGAGAACACACTTGGAAAATATGGAGAAGTAGGTAAAACAGAGTGAACATTTGTCTCCATAATACCCACTTGAGAAAATCTGGGTGGGATATAGGAAGTCATATCAATTTTCTACATTTATTTTTCTCAAGAGAAAACCACAAAAGGTGTAACATTGTTGGACATCCAGCAATATTTGCAACACTTTTACTAGCTCCCCACACATGCTCTCACATTGCAGTGGGTTAATGGACGATGTGACCATGAAGATAGTGAGGTCCATGCTGGGATTTCAACCTGAGGCCTCACAATGTTAAAGCTTCCATTTGTTCTATTATATCTCGGTTAGGACTTAGTGAATTATCCCATTCTGGGAACAACCATTAGCAAATTCATTACTTAAGGTCATGTTGACACTTCTATTTTCAACTAAAACATCTGTTAATTTGTATAGAGGTCTCCTTGGTTTAAACTAACTTGTCATTGTTGCCTCTCAATGAGGGATATTAAGCTTCGGCCTTACAAGTACTGAGTGTGAACTGAAAGAATTAACAGTTCTTGCCAATGGGTGTACTTTGTCCATATTTTTACATAATAATGGTGCTGAAGAAGACACTGGTTCTAAAGATAATAAATGATCACTTCTCACAACAGATCTATAAACAGGATCAGGATTAATGAATTTGCTGGCAGCTATTGGTTTTAATTAGCCCAAGTTCAACTGCAGCAGAATCATGTCTGTCCAAAAGACTTGGACTTGAGAATACAGATTCCAAATTGTCTCTGTCAATTTATTGCAGCAGTTAGCAAATTTCTTATGTTAATGCAGCCAGTCCAGCAGGATAACAGAAATAATGTATGCATATCTTCCTTTTTACGTGGACACCATTTATGCTTTGAAGCTACTGAGAATATCCTCCTACATTTCTATTTTCTAGATCATGTCATTTATTGGAATCTTTAGTAGACTATTTCTATTGTGACTTTATTTTTAGAAGTTGCTTGGGCTTCTTGTCTATTTCCAGTTTCCTATCCTGGCTGTTCATCTTTAGAGACCCTCTTTAAACCAACCCTGGATTCTTATCTTAGGGAAAACTTTTCTGAATGTAGTTGTAGAGTTATTGACATGCCAGGCTACATTGGTATGGCTGCTCATAATGATAGTTTTGATAAGACTACTAACATCATAGGAGATTAAAGAAATTTTAGAGAAAACAAATCTAATAGCCTGTTCTGGATGAAGAACTTATAGCATGGTTATTTTTCTAGAAGTTCTTATAGCTATTGTCTGATATACAGTTGAGTTATATATCATCTGCCATAATGGGAAAAATAAAAATATTTTAAAGCAATATATAGTATTTCAAAATTGGACCTCATTAATACGAGCTCCAAGCAATCCTAAAACTTCTCCTTTCATATGAAAAAGAAACAAAACTAAAATGATTTCGGGCAGGAATTCCAGGAAGCCTGTTGGAAATAGCAAATTATGCTTGTAGTCCAATGATCACTGAGGATGAAGAGGGTGAGAAATGCCTACTTAATTACATAAGTGTCACTGAATCTAGAAGAGCAAGATCTGAGATGAGTGAAATTTAAAGTATCAGAACTTTACCAGAGGAAAACTTTCTAAACAGTAAACAGTGTCAGATACATAGCAGAACTTTTCCTCAGCTGTGGACTTGGAAGGAGCTTGAAACCAGAATGTGTCTTGAGTTGGGAAGAGATTTACCTGAGAATAATGTGGGACAATGTGAAAATAGCCAGATTCCTTTTGAACATGAACTGGATGTAGTTACTGGGGATACATAATTGGGAGCAGACTGTAAGTTTAATCACATATGTACCAAGAGTTAAATCTACTTGTTTCTCTTTCACATTGCCCAGTTCTAATTGCTTGCAGCCAATCATCAGACTGAGCACAGGGACCCCAATGGAGAAGTTAGAGAAAAGACTGAAGAAGCTGAAGTGGTTTGCAAACCCATAGGAAGAACAACAATATCAACCAATCAGATGCCACAAAGCTCCAACAGACTAAACTACCAATAAAGAGTACACATGGACGGACCTATAGCTTCAGTTGCATATGTAACAGAAGGTGGCCTTATCAGGCGTCAGTAGAAGGAGAAGGCCATCATCCTGTGGAGGCTCACTTTCACAGTGTAAAGGAACACCAGGGAGGTAAGGTGGGAGTGGGTGGGGGGCAGGAGGAACATTCTCATAGAAGCAGGGGGAGAGAAAATGGGAGAGGGAAGAACTGGAAAGGGGATAACATTTGAACTGTAAATACATAAAAATATCAAAAAAGAAAACACCAGTAACAACAACAACGAAAAAGAAAAGACAATAATAATTAAATCAAATTTAAAAAGATAATGCTGCCTAAAATGGGATCCTGCTCTTTATAGAATTGTTGATCTAATGCTAATAAGCCTCCAATATAAGCATTTTTATTTTACTGTTAATTGTCTTAACCCTATATAAGCTGCTGTAACCAAAGACCAGAAATTGGGTAAATTATAAATGATATACATTTTAATCACTTCACTGTTTTGCAGGAAAAAAGTGTTCAAGGGGTCACATCTCTTAAAGAACTTCTTAAAGCATCATAAACCTAGAGTATGACAGCCTGTGTGTATAGAAAGCTGGAAAGAGCACAGAGAAGACAGACTGAGTACACAGGGACTGTATACATGAGAAGACATGTATAGAGAGAAAGCAAGCACACAAAACACAGCATAATCACACACACACACACACACACACACACAGAGAGAGAGAGAGAGAGAGAGAGAGGGGGGGGGGGTGAGCAAACAGAGAAAGCTCTTACACAAGAAGAAGATGTATATACAGTATGGGCATACAGAAAAAGTAAATACACAGAAGTCAGAGTAAGTAAACACTCAAAAACCACTAAGGTGGGAGTCATGCAGAGCAGCTTTGTATGAAATCTATTTTTCACCAACCATTTCCTCACAGCACTGTGCTTTGCCCTTTTGATCCAATGGTTTTTTGATATCCCATTACTTAAAGCTGTAAAATCACCTACTTCACTGAGGTGTGGAGGAGTCTCTCACAGAATAGCATAGATGGTCTCATCATTAACATTGCAAACCAGAATTTGGATCCTGCAGCTCAGCTCTAACCTTAATTCTTCTCCTTGTGGTAATTTGAATTTTCCATCGGATTCTGAATTGCCTAAAGAAAATTATGCAGAGCAATCCCTGTGGGAAGCAGCTTTGCTTGAGGGACCTTGATAATGGGAAAGGCCCTTGTTGTTGTCTTTTTGTATTGTCTCTCTTTGTTAAGACAAGGACTTTGATAAATATGTACCCGGAGGTCCACTTCCATTGGAATCTACAGACTGAGACTGAGATGAAGTCTCCAAAATGCATAAAAGCAGAACTTCAAAAACTGATTTGGAATATCCTACAGTGACTATGCATATTTCTGAATTCAAATCTGCTATCACCAGACCCATCATGACCTTCCAGTAGCAGTATTGATTTGTTGAGATTCCATGGCTTCAGCATAAGTGCAGCAAATTCTTGTGTCAATGTATTCATATATTTCACACTTTAGGATTGGTTAGAGATGCTAAGTAATACATTTAAGCCTTTGAGCTACCTTGTATCTAGTAACTGTTGATCAACTTCTTATTTTTATTTATGTTTGTCTTCCTTTAAACAAGAAGCCATGAAAAGTTATACTGTTGTTGAAAAACTTAAAAATTGACCCTGGGTTTACAAGATTACTTGGATATTACTGTTGCATAGTTTTCTAGAGTGCATTGCCTTAGTGATTATTTGTTAAATTTCTGAATAACTATGTGTGTCCTATCCCATTTATTTTCCATAATTTGTATGTATTGTTATTAGCCAGATATATTTCATTTGGACATACCCATGTGAATATGCATGAATTTATTTTTGTTTGACAAACTCAGTTACAAACTTGTTAAATATCATCACCATTTCTAAATATTTCTCTGTGAAATTGATATATATATATATATATATATATATATATATATATATATATATATATATATATATTGGAATATCACAAATGCCACACCCTCTAAAAATTAATTTTTATTACATTTACCAGACAGTGTGTATGGAGGGGGAGTAAAACCTGGCACAGCATACATGTGGAAGTTACAAGACAACTTTTTAGATCTAATTTTTTTTATAATAAATAGATCCTGAGTATTTCGTATTAAGCAGAACTCAGCTTCAGTTAGACAAATCGTTCAGTAACAGGACTTCATTGTATTTTATAGGGTTGGCCAAAGGGGTCTCATAGAAATCCATAAATAGCCCATGCCATTATTAAAACAATGGGTTTCTCTCCACAAACTGACTAGAAAGCCCTATCCAAAAGACAATACCCACAAAACTATTGAACACAGAGGGTTGGCTATATAAAACAATCATCTCTACTTGTTAGTGTTTTTTGATATAGAAAAGTACACTGAGTTCTACCAGAAACAAACAAAACAGTCACAAAACATTTGATTTACAATTTGTTTTTTTCTGCAAAATATATTAGGCCAACAGTAGCACAAAACATGTGTGAGTGACCATGGATGTCTGGTTTGACTTAATGCCCACTCAACAAGGTGATACCCATTTTCCACACTGCTTAGGTGACCTAGAACCAGGGAATAGATATCACAGAGACCTAATGTAAAACCAACACTACTGGCCTAGAAACATGAGTGATAAAATGATTCCTAATGATTCTAATTATATTCTGTTATTCTAATAGATTGATGTTTATTCAATCATCATTACATTATTAGAGAAAGTTCCTTCTAAAGCAAAAGAGAAGATGAAAAAAGTACAGAGATCCACAATCAGACATTATGAAGAGAGAGAGAGAGAGAGAGAGAGAGAGAGAGAGAGAGAGAGAGAGAGAGAGAGAGAGAGAGAGACCCTTGGAAACCCCACAAAAGAAGAGGTTTTTTAATAGCCAAAGGGAATTGATAAAATCAAGAGAAGAAGAACTTCTAAACTAGTTGAGCAAAGCTCATATAAAACACAGAAGAGACTGAAGCAGCCAGCCCAAGGCTGACATTATTTTGTACCAGGTTTGCTGAATATATATACATACATTGCTGAATAGATATATATATAGATATAGATATAGATATAGATATAGATTAATTATAATAATTTAATATACATATTAATATAATATACATATATGTATATGTGATATACATTGTATATATTAATATGTTTTATATAATAATTAATTATTTTAATGTAATTAAAATACAATAAATTGCATATTAATATAGAATATAATATTTATATCCACACATAAATGTATATATACATATAAATATATGTGTGTATGTATGCATAGCCCAAGGTTTATATATTATATAGTTTTTATATATTTTATATATAAATATATACTTTTTTAAAGTACATTATAGAAAATAATGGGGCTGCTTGGGACTGGACTCTTCTGGTCTCCATCTGTCCCACTGCCAACTGGACACAAAACTTGCCTACATGGAGTTAATCTCCCAGAAACTTTCTCACTTGTAAGCCTACAGATGCGACCCCACTTTCTTTCCACTGGGACCTGCAAAAACTCAGAGCCCATAGGAATCCCAGGGCTGCCTAGGACAGGACCCTTTCAGTCTACTTCTATGCCCAGAGATAGATCAGTTCCACTACTATTGGGACACAAAACACACCCACAGAGAGCTAATCACTCAGGAGCACTCTCACCCTTAAACCTAGAGGCTCACAGGAACACAGGAGGAACAAGCATAAAACCTAAGCAACAGTAACAAAGACAAGCTAGTAACATCAGAACCCAGTTCTCCTACCACAGCTAGTAGTGGATATCACAACACACCAGAAGAGCAAGATTTGGATTTAAATCATCCCTTGTGATTATAATAGAGGAATTTTAAAAGGGCATGAATAACGTCCTTAAAAAAGTACAAGTGAGCTCAAGTAAACAGGAATAAGCCCTTACAAACAAAACACAAAGACCCCTTAAAGAGCTAAAGGAAAACAAAACCAAACGGGAAGAAATTTTACAAAACTATCCATGATCTAAATATGGAAATAGAATCAATAAAGAAAATACAAAAAGACACAACACTGGAGATAGAATAACCTAGGAAAGATATCAGGAGTCATATATTCAAACATCACCAACAGAATACAAGACATAGAAGAGGAAATCTCAGGTGCAGAAGATACCATAAAAAGCATTGACACAATAGCCAAAGAAAATGAAAATATCAAAAAGCTCTTATACCAAAAATACTCAGGATATCCAGGACACAATGAGAAGACCAAACCTAAGGATAATGGGTGTAGAAGAGAGTGAAGATTTCCAACATAAAGAGCCAGTAGATATCAACAAAATTATAGAATTATAGAATAATTCCCAAACATAAAGAGATGTCAATGAGCATACAAGAAGCCTACAGAACTCCAAATAGATTGGACCAGAATAGAAGTTTCCACTGACACACAATAGTCAAAACTCCAAATACACAAACAAAGAAAGAATATTAAAAGCATTAAGGAAAAATGTTTAAGTAATATATAAAGGCAGACCTATCAGAGTTACAGAAGATTTCTCAACAGAGACTATGACCTAAACTGGTGTCATACAGACCCTAAGAGAATAATATAAGAGAAGAATAACTGACTAATATATGCATCAAAACTCTAAATTATCATAAATGGAAAAACCAAGATATTTCAGGACCAAAAAAAAATAAATAAATAAAAACAAAAATAAAAACAAGAGTACACAATCTTTCCACAAATCTAGCTCTACAAAGAATAATAGATAGAAAACTCCTTATAAAGAGAAAAATTACACCCTAGGAAAATCAAAAAAGTAATCTTGCAACAAACCCAAAAGAAAAAAATACATACAAACATAATTCTTCCTCTAACAGTAAAAATAAAAAAAAAAAAAAAAACACCATTTCTTAATTTCTCTTAAGACCAAACAGAAGTTATCAAAAAAGATGAGGAAGGACACTTCATAATCATCAAAAGAAAAGAAATCTATCAATATGAACTCTCAATCCTGAACTTCTATTCTCCAAAAGCAAAAGGAACCTTGTTTATAAAAGAAAATTTGCTAAAGCTCAAAGCATATATTTCACCAAACAAATTAGTAGTGGGAGACATCAGCATCTCACTCTCATCAGTGGATTGATCATGGCAACAGAAACTAAGAGAGACACAGAGAGACACAGAGAAACTAACAGATGTTATGAATCAAACAAATTTACCAGTTATCTATAGAAAATTTCATCCAAAAATAAAAGAAAGATAAAACTTCTTCTCAGCATTTCATGGTACTTTCTCCAAAATTCACCATATAATCTGTCAGATATTAGAAGATTGAAATAATACTTTGCACCCTATCAGATCACTTAAAAAATTGTCAAGGAATAAGTAAATAAATAAATACATAAATACATAAATAAATACATAAATACATAAATAGAAAAAAAACTAAATGGAGAGAAACTTGAAACAATCCCACTAAAATCAGGAACTAGATAAGGCTGCTCCTTTCCCCCTACCTATTCAATATAGTACTCGAAGTCTTAAACAGAGCAATTAGACAACAAAAGTAGATCAAAGGGATACAAATTGGAAAGGAAGAAGTCAAAATATCTCTATTTGCGGATGATATAATAGTATACTTAAGTGACCCTAAAAGGTGCACCAGAGCACTTCTAAATATGATAAAAAAATACTTCAACCAAATAGCTGGATATAAAATTAACTCAAAAAAATCAGTATCCTTTCTTTACTCAAAGGATAAACAGGCTGAGACAAAAATTAGGAAATACATGCCCTTTACTATAGTCACAAATAATATAAAATTATTTTATATCCTAACCAAGGAAGTAAATTATCTGTATGCCAAGAACTTCAAGTCTCTGAAGAAAGAAATTGAAGAAGATCTCAGAAGATGGAAAATTCTCCCATGCTAATGGATTGGAACGATTATTACAGTAAAAATTGCCATCATGCCAAAAGAGTTCAACAGATTCAATTCAATTTCTATCGAAATTCCAACTAAATTTGTCATGGACTTAAAAAGAGCAATACGCAAATTCATTTGGAATAAGCAAAAAACCCAGTGTAACAAAACAAAAGAACATCTGGGAGAATCACCATCCTTGACCTCAAGCTATATTATAGAGCAATAATCATAAAAACAGTATGGTATTTGTACAGAGACAGGAAGGTAGATTACTTAAAAGAAATTTAAAATCAAGAAATAAACTCACACACTTACGGTCCGTTGATCTTTGATAAAGGAGCTAAAACCATGCAGTAGGAAAAAAAAAAAACAAAACATTTTCAACAAATGGTGCTGGTTCAACTGGAAGTTAGCCTATAGAAGAATGCAAATCAACCCATTCTTATGTTCTTCTACTAATAATATCAAGGGCAAGTGGATCAAAGACCTCCACCTAAAACCAGATGTACTGAAACTAATAGAAAAAGTAAGGAAGAGTACAGAACACATATCCACAGCAGAAAATTTTCTGAACAGAACACCATAGCTTATGCTTTAAGATCTAGAATTGACAAATTAGAACTCATATAATTGCAAACAATCTGTAAGGCAAAGGACATTGTCAATAAAGCAAAATGGCAGCCAACAGATTGGGAAAAGATCTTTACTGATCCTATATATGATAGAGGGCTAATATCAAATATATACAAAGAACTCAAGAAGTTAGACTTCAAAAAATCAAATAATCCTATTAAAAGTGGGGTACAGAGCTAAACAAAGAATTCTCCACAGAAAAATTTCCAATCGTCCAGAAGCATCTAAAGAAATGTTCTAGATCCTTACTCATCAGGGAAATACAAATCAAAACAATCCTAAAATCCCAGAAGGAAATATGGAGAGAGAAAGCTTGGAGCAGAAACTGAAGAAAAGGCCATCTAGTGACTGCTACATTAGGGGTTCCAGCCCATATTCAGTCACCAAAGCCAAACAATATTGCTAATGCCAAGAAATGCACACTAACATGAGTCTTTTATATCTGTCTTCTATAGGTTCTGCCAGAGCCTAACAATTACAGAAGCAAATGTTAGCAGCCAACCAAAAACACTGAGACCAGGTACTTAATGTAGGAATTAGATAAAGAACTGATAGAGCTGGTGTTTGCAATCCCATAAGAACAACAATACCAAACAACCAGAGCTTCCAGAAACTAAAGCACTATCTAAAGTCTACACATGCATGAACCCATAGCTCTAGCTGCACATGTAGCTGACAGCCTTGTTGTGCATCAATTGGAGGAGTAGTACTTTATCCTATCAAGGGTTGATGCTGCATTGTAGGGGAATGTCAGTGTGGGGATGCAGGTGGAGGTGGGTGGATGGACATTTTTATAGAAGCAGGAGGAGGGGTGATAGGATGGGGAATATGAAGGGGAATGTGGGTAAAGGGATAACATTCAAAATGTAATAAAACATATCCGATAAAGTAAGAAAAGAGTTCTTTGTAGTAATTGAGATGTTATATCCCTTCATTCGAAAAATAGAAGAAAAATGGAAATTATGCTTGATCTCAATATCTTTAACTTCTCTATAATCCTAATAAAAACTTAACAAAACAATTTACATTCTCAGTGTTTACATATTTTGAGGTAGAATTGTTTTAATTATGATTTTTTTTATAAAATAGCTTGTCTCAAAACATTACAAAATATTTATAATTTTAATACTCTGTACAGTTTTTGCCATGGGTTCTGATGTGGCTTAGCTTTCCTTAGATTCTTTGGTAGACCCAGATGGATGGATATCAGTTTATGGTCTTTGTTGTCATTCATTCACTACTGAATTGCTTTAAAAATTGTACCTCTTCTTTTCATTATTTTGTGGCTTCCACAAACTATGTTAACACTTATTTTTGGTGGCATTGATACTCTATATTAATTGTAATTTTCTATGATATATGTTTCTAATTCCCTCACCGACTAGGGACTAACCTGTTCCTACCTTGCAATGGCAACAACTGATTAATATGCATTTCACTTCTTACTCCAATGATTTTTATTTTATTCTTTTATTTCTTGTATCCAGCTAAAATTTTTGTTCGATCTCAGCTTTTTAAGTTGATATATGATATTAGATATATTTATCCAAAAAAGACACATCTCTAGAAAAGTTCTAAATCCTAGCTAAGTCAAACATATGGACATCATGCATCTATCTGAAATTTGCTTCTTCTCATCCGCTGTGGCTTCTGCAGGGAGATGAGAACATGGATAAATGTGGAGGGCAAGGTATTTAACCTCTTCCTATAGAATAGTTACATAGACAACATACTGTTTTGCTTTGTGTTTACATGATCTTAACTGATTTTCACAAAAAAACAAATTGTACATTAGTTGCTTTACTTCAAAAATTAAAAAAAAAACATTTAAAAGGTTAATTATTATTCCTGAGATTGTTTTTTGATAATTGTTATAATTTAATTTTAAATCACATTTCTCTTACTTTAAATATATGGTATTTGCATTATACCATGTATTTGCCTTACCACACATATTAAAACTCACTAACAATACTTTACAGGTTGATAATAAACAAATGCCCTGAAATACACAGCAGGATATTTGTAAGAAACAGAATCAAGGCTGAAGAAAAAAAATGAGTGATGGTGAAAAGGTATTGAACAGTTTAATAATCAGTTTCTGAACACTGCTATGTAACTATGTTCTAAAGATGATTCTAAAGGTTGTAGAGTCCCCTACTATACTCTCAATTCATTATTTCTTACAGAAACCAACAAACAGATATGTTCTCTGATGAGAAATTTTTAAATGAATATGACATTGTTAATTAAAATATGCAAATGTTTCTAAGAAAGTTTCCTTTGTCTATGAAATAGATGTCATATATTATTGATCGATACTTTCAGTACTTTCATATTATTTGAAATATACAATAGGACATATTAAATTTGTAAGTTTTAAAAACAAATTGAAGGCCAAAATTTTAAGTTTTCTCAAGATAAATAATTTTCCTGTTCTAAAGCATTGAAGACTTATGTATTTACTCTCTAGAAATATATTTAATATTTTAAGGAAAGCATATACAGAAAAAGAATGGGAGGTTTGGAGTTACTTAAATGAGATTTTGTCTCTCACAGAAAACATAGACTTAAAATTATAATTGGGGCAATAGCAATAAAAATTAAACACGTGCTGTTTTTGTTTTCGACTGCAAACATATATGTACACATATATTTACAATATACACATCTGAATCTGTGTAACATTACCTATATGTATATTTTTGGCATTAGCATTTAATATTAGATAAACAATTGATTCTATCTTCCTTGGATAAAACCATTTCTCACAGTCTCAGAACATCTTAGTTGCCTATAATTTTATTTGCTTGATTTTCTCTTTGATTGATGTGTGTGTGTGTGTGTGTGTGTGTGTGTGTGTGTGTGTGTGTGTGTGTGTATGTGTGTGTAGATGAGGTCTCTTAGGCCCTCCCTTGTCCATGTTAGCACATCTATTGCTGTGACCTTTGTTCACTTCGTAATTCGGGAGTCATGTTGGTATGATTTTATGGATGGAGCTTCTGATATTATAAGGAGACATAGTCTCACATCAATATCTCTGATCGTCTCATATCAACATCCATGATCTCTTAGTTTGTATAATTTTTCAACTCTCTCTTCTGCATTGATCCTGAATCTTAGATGTGGACATTAGACTGTAGACACTTTAATTTGCACTGTTTCACAACTCAACATTTATTTTGCTTTTAATTTTCTGTAATTCCCTTTTTCTCTTGCGAAGAGAAGTTCCCTTGATGAGGGGTGAGGACACCATTTATATCTGTGAGTACAAGGACAAAATCTTAAAATGTAGCTAACTAAATTATGCTGATTGATAAAACTGCTTTCTGTATATTCTGCACTAAGTTTTGTTTAGTGAAGATTCCAGTGCTGGGCATCATTCCTATCTTTTTTAGAGAGTCCTAAGTCAGTTAGAAACTGTTGGATACCTCCAAGCTCAATGTGACAGGACTGTACCATGATACTTATTGTGCTTTGCTGGCCTTTGCTGTGGAACACAGGCTTCAACACTGTGTAGGATTTTTGGTTGCTTCCTTTCTTTGGAATAACACTCTGCTACAGTGGTTTCTGTGTCCCATGTCTGAAGTTCATGATTGCTTCATAAGTAAAAACTTACTCTCCCCATGGGTAGAAGGGTAACCAACGTCAACTCTTTCTTATCTACAACTCAGAAGTGAGCTTCTCAAGGTTAGTGTTGAAGTAATAAGATATTGGCTCTTGGAAGAAACACTGTCACTCCAGACTTAAAAATTTCATTTCAGTGTATTTTTATACACTGACTTACTTGCATTATAGACTAACATGATTTCTTATGTTTTTTAAACATGCTTGTTATTACTTTATCCACTTTTCTCCTTGTTTTGTTTGTTTGTTTGTTTGGTTGGTTGTTTGGTTTGGTTAGGTTAGTTTCTTCTTTTAATTTCCCCAATCAGTAGTTTTCTTTATTAACTTTAATGCTTAGTAAAGAGCCTTTGATTGTATTTTAAAATATAAAACATAAAATGTTAATAAATGTTTTATTTTATTAATAAGAACTCAAAGCATGCAGTGTTTTCATAAAATTACATCATCTACAAGGCAAAACTCTTATTTATAAATAAGGTTGTTATTTGCTCTGAATGTGAAAGTGCAATTCTAAGAAATGACTTGCAAATAGTTATTAGTACATGATTGGCACCTGAAGGATTTATATTGAGCTCATAATCACTCTGTAGAATTTGAATGCCACTTTAGCTCTGAGAGAAAAAGTATACTGTAAAATCAATGAAGCAGAAGTACAAAAACAAATTATAGCACATAAATATTAATATAATGCTTTTTAATTGTTACTTTGAAATATATTTATGCTAAAATTATAACCTAATCCAACAAAAATCAAATCCGTGAAATGGAGACTGGAAGACTCAGTCTACCATTTGTGACATGGGATAACGTTTTAAAGGACCTAAACATGTTTATCATTGTTTAAACATTTCTAAAATTGTAAATGTAATCTTATTTATTTATTTATTTATTTATTCATTTTAAAACGACTTTATTTTACAAAACAAAGATAAATGTACAGATTTTAAACATTTTTGCTTAAAATTATACATTTTTGTCAGTACTGTTTTTTCAGACATTGAAATAATTTTTACATAAAACCATGTGAATATATTTTTTTAGTCAGTACTTGATTTTTTTCAAGGGCTTGACAGTATGCATTGAAAACCTAATAGTTACAATAAGCGTAAAGTACATGCAAAATAAAACGCAACATGGAAATAAAGTCTTCTTGTTTTGTAAATATATGGATATTTTTTTTTGTTTTCTTTATTTCTTGGACTTCATACAGCCTGTGAGTTGTTTCTGGGGGAGTGCAAGCCTCTGGGGTTACCATCCCACAATCTGTGACTGCATATTATGTCTGTTCTTTTGTGACTGGGTTATCTCACTCAGGATGATATTCTCTAGATGCAGCCATTTTCTTAAGAATTTGGTTAAGTCACTGTTTCTGGTGGCTGAGTAGTATTCCATTGTGTATATGTACCACAATTTTTGTATCCATTCATCTTCTGAAGGACATCTGAGTTCCTTCCAGCTTCTGGCTATTATAAATAGAGCTGCTATGAACATTGTGGTGCATATATCTTTGCTGTGTATTAAAGTGTCTCTGGGGTATATGCCCAGAAGTGGAATAGCTGGGTCTTCAGGTAGTACTATATCCAATTTTCTGAGGTAACGCCAGACAGATTTCCAGAGTGGTTGTATTAGCTTGCAACCCCACCAACAGTGGAGAAGTGTTCCTCTTTCTCCACAGCCTCGCCAGCATCTGCTGTCATCTGAGTTTTGGATCTTGGCCAATCTGACTGGTGTGAGGTGGAATCTTAGGGTTGTTTTGATTTGCATTTCCCTGATGGCTAAGGATGTCGAGCACTTCCTCAGATGTTTCTCGGCCATTCTGTGTTCCTCAACTGAAAACGTTTTGTTTAGCTCTGTACCCCATTTTTTAATAGGGTTATTTGATTCTCTGGTGTCTAGGTTTTTGAGTTCATTGTACACCTTGGATATTAGGCCTCTATCTGATGTGGTGTTGGTAAAGATCTTTTCCCATTCTGTTGGTTGCCGTTTTGTTTTCTTGAGGATGTCTTTAGCCTTACAGAAACTTTGCAATCTCATTAAGTTCCATTTGTTAATCTTTGACCTTAGAGCTTGAGCCATTGATGTTTTGTTCAGGAAATTTTCTCCGGTACCTATGTGTTCTAAGGTTTTCCCTACTTTCTCATCTAATAGTTTCAGTGTATCTGGTTTAATGTGGAGATCTTTGATCCACTTACACTTGAGCTTTGTACAAGGAGATAAGAAAGGGTCTATTTTCATTCTTTTGCATGCTGAGTGCCAGTTGGACCAGCACCATTTGTTGAATAGGCTGTCCTTTTTCCATTGAATGTTTACTGCTCCTTTGTCAAAAATCAGGTGACCATATACATGAGGGCTCATTTCTGGATCTTCTATTCTATTCCATTGATCCACATGCCTATTTCTGTACCAGTACCATGCAGTTTTCAGCACAATTGCCTTGTAATATAGCTTGAGGTCAGGGATAGTGATTCCCGCAGATGTTTTTTTGTTGTTGAGGATAGATTTCGCTATTCTAGGTCTTTTGTTATTCCATATGAAATTGGACATTGATCTTTCCAATTCCATAAAGAACTGGGTTGGAATTTTGATGGGGATTGCATTGAATCTGTAGATTGCTTTTGATAGAATGGCCATTTTTAAGATGTTGATCTTTCCAATCCATGAGCATGGGAGATCTTTCCATTTTCTGAGATCCTTCTCAATTTCTTTCTTTAGAGGTTTGAAGTTCTTGTCATACAGGTCCTTCACTTGCTTAGTTAGAGTCACACCAAGGTATTTCTTAGTTTTTGTAATGATTGTGAAGGGTACGTTTTCCCTAATTTCTTTCTCCACATGTTTGTCCTTTGAGTACAGGAAGGCTACTGATTTGTTTGAGTTAATTTTGTATCCAGCCACTTTCCTGAACTTGTTTATCCGCTATAGGAGTTCTCTGGTGGAATTTTTGGGGTCACTCAAGTACACTATCATGTCATCGGCAAAGAGTGATATTTTTACTTCTTCCTTTCTGATTTGTATCCCCTTGATCTCCTTTTGCTCTCTAATTGCTCCAGCCAGGACTTCCAGTACTATGTTGAATAGGTAGGGAGAGAGTGGGCAGCCTTGTCGAGTCCCTGATTTTAGTGGGATTGCTTCAAGTTTCTCACCATTAAGTTTGATGTTGGCTGTTGGCTTGCTGTATATTGCTTTTATTATGTTTAGGTATGGGCCTTGGATTCCTGTTCTTTCCAGGACTTTTAACATGAAGTGGTGTTGGATTTTGTCGAATGCTTTCTCAGAGTCTAGTGAGATGACCATGTGATTTTGGTCTTTGAGTTTGTTTATATGGTGCATTACGTTGATGGATTTCCTTATGTTAAACCATCCCTGCATCCCAGGGATGAAGCCTACTTGGTCATGATGAATGATCGTTTTGATGTGTTCCTGGATTCGGTTTGCAAGGATTTTGTTGAGTAGTTTTGCATCAATGTTCATAAGTGAGTAAATGTAACTTTTATTCACCTGATATAAATGCAATCTTTGAGTCTTACTGCCAAATACACTCACTCTTTCAAGTTCTTTCTGAACTCTGTTTGGTTCAGTCAGCTGTTCTGGCTGAAACTCCTCTGCAAGCTGACCAAATAAAACTAAATTCTCTCAGCTTGAGTGAATTTCTCTGCTTGATCTTAACCTGATGTGGCTCCTTCTCATTCTCCTCATCATTCTGTCTTTACCTGTGTTTAGCTTGTTCTCTTTTCAACTTATCTCTGTAAAGCTCTCTAGGTAAAATTGCCTGACAACTCCCCAAACTGAACTGCCAGATACTCTACTTGAAAATAATGTTTCTGAACTCACTCAACTGAACTGATTGACTGCTATATAAGTTTTTTTTAGCATTAAAAGTGTGGGCCATCACTCCAAGATCTGTGTTTTTTTATAAGTAGAGCTTGCTCTTTACCCCAGGCTAGCCTTGAACTCAGAGATATGCTTCCCTATGTGTAAGGAAAGGTTCTGTCTCTAAGGTCTTGTTCCCCAATTGGTTCTTGAAATGTCAATAAAGAAGGCTAGGGACCAATTACTGGATTGGATATACAGGTGGGACTTCCATGTCCCAGAGGAAAAAGACAGGTAAGAGGAGAAAAGATATTTTGCCATGCTTAGAGGAAAGAGGATGCTGCAATCATGTAAGGCCTCAGGGCAGCTAGGGCCTGGAGGCTCCACTAAGGGCAGATGCTCCAAGAGATTGGTGGATTCTAGCCAATACAAGCCACTAAATTTAGGATAGGATGAGAAACAAAGATGATAAATTTTAGGGCATGCCTTTCCAGGGAGGAGATTTCTGTGCCCAGCAATTGTGCCTGGCTTGCACGTTCTAGAATAATGAAGCTGTCTATTTTCTGTTATCTACAGATTTTAGAGTCTTTGGAGTGGGCAGGTAATGCAACTCCTTCAGGAACAAAGGTAGGTACTAAAAGAAGCCAGGAGTGAGTTGGATGTGACAGATTTGGGAGGAGCACATGGCAGCTCTTGGGCATGGTTTTAAAACTACACACAATACCTCTGTATGTTGGAATTTAAAACATGCCTATATTCCAGGCAAAATAGCCATGCTGTTGGATTATAAATCCTATACATAAAAATAGAGATTTTAGCTTCCTGGCTAGATTGTATATTTAGTTTTAGTAACATATAAAATGAATTTTTGCAATTAATTATGTATTTTATTATTGTTTTCTTGAGGTATATTTATCCAAAATCATATTATCCTAGGCTGGAATTGAACTTTTGACAATCCTTCTGCCTGGGTTGCTTCAGTGCTAAGACTGCACTTTTGTGCCTCTTGACATGGCTGCTTCTTGATATTTTCAATACATACAGAAGCACTTGAGATCCAAGTATGTAAAAGGGGTCTACCAGATTTAAATAGTAACATTTTTGCAGGGAAAGCTGATACCTATTTTGAAATTCTGTTTAAGGCATGGAATTCAATTCATCTCTGACTTAATAGATTTTAGATTCCTCTGAGGGAAATCTACCAACTACAGTATCATTTTTGTAGAAGGCATGCTTTAATTTAAAAATATAAAAAAATGAATTACAATGTTTTCAGAAGAAAAACTACAACTTGATTCAGAAACTGTCCTTGACAATATAAAGATGCTTCACAATAAAATACCTTTGATAATACTAATGAAATGGCAACACAAACTCTGATTTTCATCAAAAACACAGAGATCAATTTACACTACAAATGTTCTTAGTCCAGTGATAATTTAAATAAAAAAAATATACTTAACTTGATTCTAAGTTAGAGAATTACAAATGATATTGTGATAGCATGTATGCAATATTATTTACTAAGGATGTTTTCAGCTTTTCAATGTTTAAATAAATGCATATATAATCTAAATCAATCATTAACTTTTAGAAATGAATTATATTTGTTTGTGAAATGTATTCCATGTTTATTTATTGCACATAGAATATATATTCTATTTATTGTTCAGAAACTCTATTATAGTCTATATTGCTTTAGTATAGGACAGCAATAAATACTTATAATTGATGTTATGCCGAAAGTAATGGTAATTATAAAAAGAGAGAATAATGGTAATTATAAAAAGTGGTCTCCTGTGAGATTTTCATTGTCCATAAAATGTACTGACCCTTGGGAATTCTCAAAATCCCAACATATTGAATTAGTATAATTTAATAACTCGTTTTAGTTATTTTACTCATGTCTTTAACACTCCCAGGGATAATTTGGCCATTATGATAGAAGCAAATAAAATTTAAATGTATTTATAATTTATAACTTTAATACATGAGAAGTAGCAAAGGCTAAAATGTGTGTATATGTATATCCTATTTTATTTCTGTTAAACAGAGTTGTACTTCATAAAAATATGCACTTGGGCAAAGCCCTAAAGAAAATAAGAAGGTCAACCATAGGTATATTGGGAGTATTCAGCAGAAGTGTTGGGCAAGCCTAAATTTTTTGAAGCATGAGCTCATTTGCTATTTTCTATTCATTGGCCAACAGTGTTTTTCATCCTTTGTCTATATACCTTAAATGAGAGTTATTTAAGTTAGTTGCTTAATTTTTCTTTTTTAAGGACTGAAAAAAGAGGCAATAATATTCACACCTAAAATGCCAGAAGCATATTGATGTCCAATTCTCTTAAAGGACTGTTTATAGCTTTTATTCTTGGATATTTTTGGTAATAGTCTCATTATTTTTCTCTTTTCTTCTTGTTTGAATGTTTTATTTTTTTATTTGATATATTTTATTTACATTTCAAATGTTATATCTTTTCCTGGTTTCCCCCTCCATAAATTTCCTATACCATCTCCCACTTCTATAGGGGTCTCTCCCTACTCACCCCCCCCTACTGACACCCTGCCCTGACATTCCACTACACTGGGGAATCAACCTTGGCAATACCAAGGGCTATAATGTGGTATGATATTTAATTTTATTTTCTCTTAACAAATTACTTTAGTTTTAGTTCATATTACTTAACCATATGATGTTTTTGTGCATTTGTACCACCTTATAATGTAAAATACAATTTTTATTAGCACAGCATTATTTCTGTTTTTGGTTTCTCAGTCACTTTACAGAGTGAGCAAATTAATGAATACTAAGTTATTGTATGATCAATATAGTTGATTAATTTGACTTACTAATGTAAAATTTGGATTGACATTTTCCTTAGAAACCTCCTAAATATATATAGAAAACAAATCTTTTTTTTTTCATTTTTGTGCCTTATTCAAGAACTATCAATAGATTTCGTTAAATTTTCAGATACAAAAACATGTATTTTGTGTTTCTAGATTATATACAAATGTTAAAATAATTAAAACTATATTGTAATGTAGTAGATATGTAAAGAAACTGCTAGTGAGAACATCTGACACTGACTTTATATGGGTCTTTGAACAAGGTGTCCTACTGAGTAAACTATCCTGGGCTCATGTGGGTGCATAGAGACTGAAGCGCCAACTAAACAGCTTGCAGATCTGTACCTAGGCCCACAACACATATGTAGTAGATGTGAGGCTTGGTCTTCTTGTGAGTTCCCTAACAATTGGAATAGAGCTATCTCTGACCAGGGGCTCAGTTGCCTGTCTTTAGATCCCTTTGGCTTGTACATCTAATAAAAAAAATGTGGAGAGATGAAGACACAACATCATGTGAAAATGAATGTAGCATTTGTGGCTTGTTTATAAAACAAGACAAAACAAAACAAACAAGAAAATTCAAGAATTTCCATTCTGAGGATACTTTTAGTCTTTCTGAGATTTGATGTGTCAGGGCCGGTTTGTATCCACAAGGAAAGGGAGCCTTCAAATCTTCTAGGAAGGAGAGAGGGACTGGGAGAGAGGGTGTGAGGATGAATCTGCAAGGTAGATAGATAGATAGATAGATAGATAGATAGATAGATAGATAGATGGATGGATGGATGGATGGATGGATGGATGGATGGATGGATGGATGGATGGGTGGGTGGGTGGGTGGGTGGGTGGGTGGGTGGGTGGGTGGGTGGGTGGATGGATGGATGGATGGATGGATGGATGGATGGATGAATGGATGGGTGGGTAGGTGGGTAGGACAAAAAACAATACAAAAAGATTAAAAATGTGAAACAAATTTGTATTTTACAAATTAAAAAGAAAATAATAAGGGTCTTTTTAAAATGTAAGTAAGGAATCTTGTAATGAAATCATGCTGGATTTAAAGGTAATGTTAAACACAAAGACTTGTATACTAATAAGAAAATTCAGATGGAGCCTTGCAACAGAAATAAAGATGGAATATTATCCAAAAATGAGTGTAGCATCTGCAGTTCATTTATAAAATAAATAAAGAAATAATCAAACAAACAAGCAAAATATTGCCAGTCACAAGAAGTTAGAAGAAAGCCATAAGACAGTGTCTCCCTCTGATTCCCTTAAGGGAACACATACTGCCAGCACATTGATTACAAATGTCTCATCTCTTCATCTGTGAGAAAATAGACCTGTGATATTTTAAGCCATCAGTGCTCTGGCAATTTGTGAAAGCCACCCTGGGAAACGAACACACCTACTCACAGCTTACAATATCTAAATCAATGCAAAAATCCAAGACAGCTTCTTCAGAAAACAAATAGATGTCATCAACACACAGCAAAAACGTATGCTTTCAGAGTGTAACCAACACCAGAATGGTGTTTAAGGTAACAATTTTCATTTTTTGTTTTTTTTCTTATTTCTATTGTACATGTGAGGTTACTGTCTTTTAAACACACACACACACACACACACACACACACACACACACACACATATATATATATATATATATATATATATTCCTACCCATAAACACAGACTGTGTTTTTATTAATAATGAGGACACTAAATATATACAGGTGTACACACACACATACACACACATGTCTTTGTCTTTCTTCAAAACATAATCTCATTCATAAAACAATTTCAAGTAAAGTATATGTAAAACATATTTATATATAAGAAAGTAAACTACTAAGAGAGTAGGGTAGTTCAAAGCTGCTAATAAAAAAACATAATAAGGTTTCCTTAGTATCTTATAGCCAAAACTGACAACTACTATCCCGTCATCTTCCATTTATGTACTCCACAAAATAACTACATGTAAATTACTCCTATCAGGCAGTAAGTGTTCAATGTTACCACAGTGACACAATATTAATAAAGAGCCTTGATAAATTTTAAATATTGTAGAGGTGTACAGAGTAAATTTCATACATTTTTCTACTAGGTTGTGAAACATGGTACATAAAACTGTTTTAAAATTTTTCATAGACAAAGTTTTAATCTAGTAATTTATTTAATTTGTGATATTAACGTTTCATTTTAGTTCTGAGTAACGACATTCACATGTATGGTTGACATGAGCTTTGACGACCCTTGCTTTATTGAAACAATCAAAGCTATAATTCCAACAAATATTAGGTAATATGACATTCAGCACAGTGGCACCAAAATCGTGCCACGGTTATTCCTGTGTGAATTCTATTTACCACAAAAATTAAATTTTTTTACCTCATATATAATGGGTAGAGCTAATACCTCCTTGCCTAAGCAGAAAGGTTCAACAAAGATACCCAGTCAACAAAAAATTTCATTCACATCTGCTCCTAGTTGTGAGTTCTGTTGTAAACAGGATTTTCTTTACAGATCAATTTCTCAGATGAATGCAAAATCAACACACTAAAATTCTATATTTTATGAAGGCTAATAGAAGTCAACATGTATTTATACAAACATTTAGGAACATTTGAACTTAATTAAGTACTTATAGCGTTGAAGAACATTGATCTTTATTGTTTCTACCTATCGGATATGTATACCTATCAGATACATATAGTTTATCAAATACAAATTATTTAAGTCAAATAACATGGCTTATAAAGACATAGCTTTAAAATTCACCACATAAGAGATAGCCTGAATTATTGTACCACACATAACATAAGTTTAATAATATTTCACCTTGATCATTTGGTCTTAATTATCTCACATGGTCAATTGATAATTCAAATTATACAATATAATATTTGTTAGCATTTCTTCTATGTATCACCCAACAATATCCAGGTAGTCCTGGCTTGCTATAAAAGGGACTGTTTGCTCTCTCTCTCTCTCTCTCTCTCTCTCTCTCACTTCTTTTATCTGTCTATACTCCTTTTTTCAACTCCTTCTCCCATGCCATAAATAAACTCTTTTCTACATTATATTTGTCTTATACACATTCTATACAATATTTTGAACCCTGGTTGGTACCTCAGGGTTAAGTAATACCTCAGTATGGGTCTGTCTATTCATCCCTCCCACCACACCATACCATGTTCTACAAAACTTACGATGAACTTTATTTTTAAACGACTTTATTTTACAAAACAAAGATAAATGTACAGATTTTAAACATTTTTGCTTAAAATTATACATTTTTGTCAGTACTGTTTTTTCAGACATTGAAATAATTTTTACATAAAACCATGTGAATATATTTTTTTAGTCAGTACTTGATTTTTTTCAAGGGCTTGACAGTATGCATTGAAAACCTAATAGTTACAATAAGCGTAAAGTACATGCAAAATAAAACGCAACATAGAAATAGTCAAAGTCTTCTTGTTTTGTAAATATATGGATATTTTTTTGTTTTCTTTATTTCTTGGACATCATACAGCCTGTGAGTTGTTTCTGGGGGAGTGCAAGCCTCTGGGGTTAACATCCCATTATCAGTGACTGCATATTATGTCTGTTCTTTTGTGACTGGGTTATCTCACTCAGGATGATATTCTCTAGATGCAGCCATTTTCTTAAGAATTTGGTTAAGTCACTGTTTCTGGTGGCTGAGTAGTATTCATTGTGTATATGTACCACAATTTTTGTATCCATTCATCTTATGAAAGACATCTGGGTTCCTTCCAGCTTCTGGCTATTATAAATAGAGTTGCTATGAACATTGTGGTGCATATATCTTTGTTGTGTATTAAAGTGTCTCTGGGGTATATGCCCAGAAGTGGAATAGCTGGGTCTTCAGGTAGTACTATATCCAATTTTCTGAGGTAACGCCAGACAGATTTCCAGAGTGGTTGTATTAGCTTGCAACCCCACCAACAGTGGAGAAGTGTTCCTCTTTCTCCACAGCCTCGCCAGCATCTGCTGTCATCTGAGTTTTGGATCTTGGCCAATCTGACTGGTGTGAGGTGGAATCTCAGGGTTGTTTTGATTTGCATTTCCCTGATGGCTAAGGATGTCGAGCACTTCAGCAGATGTTTCCCATTCGGTGTTCCCCAACTGAAAACGTTTTGTTTAGCTCTGTACCCCATTTTTAATAGGGTTATTTGATTCTCTGGTGTCTAGGTTTTTGAGTTCCTTGTACACCTTGGATATTAGGCCTCTATCTGATGTGGTGTTGGTAAAGATCTTTTCCCATTCTGTTGGTTGCCGTTTTGTTTTCTTGACGATGTCTTTAGCCTTACAGAAACTTTGCAATCTCATTAAGTCCCATTTGTTAATCTTTGTCCTTAGAGCTTGAGCCATTGGTGTTTTGTTCAGGATATTTTCTCCTGTACCTATGTGTTCTAAGGTTTTCCCTACTTTCTCATCTAATAGTTTCAGTGTATCTGGTTTAATGTGGAGATCTTTGATCCACTTACACTTGAGCTTTGTACAAGGAGATAAGAAGGGGTCTATTTTCATTCTTTTGCATGTTGAGTGTCAGTTGGACCAGCACCATTTGTTGAATAGGCTGTCCTTTTTCCATTGAATGTTTACTGCTCCTTTGTCAAAAATCAGGTGACCATATACATGAGGGCTCATTTCTGGATCTTCTATTCTATTCCATTGATCCACATGCCTATTTCTGTACCAGTACCATGCAGTTTTCAGCACAATTGCCTTGTAATATAGCTTGAGGTCAGGGATAGTGATTCCCGCAGATGTTTTTTTTTGTTGTTGAGGATAGATTTTGCTATTCTAGGTCTTTTGTTATTCCATATGAAATTGCACATTGATCTTTCCAATTCCATGAAGAACTGGGTTGGAATTTTGATGGGGATTGCATTGAATCTGTAGATTGCTTTTGGTAGGATGGCCATTTTTAAGATGTTGATTTTTCCAATCCATGAGCATGGGAGATCTTTCCATTTTTATGATGATCTTTTAATAAAACACAACAATGTTCACACAACTGGTACATACTTAATTTAAATTAAGTACTTGTACACCAAAATATAAGTCAAGAATTTAGCAAAAAGAAAAAAAATGGAAAAAAAAAAAAAAAGATTCTAGGCAGGTTTCTACAGGAGTCAGTACCAATGATCCTGATTTATGCCTTTTGTTTTAACTTCTACTCTCTAAAGACCACTTGCAGTAATTTCCTGGAACACTGTGTTAATGGGCTCTTCTCTGAGTTGCAAGAGTTCCATAAGCATGAAAAGTAAGAAATGTTGAGAAGCCAGTGCCTCATCAGGGCTCAGCAGTGAAAAGGTTGTGGTTTGGGGTTGAGAAGGCAGTAAACTGCTTAGTGTATAAGCATGAAGATCTTACATTAGTTTCCTGAAACATATTAAAACAATCCACATATGGTACACATATGTAATCTCAATGCAGAGGAGACAAATACAGGTAGAACTCTGAGGATTCCTGTCCAGCTAGTCAAACCTAATTAATGAGATCCAGCCTAAGTATAAAACCATGTATAAAAAATGTAAGTGTCTGATCCAACTTCTGTCTTCTGCACACACATCTAAATATAGACACACACACACACACACACACACACACACACACACATACACACACACACATATACATACACACACACACAGGTGTACCTGCGTGCATATGTATATACACCTAGTATAACATAAGCAACAACATGATAAAGATGATGATAAAGTATGAGCCTAGCATAAACACCATTTTATAGCCTGTGTACTGTAATGAACAGTGAATAATGAAAATATAGAAATATCAAAATATGACTTTATTTGAAAGTAAGATCACTACATATATAACAAGTTAAGCAAGTTAAGATTATTTTGAATAGAGCAGAGCTTAAACTTAGTGATCCCTGCCCTTTTTTTTAAACAAAAAGCTCTTGCGGAACTCGAGAAATGGGATAGAATTTCAAAAGTAAATAAAATAACCTATATATATATATATATATATATACATAAACAAATAAACAAAAGTCCTGACACAGAATTATGAGATGCAGAGGAAATAAACTTGAAGCCATCCTATTAAAATCAGGGACAAAACTGTCCAGTCTCCCCATATTTATTCAATATAGTACTTGATGTTCTTGTCAGAGCAATTAGGAGATAAAAAAAATACAAATTGGAGAGGAAGAAGTCAAGATTTCAGGATTTTCAGATTATATGATAGTATACCTAAGTGACCCAAAGAACCATCCACTACAGAACTTCTACAACTGATAAACAACCACAGGAAAACATTTGGCTATGAAATTAAATCAAACATATCAGTAGATTTCCTCTCTATTCAAGGGATAAATGGGCTGTAAAAGGAATTAGGGAAAAGACACCCTTTCAAACAGACACAAATAATATGACATATGTTGGTGTGATTCTAACCAAGCATATGAAATTTCTATATGACAAGAACTTCAAGTCTCTGAAGACAGAAATTGAGGAAGACCTCAGAAGATGGAATGTTTTCCCATGCTCATAGATCAGGAGTATTAGTATAGCAAAAATGACCATCTTAACTAAAACAATCTACAGATTCAATGCAATCATCAACAAAATTCCAATTCAATTCATCACAGAGATATAAAAAGCAATTCTCAAATTTGTCTGGAATAACAAAAAATGCCTATATATCAAAAACCATTTTCAACAGCAAAAACTTCTAGGCGAATCACTCTCCCTGACTTCAAACTGTACTACAAAGTAATAGTGATTTAAAAAAAAGTATTGTATTGGTACAGAACCAAAAAGGTAGATCAAGGGCATAGAACTGAAGACCCAGAAATGAACCCACATACCTATGGTCACTTGATTTTTGATAAAAGATCTAAACCACCCAGTAGAAAAAAAGAAACTATTTTCAACAAATGATGCTGCTCCAAATGATGGATTAAAAACAATGACTTTATGAAATCTTTAGGCAAATGGGTGGAACTATAAAATGTCTTCCTAAGTGTGATAACCCAGTCACAAAAGAGTACACATGGTGCGTACTCACTGATAAATTGATACTAGTCCAAAAGCTCAGAATACCCATGTTACAACTCACAGCCCATATAAAGTTCAAGAGAAATAAAGACTAAAGTGTGGCTGCTTCAGTCTTTCTTAGAATGGAGAATAAAATAATCACAGGAGGTAAAAGGTGGGAGGGACCTTGGAGGAAGAGATGAGAAGGAGGAGGAAAGTGAGGCAGTATCAGGTATGGGAGAAGACAGGAATGATATGCAGGGCGTTAAGAAATGGAATAGAGGTGTGTAGGAGTGAGGGATAGGGAACTGGTTGTAGCCACCAGAAAGCCCCAGATGCCAAGAAATCAGAGGCTCCCAGGACCCCATAGAGATGAGATTAGCTGGAATGTCCAAAAAAGTGAGGGAGAAACTCTAGAAACCATTTTCTAAAACTAGGCAAGGCCCCAGGTTGAGGAAACATGCCATCCACATATCCCCAAATATTTAACCCTGAATTGTTCCTATCTAAAGGAAATTGGGATATGAAGTGTGGATCACAGACTGCAGGAATGGCCCTGCAGTGACTGTCCTGTGAAGGGATTCATCCCCTATACAGGCAACAGTCCCAGACACTATTGGTGATGTGAAAAGTTCTTACTGACAGGAGCCTGATATAACTGTCCCCTGAGAGGCTGTGCCAGATGCTGATGCTTCCAGCCAACCATTGGACTGAGCACAGGGACCCTAATAGAGTAGTTAGGCAAAGGACTCAAGGAGCTAAAGGTGTTTGAAACCCCCAAAGAAGACCAACAATATCAACCGGCCAGATCGCCCAAGTCTTTCAGGGACTAAACCACCAACCAAGAGTACACAAGGAGAGACATGGCTCCAGCTACATATGTAGCAGAGGATGGCTTATCTGGCACCAATGGAGGAGAGGGCATTGGTCCTGTGAAGGCTTGATGCCCTGTATAATCGAATGCTTAGGCATGTGGTGTGGGAAGCAGGAGGAGGGAGGTGGGAGAGAGGGTTTGTTGGGCTGGAGAGGTTACCAGGAAAGAGGATAAAAATTAAAATGTAAATAAATAAAATATTCAATAAGAAAAGCAAAAAAAAAAAAAAAAACAACCAAACCAAGACAAAAAACAAAACAAAACAAAAAGCTGGGAGTATACAGAAATAACCACAAGCACAATATTAGCGACTCCCAGGAATCATTGAGTTATGAAAAAAAAAAAAAAGTGGAGGACACTTCTCCAGAGCATTTCGGCCAGACAATGTAATAGGTTAATCTAGAAAACTGATAATATCAGCTTCAGACCATAACCTAAGAAGGAGTCTTACCTGTGAGTCTTAATAACAAACTCATGCTCTTTCTGTCTAACTTTGATTTTAGAATCTTCCCAAATCCAAATGTTGTCTAGAACGTTAACATTGTAAAGGTCTGGGAGAAGGTGTTAAGCACTGAACCAGAAAGACAATCTGGGATTTGCATGTCTGTATATAAAGAAGAACGACAAATATTTTTACTTTCAGAAATCATACATATTGAAGCTGTTTAAGAAATGATTGAGAATCAGTTGATTTAATAATAACTTCTCCATAGTAAGCACACAGATGAACAAAAAAATTAGAGACATATATTCTAGGACTGATTTTTTTTCCGTCATAGTATTTATTTTCCTTTTTGTCCCTTGGCTTCAAAGGAAACTAAGCATTCCTATCAAATCATTGTCAAACCAGAGCATCATCAGATTATACAAACCAAGGAAAAACTGGGGACACTGGGATTAAAACAAAACTTGTTTTATTTTACTATATTTGCAATTTTATACTTGCCTAGCTTCCAAAAGCATGCTAAACTTCTGATAAGTTCTTGTAGTCTCCTCAAAAACTTATCTTAAATATCTTAAGTATCTTAAAATATAGCATTTATTTTAATATCAAAATCAAACAATAAAAATGAGTTTATGTAATGAAGGATGTCTAGCAACTTCTAATTGAACGCAAACAAACTCAATGTAGGGCCTTGAGAGATTTCATGAAAGGAAGAAAGCTCCCAAGCAATTAAGATGTTTTATTGAGGCTAATGCAACTCAAATGTTTAAAAGAATGCATCAGCAAAAAAAAAAAAAAAAAAAAAAAAAAAAAAAAAAAAAAAAAACTAAATACACAAGGAAGGCATAAATGAGAGTAGTAGCACAGAAAAAATTAAGTAATAATAAATAATGATCAAATTTTCAGATCTGAAAAGGAAAAATATACTGCAACCTTCTGTTTTTATCATACTGGCCTTTTCTGGAAAGAGAAATACAATGTCCTCAAAATAATGTCCTTTTCTTCTCTTCTCAAGTAACAAGGAAATATTGAGACAATTTAAAGTCTTTAAAAATGAGAAATTAACGACCAAACATTCCCCTCTTTGAACTAAATTCTCTTTTTATGGCCTAATTTGAGAGCAACTGACAAGGCTGAACTTTATCTAAGCCTATGTTCCCAGACAGCAGCAAAGGTTGCTGGAGAATCTGCCATCAATTTGAGACATATTTTACTGTGTTTCAAGAAACAGTGAACTGAAATGGCGCACTCCTTTTTTTGCATGTAACCCAATAGCCTTTCTTCTCTTCAGAATGGAGACTAACTGCACAGATTTCCCAAAACCCCTGAGTAGTGACCATAAAGCCTGGTTTTCTGCTGCAGTGGGATCTTCCTTGTGAATTTTATTTGTATAAGAGAAGGCTGAATAAAGTCAACCCCTTAATTGTCAAGGGCATTTTACCTTTTATGAAACGTTAGCCAACTACATTCCTGATTTCTGTCTGGACTAATTTTTCATTTACTATTCAGTTGGTCAATTTCCAAGCAGCTAAGAGCTCATATCTTGATCCTCAAGCAATAGGCAAAGAAAGCACATTGGTAATGTCATAAGCCTTCTGAAATCTTAAAATCTGTTTCCCCTTACACACCTCCTTCTATAAGGATTAAAAAAAAAAAAAACAATATTTTCCACCCACTGTGTACCAAGTATTCTAAACTATGAGCTTATGGATGCTATTCTCATTTTAACATTCTAACAGCTATGTTGAAGTTTCATGGACTTATTTCTCAGAGTATTCAAGAATTCCAATTTCTTCTCATCTTCGAAGAAATTCTAATTTGCTTTTATGGAGATTTACATTACATTACATTACATTACATTACATTATATTATATTATATTATATATAATTTCAGAGAGAGATATCCGTTTTGGTTTGGATTTTATTTCTCTGCCTAGTAACTATATATAGGTATCATATATATCTTAAAAGATTGTCATTCCACTTTGCTAATTTATTTTGCTTTATGTAATTCTATTAGTTTAATGTAGTCTTATATATCTATACTTGCTTTTGTTTCAATGAGCTTAATGAATGAAGTTTACAAAAAGGAAATAGGTAAAACTAACATCATAAAGCTTTTTTTTCTCTATGTCCATCTTGTTTTTAAAATCCTCACATTTAATTCTGAGCCAGTCTTAAGTTAATCTTTGTAGATACTGTACTGTAAAAGTTCAATTTCATTATTTCTGTATGGTCACTTGAAGATAAGCTAGGTGACATGTGTCAGCTACCATCCATATATTAGCTAACTTAACAGAAAAATGCTTACATGATTATAAGTCCCCTTTCCTGGACTTTCTTCACAGTGCTACACTTAATTACTACTAGTTAAATAAAAATTTTAATTAAAAAGTGATAATTCCATTTCCAATTTTTATACAGAACAATTGTAATGATAGTGTAAATTTATTATTCATCTATACATTTATTTGAGTATCTGATAATATTAATCAAATTGAACTTTAAAGATGATTGCCTCAGTTATTAAACTTTATTACTCTCTCTTACTTGACTGTTCAAATTGTTCTGATAAAATTCTATGTTTCTTAAAACTGGAATCTAATCTAAAGGCCCAAAAAGTAGAAGTTGTTTTCCCTCAGATTATGTTGTTTTAATTTAATTTTCATAGATGGACTAGTGAATGCCTTCTTTTAATTGAAGTTTGACTAATCATAAATAATAATACTATGCAACTTGTGGTTGCCAATATTTTTAAAGGATTACTTAAAACAATATAGTGTATTTGTTTTTGTATTTCTTTGACTAAGAATAGTTAGAAAAAAGAGTTTCTTGAATCTACTTTAATGTTATTGGATTCTTTTAATTTGCTGTAGTTATGCCTTTTATTTGGTGACAATCATTGTTCTGTAGATAACAATAGCATGTGTAGTTCTAACACTTTGTCAATTTGACTGTTGGGCAAATTACTGGGGATGCACTGGTGGCTTGACAGGATGCTATTTTCATCCTAGCTTAGATGATAACGGCAGCAGTGCTTGCAAGCCCCACACGTGTGCTGTTAATATGCTTGACACCTTTATATACATTGATTTTATACCTTACCAGAAAGAGTCAACCCTCAATTGGATAAACTGTTTGCATTGATACTGAGGTGGACTTAGTGATGGTGTCTATTGCTTTATTATAGTTAGTTTTCACACTTTAGTTAACATTTATGCCTCAGAGATAAAACTTAATAGTAAATATTTGCTCATGTTTGAGACAAAAGATGTCTAGTCAATCCTACAAGTATCTTAAGTCAGTACACTCTAGATTTTGTTTTCAGTATCATAACCTATTGCCAAGTTATAGAAATTATGAGATTCTCAGGGTCATATTGAACTAAAAGCCTTTCCACTGGGCCTTAATGCATGGTGCTCAAACAAGCTCCTTTTTTTAGACTGGAAACTGCTTAGCAGTAGTTGCATGAGGCCAGAGCGTTTGTGAGCATTTCCCTGATACTTTGATGTATGAAAAGGAAGTCATCACTTTCTCTACATTGAAGAATATGATTTACAAAGCTGGTACTAACTTCTGATCCTGATAATTTTACACTTTCCATTCTAAGAGGTTGTGATTGTCGATCCCAAGGCTCTAATATGGTGAGTCTCTGACGCCTGCGGTATATCTTGTGCATCATTGAATGATTAACCTCCTGTTAACTTTATCTACAGTATGATAGGTCTCTACTGATTTTGTTTCAAATTACATCTGCAAATACCATATAAGATGTTGAAATTCGTAATAAACTAGCTTTCATAAGCCATCAATATAAATATGATCTCTTGATGTTTTCTCATCTCCTGGCCCTCCTACTTAGAATCATTACACTGAAGAATCACCTGCTAGTCCAGGTCAATAAGCATCTTGAGCAACATAGGATAGGTAAACATTACAAAAAGAAGAAAAATCACATTGATTTCTAGGTTTCATTGTTTTTAAATATCTGTCTCACAAGTGAGAAGTATTTGATTTGACCTAAAAGAATATCAGAGCTATGCCTGACCCTTGAATCTTTTGCAGACTGATTTTCCATTCCCATTCTTTTATGTGCATTTAGGGGTCTTTCTTCTTCACTATGTATGATATTAGAAACTAGCATTATGTCCTCTGTATTATCAAAATTTTCATGAACAGTGGGCAGAATATCAAGGAGAAATGCTGAACCACTCACTATATCATGACTATAAGCAGAAGTGTGAAAGTAACTTTGGGAAAAAAATCTGAAGCTCTCCTGTTGAAACTGAAATTAGAAGTGAGATTTAGCAACTGAGAAAATTGTAAAAGTTGTGTTAGCAAGGTCCACATAACATGAAAAGACATACAATATTTTTGTCAAAAGAGCAATGTTTAGAACATTGGATGTTTTAAAGGTATGGACGGTAGGAACAATACAGTTTTTAGGACTCTACAACCAACATTCACCTTGACATAAATCTTGCCATATTTAGTGATACAAATAGGACTCGTCATATGGTTTTGCTTTAGAAACTCCTCTTGAATACTTTAATATTTTGTGAATCCAATTTATATGAATATTAAATCATTGATACCCACTGGAATCCTTCCAATCCTGTAAATGTTACTACATATCATGGTATTAATGCCTGAAATCCTTAAGTTCAAGGTGCCCGCAGAAGTCACCTTGTTCATAATTCTTGTGAGCACAATCCTGTCAGGCCTTTATATTGATCAAAATAGAGCATCTCATACACTCAATTCATTCAGTGATGCCTATTTGCCCTCTACTGTCTTCTAGTTTCTGACATTCATAGGAACCACACTTGGCAAACAACCAGCATTCCCCAATTGCTCATGTGGGCCTTTCCTTTAGGCTCCGATCTCTTTTGTTTATTATATAAAATTAAACAACCTGTATCTAAGGATCTATGGGTGATACATAGGTATTACTCAGTTTTTCCATTTTTGTGACTCTCTGGCTGACTCATTCTTCTATACAGCCTCAGCCTCACTATTCAGGGGGTGAGAGATTCTTATTTCTTGCTTAAAATTTCTTCACTTCAAGAAGTTTACATACACAGTATTACTGGACTAGCATATAATTTAGTTTGCTTTGACTTATTCAAAGGCATCTAAGCATGCTGAGTCATGATATTTCTTCTGACTTAAAGGTCAAATCACTGAGAAGTATGTTCTATCATTTCTATTTTTCCCTCTCAAGCTTTATACTTCAACTTACAACAGGTTCTTAGTGTTTGGTATAGGAAAGACACTTTACCATGTGTATAACTTGTAGCTTTGCCCTTATACTCCACTAGAAATTAAAAATATATAGATTTGATCTCATTCCCTGCCTTTCATTTTCTTTTTTGTTAATGCAAAGGCTAAACTGCAAGATAATACAAACATGTTTTTTTCTCAGTGTAATTACTTCCTTAGAAGGACAAGATCTCTCTGGGAACACCGATCACCCACAGTAAACCCACACCGCTCTCATCACGGTGCAAGTATGAACGGCTCACATTCATACCAGTGTCAGAAACTGGAAAATATTCCAGTCAATCATGTGTACTACATAATTGCGCTCATACACCAGAATCCATTTATGTTAGAAGCATGTCAGAGAGATGGAAATGAGCGCCTGGACATTCTTCTCAAGGGTGGTCCACTTCCACAGACCTAGACTACTTATTAATCATGCATAGCATGAAGCACAAATACTGCTGCACATCACTTGAAGGTAGTTGTCATATTGTAGATTTTCCAATCTCAAATGTATCAGCTGCAAAACACAATTCCATGTCTTTTTTAATCTTAAATTCAAATTTATTCATTTTTATTTTTTTTCTTACAAATTTATTTAAAGAAGAGAGATACATGTATAGATCTCCAAAAGCACTCTGTCAATTCTTTTAGAGGTTTGATAGCATATTTGAAATCCCACTAGTTACCATAAGCATAAAGTGCATGTAGAACAGAATGTATTCAGAGATCATTATGTTTAATCTATACACAATTCTATGTCTTATAACACATTGTAGAAACTATGCAATAGGTCAACGCCCTGTTCATCTTTGGTCCTGTCAAATTTTATTAGTAGTCATGGTAAAATTTATTACTTTGGGAGACAGGAACAAAAAGTACTTCTGCTTTTGGGTAGGATACTGATGGCATACCAAATATTTCATCACATGTAAGCCTAGCCTGATAATCCAGAGAATTTTAAGAACTTAGTTAGAGGCTTTTTGGAATGAATGACATAAAATCAGAATAAATAAAGTATAACAGCAATAAAATAATTAACATTAGCCAGAATGACTGAAGAATTTAAAAATTAGAATGTGAGAAAATATCCAAATAAGGGGCAAGCAGCTTTCTAGAAGCATCACTTTCCCCATGAATTGTTTATTTATATGTATAAACTAAAGAGAAACATTACAAATCTTTTGACTTTTTGTACATCCTGGGTCTACTACACTTGGCGAATTTCCCAGGTTTTGTATATTCATTAACATCCAGAATCTGATAAGCTTTCTCCTAACTGCTAGAAGGAAATACTTCAACTTTGAGGACATCACTTCAGAGCAGTGGTCTTCAAAGTGCCTCAGCAACAGTGGATGCAGCGGATTATCTTCTAAGAGAAGAAGAGCCGTTCCTACTTCAAGTGGATCAACTTAGACATGTTTTTCAGAGTAACAGAAAATTGTTTATTAAAACTATCCATATTAGCTTCAGGGACAGGAGAAACACTTGTAAAACACACAAAGTCATAAATACATAAATGTTTTTAGATTTTTCAGATAAAAATTAAGGAGAGTATAATAATTTGACCCTTCAGAGGAAAAGGATAATAAAGGAGATAGAAGTAAAAATAGCAGAAACATATTATCACTGACCGAGGAATGCTTGGTGGCCAACCTTGAATCCCAGAAACTGAAGAGGCAGAATCACACAGACATCTGTGAGTTCAAGGCCAGACTGAATTCAATAGCAAGTATCAGTGCACACTATGTTACAGGGGACACCCTGTCTCGAAACTACAAATTAATAAACAAACAAAGGCTGGGAGAAAACTTAGGTAATGGATGGAGGATTTTAAATACAAATGATACAACAAATGTATAATGAATTACATCCTCAGCAGTCTAACAGATATTATTACTTATCATATGATTAAAATGAAGTCCCTAAATATTAGTTTGCATATAGAAGATAAAAAGGTGGATTTAATTGCTAATTAGATTTTTTGATGATTCAATAAGCCTCAGAGACACAGGCCTCAGAATCTCCTTGTATTTATGAGGTAGATTATTTGTAGTCCTATAAGTTTCAACTTAAGTGCCAAACAACTATGTTCAATATATTGAACTTCTTACTAAGTTACATGTTTTTAACAAACATTTCTTTTTAAGAAGTAATGGAAGCAGGAGGGAAAGAGGAAAAATGAATTTTAGTAAACTTTGAAGTAACATATAATTAATAATAACGTGAAAATGGACATATTGTTTATATGTTCCATATTGAATATAATATATGAATCAATAAAATAATACATTTTGGCACGGCCCATAGCATCAGCGGTGCAAGTCATGGCTGGACAAGTCACTTAGCATATCTCTTCTTGTTTTTCTTGTTTCCTTTATGTTTAGGCAGCAATGTTGTTAAGACCTTATTGGCATAAAATCTGAAATTACTAGGAGAAATGACTTCACAGTATACTCCCTGATTACATGGCTCTTACAATCTTTCTTCCTTTCTTCTCCCATGTTCCCTAAGTATTAGGTATGAATGTAGAGTTAAGATGTACCCACTTGTAGAGGATTCCACAATCTTTATATAGATTGCTTGTGTTTTCTGCAGTGGTTTCTTTCTATTACCAGGCATGGTCTCTTTGAAGACTTTTGAAGACTACACTTCAATTTTGGGTTAAAAACAAATGTTTATATTTTAGTAGTGAATAAGCTATTTTAGTATAGTGCTGGTAGTATCTTCTTCTCCAAGGTTACTTCTCTAATACTGATACTTGACTATTTATAGATTGAGCTCTATTTTTAATTATCCTTTCTTTTTCAAATAGTACAAGAATGGCAGTAATTTATGCCAAAGAGAAGAATCTAAAAGTATTTCTGGCAATGTGAAAGAAAATACTGTCATCCAAAACAACAACAACAAAAATATTGTGCCAACTATTCGGAAGTATATTTTAAAATTTAGATAATGTGTTCTAGTAACAAAATGTAATAAAACGTATTCCATTGAACAAACACATTCGTTTTTACTGAGCATGAGGGTCAAAGATAGCTGAAGAGCTAGTCCTGGAATACCAGTGGGAACAGATGTAGTCTAGAAATCCATGCACATAATCTTTGGTAGAGCTTCTTAATAAGACATTTTGGTACAGTTAAATCAGAACTAACTGTGGATACTGCTAGACTTTCAGTGCCAGTACCGTTTTCCCTATCTTCACTGGACATCAAAATCTGGATACTAAGCTCTAGGTTAATTTTAAAAAGACTGAGTGTTACATCCAATTGGCTGAGCCTTAATTCTATATCTTTATCTGAGACAGACAGTGATAGTATTCTACTCCATCAGGTAGCCCTTCCTACATACAAAGCATTGAAATAACAATGTCTTTGATGCTATGCTACACAAAAGAATTAGAATACCAATAAGCAGAAATTATTAATTTAGGTTGATGATAGACATATACACAGAATATACAAATATTTCATATATTTTAAATTAAATTAGAACATTAAAATGATACATAGGCTTAATTTTGATCTACCCAAGTTCACAAACATCTTAATCTTGTAATCATAGTCTACTTAAAATATTAGAACAAGAGCAGAAAACTGTATCCAGCCTCTAATATCTTTTCCTGTTTATGCATTGGTTAATTACCTTGTTGTACAGATCAATTAGTTCAGTGTACTACTTCTGCTCATGAATACATTGATTTGAAATGTCATTAAATATTTTTTTTAGATTCTTCTTTGTCAGATTTATCAAGGAAGCCTATTAATACTCTGATCTTTAACCTACTTCCATACCACACACCTTTATTATTTTCTACTACTAACTTTCCTGTGTTAGGTTTTACCTTCTACATATGAGTAAGAACATAAAATTTGTATTATTATTTATTATTATTATTATTATTTTATTATTATGTATATGCTCTATGCTGATGTAAATTGTATTCTATCTAAAATTAAAATACCTCAAATTATTCCATTAACATTTGTCTTTATTGTGAAAACACTTGGTCCTTACTTCACTTGGGTGTTTTTGCTTTTGTTTTGATTTTTATTAATTATACTCTGTACTTACATTACAAATTTTATCTCATTTCCTCCTACTCCCAACTCTCATCCCACTCTCCTTGCTTCCATGAAGGTGCTCCCTCTCCCAATCACCCTCTCTACCTCAGCTACTTGGCATTCCCCTACTCTGAGAAAACATATATTCACTGGAGCAAAGATCTCTCCTCCCATTGATGCCAGACAAAGCCATCCTCTTCTACAAATGCAACTGAAGTCATAGGTCTCTCCATGTGTACTTATTGGTGGGTGTTTTAGTCCCTGGGAGCTCTGGAGGGTTTGGTTGGTTGATAATGCTGTTCTTCCCATGGAGTTTCTAACCCTTTTCAGCTCCTTTAGTTTTTTCTCTACCTACTTCATTGGGGTCCCGAGTTCATTCAGCTGGTTAGCTGCAAGCATCCTCAACTGTATCAGTAAGGCTCTGGCAGAGTCTCTGAATAGACTGGCTCCTGCCAGTAAGCATTTCATGGCATCAGCAATAATGTATGGGTTTAGTGTTTGCATATGGGATGGATCCCCAGAGAAGGAGGTCTCTAGATTATCTTTTCTTCAATCCTTGCTCTACTATGTGTTCCTGTATTTTCTCCCGTGAGAGTTTTGTTCTCCCTTCTAAGAAGGACTGAGGCATCCACATTCTAGTCTTTCTTATTTTTGAGCATCAAAAGGTCTTTGAATTTTTGGGGGGTATTCCAGGCTTTTTAAACTAGTATCCCCTTATCAGTGAGTGCACACCATGTGTGTTCTATGTGACTGGGTTACCTCCCTCAGGATGATAGCTTCTAGTTCCATACATTTGCCTAAGAATATCATAAAGTCATTGTTTCTATTAACTGAGTAGTATTCCATGTGGCAATGTATCACAATTTCTGTATCCATTCCTCTGTTGAAAAACATTTTGGTTCTTTCAAGCTTCAGCGTATTATAAATAAGGCTGCTATGAACGTGGTGGAGCATGTGTTCTTGTTATGTGTTGGAGCATCTTTTAGGTATATGCCCAGTAGATATACACCTGGGACCTCAAAAAGTATTATGTACAATTTTTGAGGAACCACCAGACTGATTTTCAGAGTGGTTCCACCAGCTTGCAATCCCACCAGCAATGGAGGAGTGTTCCTCTTTCCCATGTTCCTGCCAGCATTTGGTGTCACTGGAGTTTTTGATCTTAGCAGTTCTGACTGGTGTAAAATATAATCACAGGTGTATTTGATTTGCTTTTCACTGATGACTAGAGATGTTTTCTTTAGGTGCTTCTCAGATGTTAGGTATTCCTCAGTTGAGAATTCTTTGCTTAGCTCTCTATCCCATATTTTAACAGGAATAATTGATTCTCTGGAGTCTAACTCCTTGAGTTAATTGGATATTAGCCCTCTATCAGTTGTAGGATTGGTAAATATCCTTTTGCTAGCTGTTGGCTTCTATTTTATCCTCTTGACAGTATTACTTGCAACACAGAAACTTTACAATTGCATGAAGTCCTGTTTGTCAATTCTTGATCTTAGAGTATAAGCCATTGGTGTTCTGTTAAGGAAATTTTCCTTTGTACCTATGTGTTCTAAGCTCTTCCCTACTTTTTCCTCTATTAGTTTCTGTGTACCTGGTTTTATGTTGAGGTCTTTGATCCACTTGAACTTGAGGTTTGTAGAAGCAGATAGGAAAGGATTGATTTGCATTCTTCTGCATGCTAACTGCCAGTTGAACCAGCACCATTTGTTGAAGAGGCTGTCCTTTTTCCATTGAATGCTTTTAGCACTTTTGTCAAAGATCAAGTGACCATAGTTGTGTGGGTTCATTTTTTGGGTCTTCAATTCTGTTCCATTGATTTACCTGCCTGTCGCTGTACCAATACTCTGTGGTTTTTATCAGAGTTGCTGTTATATAGTTGAAGTGAGGGATATTGCTTCCCCTGGAAGTTCTTTAATGATTGACAATAGTTTTTCATATCCTCATTTGTTGTTATTCAAATGAATTTGCACATTGCTCTTTCTAACTCTATGAAGAACTGAATTGAAATATGATGGTGATTGCATCGAATCTGTAGATGGCCATGTTTAGTATGTTGATCTTCCCAGCCCATGAGCATGGGAGATCTTCCCATTTTCTGAGTTCTTAATGAATTTGTTCTTCAGAGACTTGAAGTTCTTGTCATATAGATCTTTTACTTGCTTTGTTAAGGTCATCCCATGATATTTTATGTTATTTGTAACTATTGTGAACTGTGTTTATTCTCTAATTTTATTCTCAGCCTATTTACCCTTTTAATAGTGGAAGGCTACTGGTTTCTTTGAGTTAATTTTATATACAGCCACTTTGCTAAAGTTGTTTTCAGCTCTAGACATTGTCTGGTAGAACTTTTGTGGTCATGTAAAATACTAGCATATCATTTGCAAATAGTAATATTTTGACTTCCTTTCCAATTTGTATCTCTTTGATTTTCTTTTACTATCTTACTGTTCTGGTTACAAATTCCAATCCTATATTGAAAAGATAGCAGAGAGTGGGCAGCCTTGTCTATTCCCTTATTTTAATGGTATTACTGTAAGTTGTTCACAATTTAGTTTGATGTTGCCTACTGGTTTGCTGTATATTGCTTTTACAATGTTTAGGTATGGGCCTTGAATTCGTAATATTTCCAAGATTTTTAGCATGAAGCAGTGTTGAATTTTGTCAAGTCCTTTCTCAGTATTTAATACATGATCATTTGAATGATTTCTTTAAGTTTGTTTATGTAGATTATGTTGATGGATTTCCATATATTAAACCATTCTTTAATCTCTGGGATGAAGCCTACTTGATCATGGTGCTTGATCATTTTGATGTGTTCTTGAATTTGGTTTGTAAAATTTTATTATTTTTGCATCGATGTTCATGAGGAACTTTGATCTAAAGTTCTTTTTCTTTGTAGGGTCTTTTTGTGGTTTAGGTATGAGTGTAATATGTCTTTGAAGAATGAGTTGGTAGTGGTCCTTCTGTTTCTATTTCTTTAATTAATTTCTTTATCTTTTCCTTGACCAAGTTATCATTGAGTACAGCATTGCTCAGCTCCCATGTTTATTTGGACTTCATGTTGTTTTTGTCATTACTGAAGACCAGCCTTAGTCTATGGTGAACTGATAGGATGCATGAAATTATTTTGATCGTCCTGAATCTGCTGAGGTCTATTTTGTGATGGACTACATGGTAAATTTTGGAGAAGGTACCATGAAGTGCTAAGAAGAAGGTATATTCTTTTTTTTTAAGATAAAATGTTCTACAGATGTCTGTTAAATACGTTTGGTTCATAACTGCCATTAATTTTAGTGTGTCTCTGTTCAGTTTCTGCTTCCACAATCTGTCCATTGGTGAGATTGGGGATTGAAGTCTCCCATTATTATTGTCTGTGGTGAAATATATTCTTTGTGTTTTAGTAGAAGGTGTTTATTGTGAATGTGTATGCCCTTGTATTTTCAGCATAGATATTCAGGATTAAGAGTTTATTCTGATAGATTTTTCCTTTAATGTGTAAAATGTGTCCTTCATTATTTTTTTTGATAACTTTTGGTTGAAAATCTATTTTATTCAATATTAGTATGGCTCTTTCATGTAGTTTCTTGGGTATGTTTTCAGGAACGTTGTTTCTTAGCCTATTACTCTGAGGTAGTGTCTGTATTTGTCTCTGAGATGAGTTTCCAGTTTGCAGCAAAATGCTGAATCCTGTTTACTTACCTAGTTTGATATTCTATGCCTTTTTATTGAGGAATTGAGTCCATTGATGTTAAGAGACATTAATGCATAGTAATTGTTGTTTTTGTTATTTTTGTTGTTAGAGTTATAAAATTAAGTTTGTGTACTTTGTTTTTTTGGGTTTGTTGCAAGAAGATTATTTTCTTGCCTTTTCTAGGGTACTTTTCCTTCTTGCCTTGGAGTTCTCCATCTATTATCTTTTGTAGGGCTTATTTTCTGGAAAGATAATGTATAAATTTAGTTTTGTCCTGGAATATTTTGTTTTTTCCATCTATGGAAATTGAGTGCCTTGCTGGATATAGTAATCTACACTGGTATTTGTGTTATCTTAGGGTCTGTATGATATCTGCCCAGGATCTTCTAGCTTTCATAGTCTCTGTTAAGGAGTCTGGTGTAAATCTGATCAGCCTGCATTCATATGTTACTTGTCATTTTTCCTTAATGTTCTTAGTATTCTTTCTTTGTTTGAACATTTAGTGTTTTGACTATTATGTGTCAGAAGGAATTATTTCCTGGGCCAATCTATTTGAAGTTCTGTAGGCTTCCTGTATGTTCATAGTCATCTCTTTCTTCAGATTAGGGAAGATTTTTTAAAATAATTTTTTGAAGATATTTAGTGGGCCATTAAGTTGGGTAGTTGGGATTCTTTGTTTTCTTCTACACTTATTATCATTAGGTTCGGTCTTATCATGTCCTGGATTTCCTGGATACTTGGGGTTAGGAGCTTTTTGATTTTTGCATTTTCTATGACTGTTATGTCAATGTTTCTATGGTATCTTTGGCCCCTGAGATTCTCTTTTCCATCTCTGGTATTCTGTTGATAATGCATGCACCTGTGACTCCTTATCTCTTTCCTGGGTTTTCTATTTTCAGAGCAGCCTTCTTTTCTGCTTTCTTTATTGTTTCCATTTTTTTTTCAATTCCTTCACCTGTTCTGTTGTGTTTTCCTGGAGCTTTTAAAGTGATTTTTATGTTTTCTCATTAAGGGCTTCTACTTCTTTATTTGTGTTCTCTTGGTTCTCCTGTATTTCTTTAAGGGAGTCATTCATGCCCTTCTCGAGGCCCTTTATCATCAACATGAGGTGTGCTTTTTAAGTCCAAATCTTGTTTTTCTGGTGTGTTGGGATATGCACTATTTGCTGTGGTGGGAGAACTGTGTTCTGATGTTGTTAGGTTTTCTTGGTTTTCATTGCTTAGGTTCTTGTACTTACTTCTTGCCATCATATTATCTACGATGCTAAGTGACCTTGTTTTCTCTGACTGGAGCTTGTCTCTCCTGTGGGTATGTTCCTGTGGGCTCAGGAGGGATACTGCTCCTGGGTGTTCCAATCTCTTTGGATATACTCTGAGTTCCAATGATGGTGGGCCAACTCTGCCTATGGGCACAAATGAGGGCTAAAATAGTCCATTCCCAAACAGCATGGAGATACCTATGCTCCAAGAGTTCTCAGTGGTCTCTCCTCAGATAGTCCATGGAGCGAAAGTGGGGACTCATGTGTGGCTTAGAGGGAAGAATGATCCTGTGGCTTCTCTGGGTTCTCAGCTCTCTGCAGGAAGGCAGTCAGTCCTTATGGTGGTGTGTCAGCTCTGGCTCAGGCTCTGTGCACAGATGGAGGCTGGAACAGTCCATTCTCAGGCCTGTTTTTCTGTTTATTAGAAATTTCAGTTCTTGAGTTTTTTTTTTTTTTTTTTTTTTACATTTTTGCTTTTGAGTTATATCTTAAATTAATGGCTCACTTCATTTTCTGCTTTTTCTAATTACTCTTCTTCATCCTGAATTTCCTTTTGTAGGAAAAATGCCGAATTTTTTAAAATGTTTAACAATTTATTTTTATTAATTATTTTATTTATTTACATGGTAAATGTAGTTAACCTGTTTCCCCTCCCAAAGATCTCTACCTCCATCTCCCCTTCTATTTGCCTCCAAGAGCCCATTTTCCGCCAGATATCCCTTAACCCTGGGGCATCAAGTCTCTACATGATTGGGCACATCCTCTACCACTAAACCCATACAATGCAGTCTTCTGCTACATAGGTTCCCAGGGCCTCAGACCAGCCTGAGTATGCTCTTTGATTGGTGGCTCAGTCTCTGGAATCTCCCAAGAGTTGGTCGTCCTATAGGATTGCCCTCACCTTCAGTTTCTTCAATCCTTCCCCTAACTTTTTCGTAGAAGCATTCCTGGAGAAATTATAAATTTGTACAACCATTCTTTCAATCAATCAGGCAGTTCCTCAGAAAACTGGAAAGAGTTCTACCTTTTGACCTAGCTATACAGGTCCTGAGCATATGCCCAAAAGATGCTCTGCATTAGCACAAGATCCTATGTTCTAATACCTTCACAGGAGCCTTATTTGTAATAGCCAGAAACTGGAAACAATCTAGGTGTCACTCTATTGAAGAAAGAATGAATACAAAAATGTGATTCATTTATACAGTGGCATATTATTTGGCTATTAAAAAGAAGAACATTGAGAATATTGTAGGCAAATAGATAGAACTAAAAATTATCATCCTGAGTGAGGTAACCGGGATCCAAAAAGTCATACATGGTATATACTCACAAAAAGTGGGGAATACCTGTGATACACACCAAAGAAACTAAGAAGTTAAACAAGAAGGAAACCCCAAGTTAGGATGCTACAATCCCACTTTGAAGGGAAAACAAATAATCATATGAGGCAGAGGAAATTGTGACCTGGTAGAAGAGGGAAGAAGAATTAGGTATGGGGAGAGAGAGGAGAAATGTCCAGAGGGGCAGGAGAATGAATGGAAATATTCAGCTTCCTAGAGTTTGGGCTAGAGAGAACCTCTAGAATGTCCCACAGACCTAGGGTGAGGGACACTCCCAGGAATCAATGTGGATAACATGATTCTAATGTGGGAACAGAAATTGAGTTGAGACAGAAGGAATGGCCAACTAGTGACTGGCCAAACTTTGGATCTATCTCATGGATGAACACCAGTCCCTGACACTATTACTGATGCTATGTTATACTTGAAGATGAGAGCATAGCATGGCTGTTCTCTGAGAGGCTCTACCAGCAGCTGATTGAGACAGATGCAGATTCTGACAGGGAAGCATTGGACAAACATCAGGAACCCCTAAAGAATAAAAGAGAAGGATGTATTTGTTTAAAGTGTTGCAAACAGCGGGATGAAATTTTAAAATAAGAGAATTGCATACCTACCTGCTTGACTTGGAACTTAAGGTTTTAGGGAATAATATATTTTAAAAAATATTCTGAGCTCTAAATATATTATATCCACTTGAGATCTCAGTCAATAGATATTTTTAATACTGCCTGATATTCAGAACCCTAGAAAATATATTCATGGACTGTACTCCTTCTCTTAGTTTTATCTTTCTCCCTTTCTCTTTCTCATTCCCCTTTCTCTTTCCTTCTATCTGTATATGTAAATATATGTATATTTTAATGAATACTTCTTATATATTATAATTATTTATAGATAATTATGAAAATGAAAACATGTATAAAGTAATAAATAGTACCATATGTAACAGTAGTAATTATTATGTAGTACTACTAATAATTTTCATATGTAAATAATTATTTTTATATTTAAAATCAATATAAAGTTATAAATTGGTTGTATTTTTTAAATTTTTGTTTATTATTTTTCTGTATCTTTTATGTATTTGTTTATTTATTTATTTATTTTACACACCAGATTTTATTTCTTTCCCAATCCATGTTTTAAATGTTTCATATCTCATACCTCCTCCCTGTGCCCCCAATCTTTACGAGGATGTTCCCACTCCACTCACCCCACCAGAACTCTAAACTTCCTGGAACCTCCAGTGTCTTGAGGGTTAGGTGCATCTTCTCTGACTGAACCCAGACCTCTTCTGTATATGTATTTGGGGCCTCATATCAGCTGGTGTATGCTGCCTCATTGGTGATCTAGTGTTTGAGAGACCTTAGCGGTCCAAGGTAATTGAGACTGCTGGTCCTCCTACAGGTTGGCTCTCCTCAGCTTCTTCCAGATTTTCCCTAATTCAACCATAGTGCCCAGCTGTTTCTCTTCATTGGATGGGTACAAATATCTACATCTGACTTATTTGACCTACTAAAATCTTAGTACTTTGTTTTTGATAAAGAGAAAAATGCAAGTTCAGTAACATGATCTATTTTTGGTGTATCTTGGGAATTTAAAATAATCAAACTCTTTTAAGGAACAAGCTCATAAAATAACAGTTTCACTTGAATGCACACATTTGTGCATGAATTAGCTCAACCAAAGATCATAGCTTCTTACAGAACTGATTACCCCTCTGTCCTGTCACACCAGTTTAAACAGTTATACTCACTCTGCTGAGAGGAGGATATATGTAGAACCAGGTGCTTTTACAGTAATCTACTTTTTATGTACCTCTAAATGATTAATTTATGATTTTTCATGCTTTTAAAAACAGGCCTTTGAAAAATATTTTCTAAAACTAAAATAAGGCCTGTGAAACTTTTTGGTGTGTAACTAGTAAATATTTTTCATTACGAAATGATCTCAGCCAGAAATGTATCCAATACCTATCTCTAACTAAAATCTAATGTAAATTTGGTTTATCTACTTCATTTTATTTCAGACTCTATAGAGCATAAAATATTTAAAATAACCTCCAATACCATGCTTATCTTCCATTTCTTATCCATCAAGGCACATCAATAATCATTTTATATAGTGGTCAAACTATTATTTCTCTCTTTATTAAAACAATTTACTCAGAAAACCTAATTAATACTACATGCAACATTTAAAATACAGCTTATTTCTAAGTTATAGTAATTAATAAATGTTTACAAAAAGGCAAAAAGCTGAGGATAAAATAATTATTTCAATTATTGAATACATATATATTTTTAATATATATCTGAATACATACAAAGAAGCAAATACATTCCCTGTTATTACGTTTTAGTAAGTTTGCATTTCTTAGGTATATAGAAAAAGCTGCTCTACCTTTATTTCATGAGTCAATGAATTCTTACCTAAAGTATTATTTGAATATCAATGATCAATATCCAACATGGTTATGGCTTTTAATTTTTTTTTAATCTACAGTGGCATCCAGGATTTTGAGCTTTGAGGACTGCCTACTCTACCATGTGAAATCTATGGCCTGATGTGTTGGTAGCTGGTACAGTTCTACTAACTTTCCATTCAATATAAAAGACTTGAGGCACTACCTTGTCTTAACTGAGAAAACTGAGGTTTCAAATCTGATAATAGTATTCTTTTTCCATGTTCCTGTGTCTGAAATTGCACATTACTTTACTCCTATCGACTGAATTTCATCTGTGTTTTTTTTTTTTTCTTTTTTTTTTTGTTATACTCAAACCCAGCCTTCAGAACCTATTAGCTAGCTTGGATTTTGCAATACTGAAAATTCAAGTTTCTTTCTGGTTCTTCTATCCTCCCTGTGAATATAAATCTCCATAACTCAAAAGGGGTAAAATTTCTACTTTCTGCAGTTTCACAGGTCCAAATCAACCTGTCTCTCAACCTTCTCATCCTTGCTCAACTAATGTGACCAAATTGTCACACAAGAATTAGAAATGGCCACAGATCACTTAAAGAAATGTTCAAAGTTCTTAGTCATCAGGGTAATGCAAATCAAAACAACCCTGAGATTCTACCTTACACTAGTCAGAATGGTTGAGTTCAAAAACTCAGGTGACAGCACATTCTGGTGAGGATGTGGAAAAAAGAGCACTCCTCCACTGCTGGTGGGATTGTAAAGAGGTACAACTACTCTGAAAATCAATCTGGAGTTTTTCAGAAAATTTGAAACAGATCTGAAGACCCAGCTATACCATTCTTGGGCATAAGCCCAAAAGATGCCCCACCCTGCCACAGGGTCTTGAGCTCCACTGTGAACTACAGGCCTTATCTGTGAAAACCTGAAGCTGGAAACAACCCAGATGTCCCAAAATGGAAGAACGAATACAGAAAATGTGGTTCAGTTACACAATGGAATACTATCTAGCAATTAAGGATGAGGACATCTTGAATTTTGCAGGCAAATGGATGAAACTAAAATATCATCCAGGGTGAGGTGACTCAGACTCAAAATGACATGCATGGAATGTCCTTAATGATAAGTGGATATCAGCCAAAAAAAAGTACAGAATATCTAAGATACAATCCACAGAACTCAAGAAGATTAACACAAAGACAGGTCAAAGTGAAGGTGTTTCAATCACACTTAGGAGGGAGAAGAAAACAATCACAGGAGGCACAGGAGGAAGTAACCTATATGAGAGCAGGGAGAAAGAAGGGGAAAAGGGGACATGAGTAGGTATAAAGGGGTAGACAGGCGAGATACAGTGAAAGCCAGCAGAATGAATGGAAATATGCAACCTCAGGGGGTAGAAGATCTAGGAACCTTCTAGAAAGTACAAGAGACCTGAAAGATGAGACTCTCAATACTCAAAGGGAAGGACCTTCAATAAAACACCCAACAGTAAAAAGAGGGAATTTTTTTTCTGCGATATTCTTTTTTTATTCTTTATATTTTTAGTGAAGAACTTTATTTTTAAAAACAAAAATAAATGTACAAATTTTAAGCATTTTTGCAAAAAAGTATATGAATACATTTTTGTCATTGCTTGGCTTTTCTTTTTTTTTTTTTAAGGTTTGATAGTGTGCATTTTAATCTTACTAGTTACACTGAGCATAAAGTACATGTAAAACAGGTTGTAACCTAGTGATAGTTGGACCAGCACCATTTGTTGAATAGGCTGTCCTTTTTTCATTGAATGTTTACTGCTCCTTTGTCAAAAATCAGGTGACCATATACATAAGGGCTCATTTCTGGATCATCTATTCTATTCCATTGATCCACCTGCCTATTTCTGTACCAGTACCATGCAGTTTTCAGCACAATTGCCTTGTAATATAGCTTGAGGTCAGGGATAGTGATTCCCGCAGATGTTTTTTTTTGTTTTTGAGGATGGATTTCGCTATTCTAGGTCTTTTGTTATTCCATATGAAATTGCACATTGATCTTTCCAATTCCATGAAGAACTGGGTTGGAATTTTTATGGGGATTGCATTGAATCTGTAGATTGCTTTTGGTAGGATGGCCATTTTTAAGATGTTGATCTTTCCAATCCATAAGCATGGGAGATCTTTCCATTTTCTGAGATCCTCCTCAATTTTCTTTCTTTAGAGGTTTGAAGTTATTGTCATACAGGTCCTTCACTTGCTTAGTTAGAGTCACACCAAGGTATTTCATAGTTTTTGTAACGATTGTGAAGGGTACGTTTTCCCTAATTTCTTTCTCCACATGTTTGTCCTTTGAGTACAGGAAGGCTACTGATTTGTTTGAGTTAATTTTGTATCCAGCCACTTTGCTGATCTTGTTTATCAGCTGTAGGAGTTCTCTGGTGGAATTTTTGGGGTCACTCAAGTACACTATTATGTCATCAGCAAAGAGTGATGTTTTTATCTCTTCCTTTCCGATTTGTATCCCCTTGATCTCCTTTTGCTGTCTAATTGCTCTGGCCAGGACTTCCAGTACTATGTTGAATAGGTAGGGGAAGAGTGGGCAGCCTTGTCTAGTCCCTGATTTTAGTGGGATTGCTTCAAGTTTCTCGCCATTAAGTTTGATGTTGGCTGTTGGTTTGCTGTATATTGCTTTTATTATGTTTAAGTATGGGCCTTGGATTCCTGTTCTTTCCAGGACTTTAACATGAAGGGGTGTTGGATTTTGTCGAATGCTTTCTCAGCATCTAGTGATATGACCATGTGATTTTGGTCTTTTAGTTTGTTTATATGGTGGATTACGTTGATGGATTTCCTTATGTTAAACCATTCCTGCATCTCAGGGATGAAGCCTACTTGGTCATGATGAATGATCGTTTTGATGTGTTCTTGGATTCGGTTTGCAAGGATTTTGTTGAATATTTTTGCATCAATTTTCATAAGTGAGATTGGTCTGAAGTTCTCTTTCTTTGTAGGGTCTTTGTGTGGTTTAGGTACGAGGGTTATTGTAGCCTCAAAAAATGAGTTGGGTAATATTCCATCTGATTCTATCTTTTGGAATAGTTTGGCGAGTATTGGTGTTATATCCTCAATAAAAGTCTGATAAAATTCTGCACTGAACCCGTCTGGACCTGGGCTTTTTTTGGTTGGGAGGCTTTTGTTGAAGTCTTCTATTTCTTTAGGTGTTATAGGGTTATTTAGTTGGTTTACTTGGTCCTGGTTTAGCTCTGGGACCTTGTATCTGTCTAGGAATTCATCCATTTCCTCCAGATTTTCCAATTTTGTGGAGTATAAGTTTTTGTAGTAGGATCTGATGATTTCTTGAATTTCCTCAGTTTCAGTTGTTATGTCGCCACTTTCCTTTCTGATTTTGTTAATTTGGATACTCTCTCTTTGCCCTCTAGTTAGTTGGGCTAGGGGTTTATCAATCTTGTTGATTTTCTCAAAGAACCAACTCTTGGTTTTGTTGATTTTTTCAATGGTTCTTTTTGTTTCTATTTGGTCTATTTCTGCCCTAATTTTGATTATTTCTTGACGTCTACTCTTTTTGGGTGTATCTGCTTCCTTTTGTTCTAGGGCTTTTAGCTGTGCTGTCAGGTTGCTGATGTGAGTTCTCTCCAGTTTCTTTTTGGAAGCACTTGTGTTCTGTGGAAAAGCTGATGGTGTTTGTATGAGTTTAGTCATCTCTCCAGCCTGTGAATTATTTTAGTTTAAATGATCGTGGTTGAGAGTAACAAGTACAGATAGATATACAGATAAAAACTGTATAGAGCTTATCTCAGTTCATTTTTTTCGTCCATAATTACTTTATTGTGCATGTAAAGTAAGATGAGTATTATAACCTGATTATGATTTTTACACATAAGATTTCTGTTTACTAAATTGTTATATGATACATAAAAAAGATGTAATTTATAAATGTAATTTTAGTCTGCTTGATGTAATTGACTTCTTGGAGGCTTACTGTTTGTTCTGAACTCTGGCTGGCTAGTTCAACTCAACCATTCTTGCACAAACTCCTCTCTAAGCTGACTGATGCAATCTGGACTCTCTTAGCTTCTCACTGAATTGTTCTGCTTGGTGGCAAACTAACTCCAACAATTTGTTCTTATATTCTGCCTCCTTCCTACTCTTTGACTTTAATTGCCTCTACAGACCTGCAGTAAACTGCATGAAGTCATCAACAAACTCAACTCCAGTTCATTTTTTTCACTGCACTGAAACCCAACTCACTGACCTAAGGGACTGTGTCTGTATATGACTGCAGTCTAGCTGGATCACATAGACCTAGACAGTTTTTAGATGTGATCAGTACAGCCATAATTATGGATTAAAATTTCTCAAGAGTATATATTTCCTAAAAAAATCAAATGTGTGTGTATTTTTCAGTGTCTGTGTATGTGTTTGTGTGTGTGTTTGTGTATGTATTATACACACATATTCCTTGGATAAATAAAACACAAGATAAGATGTTACTTGAAGGCAAAATTCTCATGAATTTCAGTCTTAGACAAAGAACACTGTGCAACAGATGAGTGCTGAGAATGACATATATGATCTTCCCCATGGACTAGCCTCCCTCCTGATTCTTTACATTAAGTGGACATTGTTATGTTGGTTTGTTCTCCCTTCATTTTTTAAAACAAATCCAATATCATTTCTAGCACATTTTTATCTATTTATCATGGCATTGTAGAAATCCAAGCAGAGTACTTAATTTTATCTATATTGTGGTAAACATTGTGGGTAATGATACTTTTCAGAGTGTTTTGAAGTATATGTTAACTATATGCTTATATTTATAAAAGTGTTTCTATGGGAAGTTGCAATTTTCAAAGTTTGTGACATGTAGTTTCCCTGCAAAATTGCATGTTAATGCTTAGGGAAAAAGGACAATGAGAATGTCACAATATTTGAACTTGCAAAATAATTTTGCATATATTGTTTCTTAACCATTCCATTAGTAAGATCTATTGCTCAATATTTCTAAGTAAGGTTTCATTTGTGTGAGTCATTGAAACTTTTTCTTTTTGCCACGTAGAACAATTTCCCACTGTATGATATTTCTGTTCCCTTCAAGTGGCATGTATTTGGCTTTATTTGTTCTATTCCATGGGGTGTGAAAGCAATCTGAAGACCAGCGAGCACTGAAGTCTATTGTGTGTAGTTATGAGTTCTTCATTTTCAATACTGGAAGCCTGTTTCATTGGTTTTGCTTTCTGATATTGTTCTCCTGGTATTTCCAGCTGGGTTTTAGCTCATCACTCTTAGATATTTACAAAAGAGTTAGACATTAAATTAAATGTTGTATATTTCCTTCCACATAGAGTTCACCATGAGATCATAGCCATGATTTTATACTTTAAGTTTTATTTTAGCCATCAATAGTCTTAGAATCAGTCTAAGACATTAAAATGTTTTAACCTTTATTAAAAATTTTAATGTTTACTACTATTTATGGTTTGCTCATTTTTAATAAAACAAGCCTGATATTAAGGACAAGGGATGGAATGGTTAGTGTTTTGTAAAATGTTGCCAGTATTTTCCATATATCACTTTAAAGGAGATAAAATTAAAATCATTGTAAAAGTAACAAAAATTGTTTATTTCCATTTCTCTCATCCTACCCTTTAAAAATTCAACTTTTTTTTTTACAATTTTATTCTATATGTAGAATTCTTAGATTGATTTCTGAACTCCAAAGATCTTCACACCTTTCTTTTTTTCATTTCTTTGTCAATAATAAATGTTTGGCTATTCAAAAATATAAATAAATAAGTGACATTCACATATAACCCAAAATGCTAACTAGAATATGTTAGTATTCCAAAAGTAATCTAATATTAATTTATAATCAGCTTGTGATTCTATATTGAGAACACCCATAAATAGACTGGGAATTCATCTGTTGTTTTCAAAAAAGGGTATGATGGTCCTGATCTTTTTGCAGTATCACACAAAATGATGCTTATATCAGGCTCTGGAAAAAAATCTGAACTAAGTGTTAAGTCTATTCTTTAATCTATAATCTATCAGATAAATATTTCGTGTGATCAGTTCCACTGCTTTGACTGTGGATTTCTATTAATGCAAATATCAAGCTGGGTCATGAATATTATCATTTTTTATTTAATATAGTTAAATACATATTTCATTTCAGTTGACTATTGAACAAAATTATGGGTCATTAAAAAATCACTAGAAAAGGTCAAAATAAAATATGATAAGCAGATTATTTTTAATTGTACAAAAATATAAAATGCATGTAATAGCAGATGCTGATAATAGCCTCCTTTGAAGAAAAAGAAATACAAAGAGCAAATTACATATGTTAGTAGTTATTTTGATTTGTTTTTAGAATCTTGATTTTTCAGCTCAATTTACTTCTTCACGTTATGTATTCCCTGGTTTCTAAAGGAACAGTCACCACTGTGCCAAATAATATTCCTTGATAAGTACCTGGAAGTTATGCTTTTACATACATTTAAAAATATTTCTTGCCTTTCAAGAAAATTTTAAAACAATTTATAAACTTTTCTAACACTCATCATGTATAAAATGGAATGCTTCCTATAAATGTCAAAGTTAACTGCTTTTGACTCTTTCAGCTATCTTCACATCTACAACAATCTGACACTATGCTGAAAGACTGTAGTGTATGTCTTTTCCCTTCTTTGTCCATTCCTAAGTTAAAATCATTTTAAATTCTTCTTCTAGCTTTATTCATGAAAGAAGATGTAGAGTGTAAATAGAATTCTTTTAAAATTTAAGCTACTAAATAGAAATCATGTTTAGTAGCCATCAAGTGATGGTCTCCTTAGGTGGCGGCTCAATCTTGCTATGACATAAGGAACTCTGACTTGAAAGCTAATGACATTTTGAAGTTAGTTCTTCTTAAAACTTTTGACCCTTTATACAATAACTGCTGTTGTGTATATTTGTGTAAATATATAAATAGATAAAATCAGTGCATATAATGTTACTCACTGTCTGTTTCCAGGGATGATCATTTACTGCATAAGCAATTGGTGTGCTCTTCCTTGAGAAAGGCAATTTGTCTCACAGTCAGCATCCCTTAGTTTTTTGTACTACCTTGTATAAGATTGAGGATTTGTGGTTTTTCCCTGTAAACTTGGTCATGGCTGTAATTGTTGCCTTCTTCAGTCCAAGTTTAGGCAGTCTTGTGTCTGAAACTTTATATGTGTAGCATCTTGCATTCCTAGGAGACAAACTCACAGCAAACTCTTGATCCTCTGGATCTTAGAATTTTTCCAATTCCCTCGCTTCCTCAATATTTCCTAAGGCTTAGGTGCAGATGGTTTCCTGCAAATGTATCCATTGGGATTGAGCTCCCTAATTTGACATTTGATTGGTTGTGGTTTTCTCTAATGGTCTCTTTCTGTTGCAAGGAGAATTTTCCTTTTTATGTAGTTAAGGACTACACTAATCTGTGGGTACAAAGACAGATATTTAGAATGTAGTTATATATTGTGCTGGTTTAGTAAAATGGATATTATTAAATCTCCTCCATGCAACTTGTACACCCATAAGCCCCTCCCCACTTTTCACACACATTGTTGTCTATTATTTGCTTGTTTGTTTGTAGGATTGTTATGGGCACTGGATAGGGAGATTCATCTCAACTCATTTTTCTGACTAACTCATGGCTCTGGAAGATACTATGTACATGACTTAGGTAGTGTTTCTATTGCTCTGAAGAGACACCATGTCCAAGGCCACAGCTACCCCAAGAGGGTCATACCTTTCAATAACCCTAGTCCCTATAAGTCTGAAGGGACCATTTTTATTCAAACCTCCACCTCACTCTACCAAAATTGAAAAGCAGTCGTTAATAATATCCATACCTGAACAGAGGTAGCTATAGTAATGACTAACCTAAAACAAATAGGTTCATTGCTGCAACACAGACACAAATATTAAGGAAGAAATTGACAACCATTTTCTGATTTGATTTAAGGATTAATCCATAAAATGAACCAATATTAGCACTGTTAATGAGACCAAGAAGACATCACTATACAGGGCATAGGACTTTAGAGAGAACCTACAAATATATATTATTCAACTGCAAATTTCCAAATAATGTAACTGTCCAAGAAAGAAAAATTACTGTCATTATCACTTATTTGAAGTACTAATCCATTATAAAAAAATCTTTCTGTAATTATTAAGATTAAAGAAAAATTTCAGAGAAGCTACAAGGTTTGTTTAATTGATAATAATAGAAATTGCATTTCAAATGATGAAATTGACCATGGAATACAGATATATATATATATATATGTATGTATATATGTGTGTGTGTGTGTGTGTGTGTGTTTGTGTGTGTGTGTGTGTGTGTGTGTGTGTGAGTGTGTGTGTGTGTGTGTGTGTGTATCATGAAAACCAATGGGGTAACCTCTATATATTAGTACAGAAAAGCTTAACTTTGATTATTTAGTCCTTATGAGTTAATATTGAGACTATGGTTATATCCATTTCTAATGGTCTCACAATGGTGTTATTTGAAGAAAGCAGAATCAGATGATTTTGTGTCCTTAGAGAAAAATGAACATTTCACATATAACTACAGTTCCAAATAAAATAACAATGAGAATTGTAAGTTAATCTTTTAAAGATAAAACAAATCCATCTTCTAATTTGTTAATGATGTAGAACGGAAGGAGATACTTCTTTGAAACAAGCCAAGTAAAGATAGCTTAGACCCATTCTATGATGAGTTACCCAACCTGGAGTTTGTTATTCCAGAAAGGCTAATACCACACCAGCAGGACAATAATTCTTTCAGACCTAAACGACGTGTTTTTAATATCCTGTGGATATTTGGTGCTTTTTTTCCATATACGACAAAATTAAAATTATATGATTATTACATGATAAACCATGTCTAATAATTTTATATATCATTCAAAATATACTTGGTATATGAGAACTATTAGTTCTTCATTTATAAAATAATAGAAGCTCATAGATTTATAGAGACTTAATAAATAACCCCAAAGGTCAAACATTATACCCTGGACCCAGATATAGAGTTGATATGGAAATGTGTAATTAGAGATCTAAGGGTGAATGCTGTTTCCTTTTTTGATTAGGACAGATTTATGTATCTTGTAAGATGGATCAAAAATAGTGTTCTGAAGGACATACAGTAAAGACTTAGCTTGGTGGACCAGATGGCATTGGACACAGTTTTTGAAACTTCTAGAGAATAAAAGCAGCTAACCAAAAAGAAAGGGATACACCTATTCTATCAAGGCGTTACTTTACTTTATAAGTTACAATACTAAAGTAGAATTTATGTGGTAGTGAATTTAAAACAATAAAGTCCACATTACCTATAATAGAACATGTTGGTGTGTTTGTGTGTGTGTGTGTGCATATACACCTCAACCAAAAAATGTTTCCACTGTGTCTCTTTCTCTTGCTCCCTTTCATAATTGTGTGCTGATTTGTGTCACACTTATTTACTTAATGATTTAGAACATGTTTTTAATGATATTCTTTGGTAGACTAGCAAACCTAAACTGATAGAAATGACACTGTTTCTCTCCCTTGGTGTATTCTTAAGCACTACTGTAATGTATGAGATACAGAACTAACTTTGTAAATAAATGTGAGTAGGTTAATTGATCACATCCTTATTAGTTAAAACATGGAAGAAAAAAAAGTGTGTTAACAAATTGGTTGCACAAATAATTTTCTACAGGTTGATACGTTACTTTCTAGAGTAATTTTTTTTTAATCTCCTAAAGATGTCTGATTTGTCATTCTTTGAGGAAGTACACCAAAGAAGACAAAATGTCTGTGTGGATTGTGCACTCTGCCAAAGAGAACAATCAGTCTGTTCTGCTGTCAGCTGAGATCATGGCTCAGAAAATGTTCAGCCGAGGTTCCCATAAAGTATAAAAGGGTTCACTACTCTTGCTTAATAGATCAATACTATTTTTATATTTGTAAAGTAAACAGTTACAGGTACAAATGGTACTTTCATATCTCCATCTTATGCTAATTTTATAAGAATAGGAGGGGATAGGGGGGCTTGAGAAGGGGAAATAGGAAAGGGATAACATTTGAAAGGTAAATATATAAAACAACTAAAAAGATTTAAAAGAAAATGGAGATGGGAAAAGATGCTGGTAACCGTTTCCATTGCTCAAACATAGAATTCAGGATGAGAAGAATTAAGATAGGTAATGCCAAGTTTCATACATTCATTGTTCTGTTTATCGGATAACCTTGCTTCATGACATAACCAGTGTTGTGATGTGCACAAGTACTTAGGATATATGATTCAGAAGCCTATATATACTTAACTAGTCACTTAGTATAGCAATGCATAGAATAATGACAAAATACAGCCTGCATATACTGTTGAGTTTTAGTAATCAAAAGAGTAACATTCTCATTGATATATATATATATATATGTATGTATATATATAATTAATATTAATAAAATAAAAATAACAGGAATTGTGACCATGTAAGCATTGGTTGTTTTCCAACACTGAGACAAACTAATCTCTATGACTATATATAAAAATGGTACTGTAATATAAATGGTTTGATTTGAGGAAGTACATCATATTTGTTACAGAAGGTAGTTCAGAAGGTAGTACTCTTTTCCTTATAGTACAATATAATATCCATTAAATTTATAGAAGATAGATATATCCTATGTTATTCATCTAAACTATTATGTTAATTGAGGCAGTATAAACTAAATTTAATCTTATACACCTGAAAAACAGGGCATTGCTGACACATTTTTTTTCCCAGTGAGATGCAGAAAAAATTTCTTTCTGTAGAATGTCCTTACTTTTCAACTTTTCCTGTCTGAAACTGGATCATAACTGGAGAACAGACAATTTTTAACTGTGGATGGTGTTTCAATGTAATAATGGTGGGTGAGCGGTGATGCTATCTCCCTACACTCCCTCCCTGCTGCTCACATCTACTTTCCTCACATGACGTAAGGAGCTAAGTGCTTTAACTCACTGAAGTCTCCTTTGTGTTCATGAATATTTTCATTTAAAAGCATTAATTCATTTTTTTTCAATTAATTTCAAAGATCCTTCCATCTGTGCTTAATGATATTGCTACAGTATCATTTGTGCAAGAGCAATAAATAAACAATGTATTCAGTACTCTCATCAACTTAGCATTGAGTTTGGTATTGTTTTTAATACAGTTAACTTTGGGTAAAGAGCAAATTAGTCCCTGTAATTGAAAGTTCAATGTCCCATGACTTTCATTTTACAACTTGATGAGTAGAAGGCAGGTAAAACATGGACCTAAGTGTTGAGTCTCACATTACATAATTAAATCTTTACAATATATGAAGTGAGGACTTCTACCTCTACATAGGTGAAAAAAATAAATTAAGACTTACAGAGATTCAGATTCTTACTCGACACACAGATCTTCCAACCACAGAAACATATAATTAAATTATATTCTCTTTTTACTTATATTTACAATGGTTTCATTATGATATCATGAGTTTACAAATATAGTCCATGATCACTTTTTGCTTTTTATTCAAAACGTTTTTAGTAACATGATAAGAAATTTCTGAGGAGCTGGGATGTTGTGATTTATTTAAACGCTCAAAAAGTCTCTCGTCTGAAATAGAAATCATCTTGTTACTCGTTTTAATTTTTTTTAGTTACATATTAGCAACTCAAAGAAAATGATCCTCTCTATATTGTATTTTTGCAGTCATTTATTATATAACATATTCCAAATGTATCCTTGACAATTGCCAAGGAATATTCTTAATGACAAATACTAACAAAATTTTTAGAAAGCCCTATTTTAGCCCAGTTTTAATCTTAGGAATGAGATTACTCCACTCTTTATTGTAAACTACAAAATTTTAGGTACTTTAAAAACTCTTTCATAGCCTGCTTTGGTGCTACTTGCCTATAATACCAGTATATGGCAGGCAGAAGGACAGGTGTATCTCTGTGAGTTCAAGACCAGACTGGACTATAGAGTGAGGTCCAGGACTCAGTGAACTATATAGCATAACCCTGTTTCATAAAAATAAAAAAAAAAAATAAAAATCTTTTATGGTAATCTATAGAGCAGCATTTCAATTTTCTTCTTTTAGCATCTGGACTTCCCACGATCTAAGACATATTTCTGTGGATTTAGCATCTCAAATGTCAGCACATGCTGAGGCTAATAGTAACACATAATCATAACTGCTGTGAAGGTTGCTACCCTGTCAGCCCTACTTTTATCTTATTTAAAAAATAATAGTTTCTGTGCCCATTGCTGTGCCTCTGAGTACACTTATAAATCAAAATCATATTTCACATCTTTTAAAAGAGAAAATATCAACACCCTGATCATTTAGAGCTCGAGAGTCAGTCCAAATGGCTGGCTAGGCTGCTAACAAAGAAGACCGTAATTTGTAATTGGTTTAGAGGTTACGTGCACGGCAGTGAAGAGCAGATTTAGATGTTCAGTGATGTGGGTAGCTTTAATATCAAGTTTCATGATATTGAATTAGTATTTCTTCCTCTGCAGCTATATAACAGTGTATAACATGTAAATACTGAATAACTGTCTACTTAGTATTTACTATTGTTGTGCACATATAATCATGTCTTAACGACAACTTCTCTGTGATCTTGCATAAAGTTTTCCTGCAGTTTTCAAACATGAGACATTTCTGTTATCATTTAATACAATGTATATGTAATTGTTTCTCTGGTGGTTTAAGTTATAATGAAGTAGTATTCTCAAAAGGGTCAACTTGTGTTTCTGAACTCTTTGGTCTATGAATTTTAGTTCTGGAAACCTCTGTCTGCTTCTTCCTTTTCCTCTCCCCTTTCTATGTATGTGTGTATAATGGTTTAGGCAACTCCACAATGGACATAACTTACTTGATTCTAGAAAATGTTCACTGTACAAACATATTTATGATTCTGCTGAACTAAATGGGCAAGTTTAGCTTCAAAAATATTTTCTATCATGTTATTGAGGTCAGGGAGCTAAGAGTGTGTCTATCATGTTAGTTAATACTCACCCCACAAAGATGCTTCCTTGTGAAATTATAGTAGATGATCTCCATTCAGTCCTTTCCTTCCATCTCACATTTCACAGTTCTGTAGAACTAAAATCAGTATATCAGCATATCAATATCTTAGCATTACATCTTTTATTATTTGGATTTTTATTAATAAACATTTGCTTATTTCCAATTTCTCAGTTCAAATATTATATTACATAGCATGGATTATTTCATCTAAAGCCTGCAAGATACATTTTTTTGTTTTACATTTATTCAATAACAATTTGTATGACTGTATAGATTACAAACTCAATGAGGAAGTATATTGGGTTTCTTGTGTGAATGTATTCACACCACCGATTTCAAATATGGTTCATTGGAAGTGGTAAGTGAATATTATTGAATAAACAATTGAATGGATCGCTTCAGGGGAAATTGACTGAATAAAAATTTCGGGAGAAAATTTGGGTAGATTGTTGACAATACATTCAGTTACCTAAAAGAGCTCAATGTTAATAGCTCTATATATGTTTACACATGTGCATGTATACATTTACATGTTTGGAGGTTAAGAGGATTTGGATAATATGGAGAAATGAGCTGTCAAAGCCAAGTGGAATCCAACTACATAAGCCTATCTTTCTCTTGATACATTTCATAACATGTCAAATTGCAAATCTTGGTTTTCTCTTTCATCTGGCTCAAAGACTGAGACCATTCTTGGCTTGTGAATAAATGGATATTTAACTATTTGAAGCACTCTACAAGATAAGTTTGCATTAGGAGACATGCTGTATCTCTCAGAGCATGGGGTGAGGTGTGCGAGAGATGAAATGAGGAGACAAGAACAAAATAAATGCATACAAAACTGCCGATACCTTTCAGGAAGAACATATTTTGAGGGGTATGTTATTCAAATTTGAGAACTGCAGAAACACATTCTTCATGAGCACAAAGAAGTTGCCATCAAGACAGGATTATATGCGCACAAAGATTGTGTTGGGGAAGTACCAGCGAATCACCAAAAAACAAGATGTCTGCAAGTAGATCATAAGCAAGGTTCACATGTGAGAAATCATAAGCACTTGTGAAGAGTCCAGAATATGCAAAGAATTCAACAAAGATTGGGACAGGCCAAGCTGGGTTGGGGAGGGTGTCCCAGGACTATAATCAAACATTCACAAAATAAATTTCTATGTACATAAATCAGCTCCTCGGCGAAAAAGTATTGCCCCAAATCAATCATAGACTGCAGAAGGTTTCGAGAATATTGTTTCAGGTCAGACAGTTCTACAAGATGAGCAATTATGAATATTACTATATTATCCTTCCTATAATAGGAAATCTGACTTGTAAAGTTTCTTGGCCACCAGGATATTTCTTTCATGAAAGTAAAAAAACTTCTAAAAATGCATATTTCACATCAAACAACTCCACAAAATGACAATTATTGTACAAATAAAGTTAAAGAACATAGTTTATGATTACATATGGAACCCTTACCTCAATTTGTAGTATTTCATATTTGTAGCTGAATAATACTTTTTAGTATGTTTAAAGGTGTGTATATTTTAAATGTTGAATATACAGAAGTGATATAATGTCATTTAAAATATATTTTGCTAGTTTGTTTTATAAATAAGTAAGATATACAAAATTGTAAAAAATAATGGCTTGGGTAAATATTATGTATAAAATATATCAAAAGATAAAACTTCTTGTACAAAAAAAGAAAAGGTATTAAAATGATAAATATATTTGTTTAAAGCAAGAAAGTAAAAACCAAAAATATACAGAACAAGACACCATTTTATATTTAAGTGGCTTCAGAGGGCCTAAATTATTTTTAAAATCTAAGAAAAATATTGTTATGCTTTTATGTTGTTCTCCTTTGTTATCTTGTCTGGGACTCATCATGCAATTTTGTACCTTCTCTACCTGCTCTTCAGTTTTGAAACAAAGAGAAATGACAGCTGACGGTTTGCTAGCTTTTTTTTTTTTTTTCATATTTAGTCATAGGCTCTAATCCATGAATGGATGCCACCCACATTGAGGATAGAGCTTTCCACCTAAACTAAAAGAGTCTAGAACATCCTCTCCCAAGTATATCTAGTAAATGTTAAGGTGACAATAAATTTTAACTATCAGATAGAATGTGACACAGTCAGTAGCAAAACAGCAACCCTGATACAAAGAATATGAAGATTCACTTATCCTCTTATTTTTTTGACTTTTATAGGGTATATATTCACATATATATGTAACAGTTATATTGTGTGTGTGTGTGTGTGTGTGTGTGTGTGTTTCTTTGTGTTTATCTGTGTGGGATCTACTGAATTCATTTTTTATTTGTGTTTATATGGTGTCAAGGTTTATCACACTGCAGTGGATTAACTGCATTATGGGTGCTTATCCTTTAGGTCAGGAATGTTGTTTCCCTCAGAAGTTCTTTTATTATTGAGAATAGTTTTCTCTGTCATAGGTTTTGGTTATTCCAAATGAATTTGCAAATTGGTCTTTCTAACTCTGTGAAGAATTGGATTGGAATTTTGATGGGCATTGCACTGAATCTGTAGATTGCATTTGGTAAGATGGCCATGTTTACAATGTTGATCCTTCCAATCCATAAGCATGGGAGATCTTTCCATCTTCTTAGATCTTCAATTTTCTTATTCAGAGATTTGAAGTTCTTGTCATACAGATGCTTCACTTGCTTGGTTAGGGTCACACCAAGGTATTTCATATTGTTTGTGATTATTGTGAAGGGTATTGTTTCCTTAATTTTTTCTAAGCATGTTTATCCTTTGAGTAGAAGAAGGCTACTGACTTGTTTGAGTTAATTTTATATCCAGCCACTTTGCTGATGTTGTTTATCAGCTTTAGGAGTTCTCTGGTGGAATTTTTGGGTTCGCTTATGTATACTGTCATATCATCTGCAAATAGTAATATTTTGAATTCTTCCTATCCAATTTGTATTTCTTTCACTTCCTTATGCTGTCTAATTACTCTGACCAGGATTTCCAATACAATATTGAATAGCTACAGGGAAAGTGGGCAGCCTTCTCTAGTCCCTGATTTTAGTGGGATTGCTTCAAGTTTCTCACCATTCAGTTTGATGTTGACAACAAGTGTGTTGTACATTGCTCTTACTATGGGCCTTGGATTCCTTAACTTTCTGAAACTTTTAACATAAAGGGGTGTTGAATTTTGTCAAATGCTTTCTCAACAACAAGTGAGATGATTATGTGTTTTTTCCCTTTGAATTTGTTTACAGAGTGGATTATATTAATGGATTTCCATAAATTGAACCATACCTGCATCCCTGGGATGAAGCATCCTTGATCATGGAGAATGATTGTTTTGATGTGTTCTTGATTTGGTTTACAAGAGTTTTGTTGACTATTTTTGAATAAATGATCGTGAGGGAAATTTGTCTGAAGGTCTCTTTCATAGTAGGGTCTTTATACGATTTAGGAATAAATATAATTGAAAGGCAGCTGCATTACCAAGCCAATCCCATCCTTGGTGATAGCTCACTAAAGGTAGGAACCCATATAACATTGAAGGCAATTGAGCAGGCTGGAGAGTATCCTTTTCAAGTGACTCGGCTTGTCAAAACCTTTTCCAGGCAACTGTCCTGGTTTCTTTCTTGCAAATAGCTGGCCTGGCCTCAGTTTTCTTTGCAGCTTGGCTTCTCTGAGAGTAACCCTCAGCAGCTATTTTGATAACTCTAGGAGAAACAAACTAGGTACTTTCTGAAGCTATTTTGAATTTTTAATATTTTTCTTAATCAGCTTCCCTGGGAGATGGAGTGTTTCAACCTCAGAGAAATCAACTACAGAATAAGTCAATAGTATGGCATTTTTCCACTTCCCAACTTTGCTTTTTATTTTTAAACTTAAAATATCTCTTTCCTTATAATTTTTTTTTTAGTATTTATTTTTATTATCTTGAGTTTAATATATCTACATAATGCTCTGTTACTATGTGTGTGTGTGTGTGTGTGTGTGTGTGTGTGTGTTTCTGTGTGCATGTGTGTCTGAAGTACTGACCATTTTATTTTGGTTGATTTTTTTTAAGTTGCTATATAGAAAAACTTTTTGGATTAGGGACAGGAATTTCCCTTATCTGTAGGATAAAGGTAAATATTTAGAATGTAGTTAGGAAAGGTGCTGGATTACTACAGTGTAAATGATAGATTCTCTCCTCAGATATGTGCCTTAATGAACCCAGGTAGGTAAGTAGGTTTCCTTGTAGCAGACATGATCATCCTTTGGGTGAGCTGTTGGTCACTACCATGTCAGTAGTGCACTCTTAGACTAACTGCATCATTCATCAGAGAAGGTTTGCTAATGACATTTCTATCTTCTTTTTAAAACATGTGTATGTGAAGAGAGATAACTTAATGCACCTCTGTTTCTGAGTCAGCCTATATAAACTAACATGATCTTCAGATCCACACCAATTCCTGCCAGTGTCATAATTGGATCTGAATAAAAGTCTATTAGTCAATTGTTTATGTACATTATATTGTATACTCCACAATTTTATGATGAAGATCTGTGTGTATTCTTATGATGTGTCTACTGTTAATGCAACCACTCATGTTACAGGCGGTTTGCCATGAACAAGAAAATGAAAGAAACATTTAAAGTTAGGGATATTTTTATATAAAACCAGGGAAGACCTAAATATTTCAAATTATTAATATTTCAATTCTCTTTTTGTATCAGGTTAGCCTTCTATCTTTTATTACCAAGTGTTCTGTACATGTATTCCCTAAAGAACAGTCACCCAGATAACTCAATAAGAAATTGTTATTGGGTTTTTGCTTTGCTTTACTTTGCTTTGCTTTAAAGATACAGTTGAGCTAAGAAAAAAAATTACTTTAGAAAACATCTGAGAAAGCTACACTACAACTGCATAAGTATCCACACAATACAAAAGTTTATGATATGTGTTACTCTGTACTTGTAAAAGAAAGAGAAGCCTGAAGTTACACAGAGGATATAGACACATATTTTATCTAAATTTATTCATAATGCATTCTCTCAGGGAAATACTAGCTATTAAATCTCTAGTTACACTGTGCAATTGAGCAAAACTTGAAGTGAATGAGTGCAAGAACCGAGAATTATAATTTCTTTCCTTCTGAGAATGTAATTGCCCCGAGAGTGCTATATTCTGCACAGTTGAACTATGGGAAGAGAATTGGATAGATGAATAACAAACTTTGACTAATATTATTAGTTTTCAGTATTAATGCATATTTCTGTTTTTAGCCATTTGCTAAAATTTAAGTTGCAGTTATAATAAAATTTTCACACTAACATTTTATAAAATACTTTTTTAATGGCATACTAATATTCACACTACGTGCTAGGCATGAGGGGAACACCAGGGGTAGCCCATGTGAGAAGACGCCATGTCCTTTCTTTACCATGCAGAAGCTTTTTCACATGCATCCACATGACTAAACATTTGTCAAGCTCTGGAAGAAAAGGAATCTCACTAAATGCCACATGTGTAAAAAAGACATAGTTTTAGGAAATAATAGTATATCAATTAAAAACAGATATTATAAATAGATTATACATATATCAGATATTAATATTTAACATATTATGCATTGTTAAGTTGTTCATGGGAACCTTTATTCTTATTAATATCAAACAATGATCCTGCCATATTAAATAATACTGAGAACAGTACAGGCACAATACAGTTTATGATAACAGCACTGCTTTTTCCAAACTCTGTTCTTTGCTTGCCTTCAGGGAATCAGCTCACAGCTAAGTTGCATGTTTGATTCTTTAGTCATTTTTTTCTACCTTCCAGGTTCTATTATACTGTCAAGTATTTGGTTTTATGATAACTGGGAATGTAAACATCCTGTCTAGCATGCTTTCTTTTAATAAAGTTACCCCAAACCCTCTGTTAAAGTAAAAGACTCGGGAGACTTCATAGAGAAAATGAGAGTTATTAGGAAATTGTATTAACATACAAGTGCATAGTACTGGACAGAAAATAGTTTTTTCTAGGTTAATGCTTGTAATGTCCAAGTTTCTCAATTTCTCTCAGTATCTCAAATGATGATTTGAAAGGGAGCCACGTATATGAATCCCACATTAAACTATAATAGATCATGTGGGAAACAAAAAGCAAAAGACACAATTTTTTCATGGAAACAAAAAAAATATTAATAGTAATTAAGAAATAAATCTTCGTTATTATTTTATAAGACTGATATTCCAGTGTTATACATCAATAAATAAGACAGAATAGCTTTAGCATTTTGTAATTTACATTTGATGAGTGCTTTTAGTTCCTATCTAAATATTTATTAAGCAATTTCATACTATTTAAAGTTGTTTGTTTTTCTAGTTGTTGATAGCTTTGGATTGTTGGCAAAATTAAATAGGACCTAAGGGTATTATTAAAGTCTAATATGGAGTATCCAATGAGAGGAAGAGCTGAAATGAAGCAGCAAAGCAAAGGTAATGCTAAACATTGACGTGACATTTTTTAACACGCTTTCTCTGAAGCCAAGAGAGTTCAGACAATTTTCATTAGAAATAAGGAATGATTTTCTCTTGCAATTATTGTCTTTTATTAGTGTGTAGTTCATCTAAAATACTTTTGAAATAAAAATATATTTTAGCAAGGAACAATAAATAGTTTTCAAAATAGAATGAAAATGAATCCTAAATATCCAATAGAATTCAAATGAGTTGTACCTTGATTCAATATGCATTCTTATTTTTGAAATTTTGATTATACTTAATTGATAAATGGAGATAAGAGAATGTATTTGCCACAGAGTGCTTATAGAAGTTCAAGAAAACCTTTAGGAGTTGATTCTCTCCTTCTACCATGGAGGACCTGAGGACAAAACTCAATTTACAATTTATCACCATATACCTAATAGACTCTGTCACTAGCATTCAAAAATAAAATGAAATAAAAACTATTATTTACTCTCAGGACTCTCTATTGTCCTTTCTTCTAATGATCTTTCTTAGGGTCTTAGGGCTGGGACAGCAAATTAAGTAATATAGTACTTACCTAGGAAAGCCTATTTTTTTTTGTTCTCCAGTCCTACATAACCCCAGTATCATTATGCAGATTTGTAATCCCAACAATGAAGAGGTCAACACAAATGAACAGAACTCCGATTCCCCAACCTTGTGGTCCCCTGCCCCTCGAAAGTATAGAATTAAATTTGTGTAACTTTTGATCATTTACTACATATAACCTTTGTTTATTGAAAAATGTGCCCATTCTCCCTTAATATTCAGGAAATATTCATATTTATGTATATATATGAATTTTAATATATGTATATATAAAACTTTTAATATAGATTTTAAAAATAAATTCTGCATTTACCTAAACCACTGGTACAAAGAAATATTCATATACATATAGATACACTCATGGACAAGGGAGAAAACTGAGGAATGTTTACCAGTTTTTTTAAAGCTAAAATAATATCTATACTTCTATAAAATTGGGGATCCACTTCAGCTATATTCCATTCTAGCAAGTGAGTTATTTACGACTTAGATACAGGAAGATAAATGTAATTGTAGGTATATTTCTAAACATTATTGACAGTAATACTGATTGAACTATCTGATTTTCTTGGGTAATTGTGAGATTGATATGAAGGGCTGCTATCTAACTACTTTATACTTCTTTATATTAAAGATTACTTATAGGAAACTATTTTTTATGCTTCAGATTTACATTAAAGAGACCTTGTTAGTGGGATCTTCCCCATTTTCTCCCCTATTAGTTTTATTGTATCTAGTTTTAAATGAAGGTTCTTGATCCACTTGGACTTGAGCTTTGTAAAAGGAGATGAGAATGGATTAATTTGCATTCTTCTACATGCTGACTATTTTAGTCACTGTTTTTATTCCTACACAAACGTCATGACCAAGAAGCAAGTTGGGGGGCGGGGTTATTCAGCTTACACTTCCATATTGCTGTTTATCACCAAAGGAAGTCAGGACTGAAACTCAAGCAGGTCAGGAAGCAGGAGATGATGCAGAGGCCATGGAGGGATGTTCCTTTCTGACTTACTTCCCCTGGCTTGCTCAGCCTGCTTTCTTATAGAACCCAGGTCTACCAGCCCAGGGATGGCACCACCCACAATGGGCTGGACCCTCCCCCCTTGATCACTAGTTGAGAAAATGTCTTACAGCTTGATCTCATGGAGGCATTTCCTCAACTGAGGCTCCTTTCTCTGTGATAACTCCAGCTTTTGACAAGTTGACACAAAACTAGGCAGTACACTGACCTTCTGTTGAAACTAAGCCATTTGTTGAAAATGCTGTCTTTTCTTACTGGATGGTTTTAGCTCCTTTGTCAACTATCAAGTTACCATAGGTGTGTGGGTTCATTTCTGGGTCTTTGATTCTATTCCATTCCATTGATTTACATGCCTGTCTCTGTACAAATGCCATGCAATTTTTATCATGCTTGATCTGTAATATAGCTTAAGGTCAGGGATGGTGATTCCCCCTACAATTCTTTTATTTCTGAGAATAGGTTTTGCTATCCAAATGAATTTGAATTTCTCTTTCTAACTCTATGAAGAATTTAGTTTCAATTTTGATGGGGATTGCATTGAATCTGTAGGTTGTTTTGGGCAAGATAGCCATTTTTCCTACATTATTCCTGCCAACCGATGAGTATGGGAGATCTTTCCATCTTCTGAGATCTTAAAATTCTTGTCATACAGATCATTTACTTGCTTGGTTGGAGTCACACCAATGTATTTTATATTATTTGTGATGATTCTAAAGTGTGTTGATTCCCTAATTTTTTTCACAAAGAAATTAGTAACCTCCCTCTACTCATAGGAAGGAAAATAATTTAAACATGTTTGTATTTCACTAACACCAGAGAAGAGCAAAAATAATGTTAAGATAAAAATTATATTCATTAACATTATAAACTTTCAAAAATTGTTTTAATACAAATTGAATTTCATGTTAACAATACTACTAATTATAATCTCAGTCAACTATGCAAGAAATACTTAATTAAATACAATCATTTAAAAACTAAATGATTACCAATCAAAAATGAATGTACTATATGAAAAATCACATTAATATACATATACATGCATTCATGTGATGACAATTATTGTTAAAATTCCATGAACTTGAAAAGGAGCCATCAGAAGTATAAAGGGGAGGGAGTTGTTCAGAAGAAATAAAGGAGGGAAGTGATAAAATTATATTATACTCTGAGAAAATAAAATGTGTAATTAAAACAACAATATATCTTGATATAGACTAGAAAATTGGCTCAGTGTTCAGGTGGACTGGATGTTTTTCTGCAGGACCAATATTCAATTCCAAGCCCTACAAGACTGTTTATAAGTGTCTGCAACACTAGTTCCAGGGTCTCGAACATCCTCTTTGGATGCAAGTATATATATGCAAATAAACTATCAATTACTATGAAAAGAAAATAGCTCTTAAGTGAAAAATGTTGCCTCCAAGGTGTTTTGAGAAGACAGTTTAATGTCCTAGGCCACCATCTCGTCCTGCAGTATCCCTTCACTTCCTGTTAGCTTTACATCCTGTCATTAACCATCAGACCTGACCATAGCAGGACAGAGTAAATCTGTGCAAACACTGTTTCTCAGGCTGCTGCTTTTGCTCTGAATCCGTCTGTAGCATTTTCTGATCTCAGTCAGTAGAATTATTTGCTTTTGTTTACTTAATATATCTATTGAGTTCCCTTAAAAGGATAACAAAAAAAAAATCAAAGATATAAGAGGTCAGAAGAGAAGAAAAATAAAGTCTAACATCCAGACAGCAGCTGCAGAACATAATGGATGAACTAACTTTTTTCATTTTTAATCACATGAACTAGATAAATAATTAAAAACTTTAAATATATAATGCTTTCAAAGAAGGGAAATGGGCCAGGTTTCCAAAGATATTGACTTCCAAAGTGCTATATGGAGAGGCAAAGTATTAAATTTTTAAATATTCTGATCTTAATCTTTACATTACAGACTATCTGTGTATTGATTGGGGCAGTGTGTTTTCCTTCTTCTACCAGGAGCCATTTACAGACATCACTGGCTGTCATTCTGGGAAATGCATTATTGAAAGATCATTATCGCTCCACGTAATCAGAATTTTCCTGAGTTTGTCTTCTACCCTGTGTGAGCATAAAATGTAAATAACACTCGTAAAGTCAAATAAAACTGTATGTGTTTTTTTAACGGAAGCATTATGGTGACAAAGTTTTGATGTTGATTGTTCGAATTATAAGTCCAGGCTTGTTAAGAACATTCCATCGCAGTGAAAAATAAATTTAAAGAACAGAGTAAAAAATGGGTAAAGTCATAGTAAACCATAGGAAAGCTAAAGAATATTTTTAAAGGTAACTAATGATTTATTATTGGTGATAGGGCAGAAAATAAAATATTGATTTGTTTATCTATATAAAACTTCACTAATATCTTAATTATACGTTGTTTTTGTTTTTCATCTTTGCTTTTATTGGATATGTTCTTTATTTACATTTCAAATGTTATACCCTTTCCCAATTTCTCCTCTGGAAACACCCTATCCCATCACCTGTCAGCATGCTTCTATGAGGATGTTCCTCTACCCACCCACCCGGTCCCTCCCACCTCACCACAATGGCATTCCCCTACATTGGGAGGGACATCAAGCCTTAACAGGACCAAGGTCCTCTCCTCCCACTGATGCCCAACAAGGCCATTCCCTGCTACATATGCAGCTGGAGCCATGGATTGCCCCGTGTGTATTCTCTGGTTGATGGTTTAGTCCCTGGGTACTCTGGTGGTTCTGGTTGTTTAATATTGCTATTCTTCATATGGGGTTGCAAACCTCTTCAGCTCCTTCAGTTCTTTCCCTAATTCTTCTATTAGAGACCCTCTTCTCAGTCCTGTGGTTAAATGTGAGCATCTGCCTCTGTATTTGTTAGGTTCTGGCAGAGTCTCACAGGAGACAGTTATATGAGACTCCTGTCAGCGTATACTTCTTGGCATCTGCAATAGTGTCTGGGTTTGGTGACTAGGAATGATGTCCATGTGGGGAAGTCTCAGGATGGCCTTTTATTTGGTCTTTGTTCCGCACTCTGTCTCCATATTACTTTCAATGAAAATTTTTTTCTCCTTCTAAGAAGAACTGAAACATTCACACTTTGACCTTCCTTCTTCTTGAAATTGATGTGTTCTGTGAATTGCATCTTGGGTATTCCAAGTTCTTGGGCCAATATCCACTTACCAGTGAGTGCAAACCATGTCAGTTCTTTTGTGATTGGGTTACCTCACTTAGAATAAAATTTCTAGTCCTGTCCATTTGTCTTAGAATTTCATAAAGTCACTATTTTTAGTAGCTGAGTAGTATTCCACTGTGTAAATGTACTTCATTTTATGCATCCATTCCTCTGATGAATGACATCTGGGTACTTTCTAGTTTCTGGCTATCAAAATAAGGCTGCTATGAACAACTGGAGGTCAGCATGAAGAAGAATGCAAACCGATTCATTCTTATTGCCTTGTACAAAGCTAAAGTCCAAGTGGATCAGAGACCTCCACATAAAATCAGATACACTAAAACTAATAGAAGAGAATGTGGAGAAGATCCTCAAACACATGGGCACTGGGAAAATTTTCCTGAACAAAACACCAATAGCTTATGCTCTGAGATCAAGAATTGACAAATGGAACCTCATAAAATTGCAAACTTCTGTGAGGTATAGGAAATTGTCATTAGGACAAAATACCAATCTACTGAATTGGAAAAGATCTTTGTCAATCTTACAACCAATAGACAGCTAAGATCAAATATATAAGAAGAACGTGAAAAGATAGACCCCAGAGAATAAAAGAACCCTATTGAAAAATGAGGAATAGAGCTAAAAAAAATATTCTCACTGAGCAATACCAAATGGCTGAGAAGTATCTAAAGGCATGTTCAACATCCTTAATCATCAGGGAAATGTAATTTAAAACAACCCTGAGATTTCACCGCACATCATTCAGAATGGCTAATATGATAATGTCAGGTGACAGCAGATGCTAGCAAGGATATGGAGAAAGAGGAACACTCCTCCACTGTTAGTGGGATTGCAAGATGATACAACTATTCTGGAAAGCAGTTAGGCAGTTCTTCAGAAAATTGGACATAGTACTACCTGAGGACCCTGATATACCACACCTGGGCATATACTCAAAAGTTGCTCCAACATACAAAGATACAAGCTCTACTGTGTTCTAAGCTAAGAGTCTTATTTCACATAGTGAGAGCTGCAAACACACATACCTTAAGTTACTCAGAACATTCTTAGGAAGGATTTCTGTCAATGCATTTCACTAATACATTAAGCACTGTTGACCAAGTCAGATCTAAATCAGCATTTATGCCTATAGCAACTAGTTTCTGAATCTGCATCTCTTTTTTTACAGGCACAAAATTCATAGGCATATAATACATCATTATAGGTTTAACTTATAGGATGCTCATCTACTTAAAATAGAAGGACTACTGTCTACAGCTAGTGTTAAATCATGTGTTATCTTCTTTAACATCACAATGTTATAAATATACAATGTGATAAACAAAAATCAGAGCACAAAAGCAAAGTAAGAATAACATTTAATGTATACAAAGATGTATATACTTCTAAAGCCTTGGTTTCAGGCCCATAAGACTGTAAATTCCACACATTTCAATGAAAGTTTTTTGTCTTTCATTCCTTTAAAATGTTTTAAAGCAAATTTTATGTTTTCCTGGTTTCAGTCCTAATCAACCCACTTACATCGCTCACTGCTTCTATTGTCAAGTCTTTGTTCTGTCACAGGAAACTTGACCAGATCAGAAACATATCTAAGTACATGGTATGCATTCAATTCTATAGTCACAATAGCTTTAAATGCTTTTGTTTTTATAGATTTTATTTTATTTCTACAAACAAGTTCACTGTAGCTGTCTTCAGACACACGAGAAGAGGACATCAGATCTTATTACAGATGGTTGTGAGCCTCCATGTGGTTGCTGGGAATTAAACTCAGGACCTTGTGAAGAGCAGTTGGTGCTCTTAACCACTGAGCCATCTCTCCAGCCCCACAATAGCTTTAAAACACAGGTTTCTGTTACTTTATTAATATTACATCTACTCACCAGACTCTAAGCAAAAAAAGATCAGAAATTCATATTTTATACATTATTGGATATGATCTCTGGTAGTGAGGTAATCAAGTGAAGTTTGTTAGATAAAATGAAAAAAAATAAAGAAATGTACATTAATTTAAAAGATGTGTTGCAAACAATTAAATCCTTATACAGGTATCCTAAAGGCAGAGTAATAAAATACTTCAAATAAAAATGATACATTTTGCCCAACTCATTATCCTAGACACTGAGATCCAAAGAGTTCAAAAACTATCCTCATGCTAAAACTTTTGGATATTTTTTTCAATGTTTATAATAATGTTAATTTAAAATGTATGGAATTGAGTATATGGAGATTTATTAATGCTACACACAAACACTGTAGGAATATATTTCTTCAATTATGACTAAGGACTATTTTTGAAAGAATGTTCAACTAAACTTATTTCTTAAATATTTTATTAGTATTGATTATATCAGACGTGTGTGCAGTTTGCTGCAGCACATGCATGTATTACATATACTTCTACTACTACCTAAAATGTCTGTATTATTTTATATACTTTAAATGAAAATATGTATTTATTAAATCCATATACATCTGCATGTTCTATTATTTTTGAAATTATATGTCTTTGAAAGTGCATTGACACTTAAAGAAGAGCCAACAATTTTCCTAACAATTCAAAAATTCCACATAATGTAATATATAATGACAGCTGATCTAATGCCGACTTATGTGTTTTAAGTAACTGTTCCTCTTCTCACAGAAAAGGGGAGTACATTTGAACTGAGTGGCACTGTGTTAGAAATTTATTCATAAACCCTATAGGCCTGGAGAATTTCAGATACATTACATAACAAAGTGCTGGTCCACGTGTTGACACCTTATTGAATTCAGGTTGGGGCTAATGAGAATCAAGCACCAAGACATTAAAGTTTAGTCATTTTGAAACCCTTACTTCCTTGCTATCAGAGTTTTTGTGGCTGCTGAGTGTGGCAGAATGGTCAGACAATCCTTACAGACATAGGGAACAATAAAACAAAACATTGAAACTGAGAGTCTTGGCCTTTCATCTACCATGATGTACATGATAAGAGAAAGATTTTTTGCCTATTGCAGAAAACACATCATCACTTTCCAAACTTCATAACAAGCAAACACACACACACACACACACACACACACACACACACACACATACACACACACTCACTCACACACACACACACACAAACACACACACATTGAATATTTACTTCCAAGTACCAGTAGTCTACAGACATGAGCTACATACCCAATCAGAATATTTCATTACGTTTTCGGGTCATTTACTTCTCTGAACATTTAACATCTGCATTGATTCTTCTCATTTGGGAGATTTCTGTCAAAGTGTGATAATGCACTTTGGGCTACATATTCATTTTCTTGTTTATCTGTGTGTGTCCTTTTAAAATGTTTTCTTTGTTGCAGAAAATCCTGTCTTTGTGGTTGCTCTTTTAATGGTTGCAGTTCACTTGTCAATATTTTCATAGTGTTAATAAAGAAGTGGTCTTGTTTTAAAAGAATATTGTGACTGAGTCCTATCTCAGGCCACAGAAATTTACTTTGAATGCATTTAAATATAGAAATGGAAAATTTGAACAAATATTTTATGCCTGAAATACAAATGAGACAATTCCTGCAAAAGATAAAATAAAAGCACCAAGAAAGAAAAATACCCTATCACTTTGGAAAAGTTGCCTTTATAAGTCAGTTGTGAACTCTAGTGAAAATGAAATATTCAGAACCTTTCTCATTATTTAGGAGTTTTAAGAGCAATAATAGTCAAAGGGAAAATAAAAGTAGAGGCCTTTCTAGATATACTTGGTTGTATACCTAACACATCATAAAGACAGGTACGTGGCAACATGTGTAGCTTCTCTTCTACACGAAGTACTAAGAGTGATTTCCTTATTACATGTTTTATTTTTGAACTGATAGAATAATTGTGACCTAAGAGAATCTATATTTGAAAAATTGACCTTCATCTTTTTCAAATTTAACTATTCTGAATGATAGGCTTCTATCGGAGATAATGTTTTATTATCAAATCAAATCAAATCAGTATCATCAAAACTAATAAATTTGAGGTTTCTCTCACAGAAAGTGAGGCAAAAGCTAGAGAACATCAAAGCCCTATGTTTCATGTATACAAATTACATATTGAAGAACTTCAATGGGATCATAAAAAAGAAATCGGTGTCTATACTTAAATTAAGAATTTAGTGAGAGCTGAAATATTCAGTTTGAAAAAAATTGAGTGCTGGAGAGATTACCTGCCAGCCACTATGCTCTTACAGAGAACTAAAGTTTCAACATGTATTCAATACAGTATTGGGGTATTTGATGGACTTTTCTGGTTTTCAATGGAATACACACACACACACATACTCACACACACACAAACACACTCACACACACACAAACACACTCACACATACACACACATACACACACACACACACACACAGAGAGAGAGAGAGAGAGAGAATGAGAGACAGACAGACAGACAGACACACACACACACACACACACACACACACACACACATACACACACACACACACCACCCTGGGTGCATGGAAAAGCAAAAGTGAGCAGCAGAATGTGGTTATAGACTACTAGAATGGAGGGGTATTTGAGGGTTGATATGGATATCTTTTACAATGGAAGTCTACTAAAATATATGAAAGAGATCCTAATAAACAGTTTAAATAATGGGGGAATAAAATCCCAGCTAGCCAACTCTCATCAAGAAACAAAGGTCCAATACCAGGACTGTGCTGCATCCAATTGAGTTTTTGGCCAAAGGGGTCTCATGAAAATCTACAAACAACCAAATCACCAAGACAATAGTTTGCTTTCCTCCAAAGGACAGCACATCCACATTTCTGAAAGCACCAATCAATTCAATGAACATGGCGAATTCAAGTTTGTGCCTACATATGCAACCACCATCCCTACTTTCAAGTGTCTTGGATATGTGAAATTACACTGTAGCTTAAAAAATAGAAAAGTAAACACCAACCCAGTTAAAACCTTTGGTCTACAATGTTGACAGGCCTGTTAAATATAATGTTGCAATATGGAACTAACAAACTAACATCTGATTTGACTTAAGGCCACTCCAGGAGGTGGAGTCCATACCCAACAGTACTTGGATGACCAAGAACAACTTAGGCTATATATCACAGAGACTTATGATAGAACCAAATGCAACAAGTCTAGGAAAAAAAAAAAAAAAAAAAAAAAAAACCTTCCATTCTGAGTTCAACCCTGTAGGAGTGTCTAAGAGGCAGATGGAGTGGAGAAAAACAGAGAAAATATTTCTCTAAATAACCTGAGCCAAGTTCATATAAACTCAGAAAAGCCTAAAACAGCAAAAACAGGGCCTGCAGGGTTATACTAGGTCTTCATTGTATATACTGTAGCTTCAGTTTGGTGTTTTTATAGAAATTTTAAGAGGGTGAAGACATATACCTCTGATTCTATTGTTTTTTTCTTGGTGCATTTTTCTTCTGTTTACCTTTTCCAATTTCAAGGAAATGTTTTTTGTTTAATCTTGTCATCTTGTGCTTTTTTATATTTTATGATTATCTCTTAAAAGGCTGAGTTTTTGTTGTTGTTGCTGTTGCGTGTGTGTGTGTGTGTGTGTGTGTGTGTTTGTGTGTGTGTGTGTGTGTGTGTGTGTGTGTGTGTGTGTGTGTGTGTGTTTAAATAAGAGTCAGGAAGGTGATGTTTGCAAAAGTAGAGAAGAACTGGGAAAAATAATGAGAGGTGTAATGGTAATCAAGAGATAGTTTTAAAAAATCTATTTTACTTTTTAAAATGTACTCTTTCATACAACAGATTCTTCAGTCTTCCCTGTTCACACAGTGCAGTGCTCCCTTCCCCAGAACCACTGCTCCTCGATTTCCCTTAAAAAATGTGCAGGTGAACCAGGGATATCAGCCAAACACAGCATAACAAGATAAAATTAAGACTAGAAACAAACCCATATTTCAAGGCAGGATAAGGCAACCAAGTATGGGAAAACATGTCCCAAGAACAGGCAAAAGAGTAAGAGACAACCACTCTCACAGTTAGGGGTCTCACAAACACCTCAAAATGATCTATTTTCATTAAAAAGGGGGAAATGTTAGGTAAGAAGTGGAGAGCTATTGAACAATTACAATGAGCACTGCCTTATTTATGGTCCTATATGGGAAATATTTACTTTGGTTTTGTTTCTATTTTGTATCTTAGGGAATGAAAACATTAGTTTGTTTACTCTATACAAGTACTCTACTATTAAACAAAAACTCTAATCATTTACAAACAGGTATTCCTTTCTCTTGGGACAACATTCAACTTTAAGTGTAGGCCCAGTATTCAGAATATATTGCAAGCAAGAAATAAAGGTGTTAGGGCCCAGTATACATTTTCTGTAAACTACATTGTGAATTACCACAAATAGCACCACAACAGACTTCAGACAAGAAAAAATGTTAGATCTATAACTAAAGCTATGGGAACTACTGTTCCTGCAAACAGGATTTCATGTACAATCATGAAAAACTCGCTATGGCGCAGCTTATTGTGAGACAGATTTAAAAATTATCTAAGAGGGAAATTTCTTTGAATTCTAAAACTAATTTTGAAGACTGTTGACATTCATTTAAGATTTTAAAAATCATTCTAGTTAATTAATTTGGCATCTAATCAGCAATATTTCAGAATTAAATAAGAAATTTGTAATGGATACCTGACTTTCAAATAGATTTTATTCTTGGAAATATTATGAAACATATCTAGAAATGAAACAATATGTTACTTTTTTTCTAAGAAAATCATCCCTATGAGAAAAGAATATCATGTTTATCTTAAAGAGAACTGAAGTCATTGAAAAAAAATTAAAAAGTAAAAAAATAATAGGTTAGGATTTCATCTTCAAAACTTAAACTTGTCAGAACAAAGGCCATTTCATAACAATTATGAGCTTTCTATTTTGCCTTCCTTCCTAATTTACAGATAAATTATTATGCTTTCCTAATTTACAAATAAAAAGTTAACTGATCATTAAAAATACAACCAACAATATATTTTGCCTAATGTAAGTTGTGTTCCATTACATTTTATGAAGAGTGTCTAGAAAGTATACATCTGCTGTTGAATGTTTACACATGTGAGTTATGGTCCTATTAGATTAAGGGGCATTGGGTATGGTTTAACTATAACTGATTCTTTAAAGATCCCCTTCCCAAAAAGCCTTACAAGAAGATAGGAGTTCCACAGGTTAGCTTAACAGCAGGAAAATCCAGTTCACAACACAGTACCATTTCAGGATCTGCACCATTTGGCTTTGGATGGTTGTCTGAAAAATATCTCTGAAATTGTCCAATACTCTAACCATTTTCATTATGTGTTTTTGTACATGTATGTATAAGTGTGTCCCTGTATTTTTTGTGTGTATTTTGTGCACGTGAACATGCATGTGAGTGTGTGTATGTGTGTATTTTATGGATATTTTACATACTCAGGTTATTCATCTAACAGACCAGGAATAATTGTATTTGTAAAAAAATATAAATGAAAAGGCATGTAAAGATTCAGAACATTTTCAGTTAACTTCAAACTGTCACAGATTTTTATTGATGGTCATAATTTATGTTCTTCTCATCAGATATTACTTACACACACAAACACACACACAAAGTATTTCTTTTATTAATCTGTAGTAATATTGTTATAATGACCATTTTGAAACCCCGGGAAAGCATCAGGGAATGGAATCATTAATACTACGGATGAGATTAGATAACGTTCACGAGTTTATATAGGAAGTCAGTAGTAATTTTTTCAATTAAAATTCAATATTTTGCCTGCTAGTCTAGGAATATACTCATTAACCTACTCACTACTAAATATAATAATATCCTGCCAACATTAGATTGATTCTCCAATAGAGTTGAATAGAATTAGTTTTAGAACTTCAACCAAAGCTCAACATTACAATAGCTGCTGCTGCTGTGTGCAGATAATAACCTTTCTGAGCCCATGTTCTGCATCTCTAGATATGCTCTTCTCATGACATTTGCATTCAGCATATTTGCAATTCACAACATTTACTGTTAATTCTGTGTATATTTTTAAAATCACTTCAGTGGCTGGTCATGAGTAACTCTTAATATAAAATACTTTGTTCTCAGGAAAGAATCATCCTAATCTCAGGTAAACATACTCTCTCTTCTCTGGAAAAAAAGAAAAAAAAGAAAGAAAAGAAGAAGAAAAATTGTTAGCATGTTTCCATGGATCTACTGCCTAAGCACAGGCATTCAAGTTCAATCTGTAACTATATTATTTATGCACATTTAATGAATACGTTGCCCATTTTCCCCTTCCCTAAGGTAGGGAAGTACTTTTTTGTATTGTCATGCATTTTGGGAAATAGACAATTCTAGTTACACATTTCTTGAATAAATGAATAAATATTTCCATTAAACCCTATGAACATTCACATAGGCATATTGATTTTAGATGAGAAACTGAGTTTCAAAGGAATTAAGAATTTTTTTAAAGTCATCCCAATGACAAGTGCTTGAGCTATATGTCAGAGTCTTACTGCATTACGCCCCCACTTCAGTGTCCTTCCTTTTGCAAATTAGATTTTGGCTTCCCATATGCATTGCTGCTACTGTTCTTTGGGCTGAAACTGAGTCAGAACTGGCAGGCTTCATGAGTTCCCCAGAAAGATGTCACTGTCATTTCAACCATAATGGAGGAATGTACAGAATTAGAGGAAAGAGCTGTGCCCTCACATCTAGTGAAAAATTTATTTCTCACAGATATTTGGCTTCTCCTGCACTTCATAAAATGTCGTTCTTGTATTACAATTAGGATTTATTACAGTAACTTTGAATTTTTACGCCCCCCCTGCAAAACTTATATAATTACCACAATAGAAATCAGCAAACAGCTGTTCAAGAAAAATAAAGATGAACCAAATTCAAGTCAACTTGAGTATAATCGTGTCTTTCTTGCTACACAGCTCAGTAAGTACCTGAACCAATATTTTACATTGTACTCTTGTTATAGAAAGTGTGAATACTGATGAACAAAAAATAAAATTACGAAGGAGTCCTACTATGAAGTAGGCCTGTAATTTCGACAACAGTACAGTTTAAAAAATGGTAATCTAACATCTCTTCATGCTGGAAATTTATATAAAGCATGTATCACAGGTCCTTAGAGCTGATGTAATTAGAAGCTTCGTGAACAATATTTATGTGGTATGCGTGTGATAGTTGATCTTGGCTATCAACTTGAATGCTGTGGTTAGAATCAAAATAGCCCCATAAACTCACCTATCAGAACATGCGGTTTCCGGTTGGTGGAACTACTTGGGAAGAAAGGAGTTGGTCTTGTTAAAGGCGGATGTTCCTGGGGGTGGGTATGAAGTTTTCCAAATAGTTGTACCATGTAGTGTCTTTGTGTCTGCCTCCTATTTGCTGTGGACCAAGAAATAAGCACACATCACTTCTTGCCACCATGCCTTTGCTCTATCGTTGTGGACCCCCGATGTTCTGAAACCATAAGACCATACTAAAATTTCTCTTTTAGAAGTTATCTTTGTGATTGTAGCTTATACCAACAACATAAACATGACCAAGACAACTATTCCTATTTGAAAACCAATTTTTGATCACCCCTGGGAGGTATTTTATTAATTAGATTGATTACTTGAACCTGAAAAAATCCATTCTAAATCCCAATTTAAAGACAGCCCACAAAAAATACATTGAAGTTTTGTTGTTTTCCTGCTTGCCCTCACTCACACTGGTAAGTCTTAAAGTTAAGAAAACCATTCACCTGTATTATAATGAACCTCTTAGGTATTTCCTAAAAGATTGAATATCAGTAGTTCTCTATGAATCTCCCAGTACCCCAGTGCTAGATTGCAAATGCTGAGACATTCAGCTTAATGGATTGTATAGCTACAGAGTTCTCCGACTATGAGAAAGTCATTGTTGAACTACTTAGACACAGCCTACAGACCTCTGTAAAAAACACCACATACACAGAGACACATACACACACTATATAAGCAAACACACATGTCCCATCAAACCTATTCCTTTAGAAAATACTGATTAATACAAACACACACCATTTTAAAGTGTATGAATAAACACAGATGAATTACAGTGGTGGTGGCTGTGATGATGATTCCCTAAGATTACTATAAAAAATGAATATTTCCTATCACTTCCTCTCTAGTAAGTCTTCTACCATAATTGCATAAGTTTCAACTTCTATGTTGATAATGAAACTGGTATAGACAAACCTATTTTCAGGCCTAAAATTATATACCCCATAAAATGTAGTAGTATATAATACTTGAACATAATACCAAATAATTATCATCCATGATTTACTTACTAGAAACTTATTACTATTAGCAACAATTTTCTATTGTTTAAAAGTAGTCCATATATATATTGAAAATAAGACTACTGTTTCATTTCAAGAGAAACTTCTTGTTTATTTTATCTCTCAGTTGTACTAATAGATGAGTTCTAAGGATTTGTCTGTGTAAAATAAGTTTGTACCTGTCCTCTAGGATCTTCAGACATTATAAAGTCACCCACCTAAGGATGGGCTTGCTTTGATGTCTTTCTGTGATTATTTGAAGGCTATATAACTATTCTATACTGTACAATATTAGGGAAATTATGGCAGTTGAATATTCTCTGTGAATGATTCAAAGCGTATCTTCTTAAGAAACATTATAGTTAATATATTTTATTCTTGTTTCTCATGATCCAATGGGAAGAGTGCCAAATGCCTGACTAAAAGTTCTATTTTTAGTTAATAATCATAGCTCTGAATCTTGCCTCTAGTATAAACAATAAAAAAATAGGATTACTTTAGGAGAAAATAAAACTCAATAAGAAAGAAAAAAAGTCAACGAAACGGTACATATATTTATAACTGCACAGGCAGGCTTATGGCATAATGCATTATATTTTCACAAACAATCGATGCAAATTATTGGATATAAAATTACTTTTTGATGACCACAGAGAAAATACAAGATGTTGAAGTCATTTCTCACACTATTATTGATTTTACTCTATTTTTCTATTGCATTTTTAAAGTACTTGATGTCAATTTTCAAGTCTCTAGTCTCTAGTAAAATGCTAAGCAAATCCATGTACACTGGAATTGTCTAAGCAATATCTAGAAAGAATGGCTTCTTCAGAAAGATTTTCTTGAATATCCCTTGCCTCGAAGGGTATGTTTGCTAATAATACAGAAATGTATATTAAGTTTCATAGCACCATTTTAAATCACCCTGGTTGTTTTAAAAGTCACAAAAATTATAGACAAATGGGTAAACAGAAAGATAAATTTAATATGCAATACTGAAAGTATACATTGCCATATTATCTCATACTGATCAAGCTCACATCTATCAGATGCAAATATGCTTCTGAGAAAATGCAGGCAAAGCAGCTGGCTTTTCTACCACATCTTGTTAGATAGGCCATGAAACGTTATTTCTTCATTTATTTTAAAATTAAGTGTAGTATAGCTTAGTTTATTTGGGAGTGAGAAAATCATAAAAAGAAAAAGCAGAGTAGGAAGGACAAGGTTTCATAGAGTTACAAACTACTCTCTAGCTGAAAACAGTGGGTTTCATAAAGGCAAAATGGCCACTTCTGTTCCTAAAGACAATGATGAAGGTATCTTTCCAGCATGTCATTGGCTACCTTCAGACAAAGGCAGTTCCTAGACTGGGACATGAAGAAATGACTTGCACACCCTAAACACATGATGTGTATGTATATTACATTACTTTTATTAGTGGTTTGAAATGCTGGTAAAATGAGAAAGCCAGTAACTGCACCCTGTCATGGTCTCTGCATCAACTCCGGCCTTCAGGATCCTGTCCCGCTTGAATATCCCTCGTGAGTTCCTGCAAGATGAACCAGACTATGGGAGACACTTGCCTGAAGCTTTTAAATCATGAATTTATTTCATTTTTTATGCTTTATCCAAAAAAAGTATATATATTGGTTGAATGGGGTGATGAAATATTTTACATTATTATAGGAATTTCCTTAAACTTCAAGTGTATTGGAGTAATAATTGAGCTATGAATAGTTTTTCGATGTATTTTTCTGTTGACAATTTCCGCAAATCAATTTGGGTGGATCATTATTTTTTCTGGAATTAAGCTATCAGGAAATCCATTTTATTTCTTGCAAAATACAACCAAATGTCTTATACATCTAGCTGGTGCAGATTGAACTTCTATGAGGTTTATAGATAAAATCTTACTGTCTAGGCATACTTCATGACTCCATAAACGAGATGAATGACTATGAACACATTTTATCGCTAAAATACACGTGTTGGATATGTGATTTTCAAAAGATAATTAAATGCTAGTGAAATTTTAAACCTTCCCCACCAAAAGGACTCAGTGTAATGTCCTGAACAATACACAGAATAAGTCTTATACAAGCAAACATAGACTTGATATCCACTCTGGTTCTTCACATTTAAGTGGAGAGACTACTGGCTGAATTACAACCTTTCTTCCTTTAGTAAGCACTGCATAGCCTATTGTGTTTCATCTATTTCTTTTTTTCTTTTTTTTTTTGTAGCTTTTAAACTTGGATTAAAGTTAAATTCTACAGAAAAATATTATAATTTACTTTGATTACAATAACATCATTGCTTCTTTGCTAAAACTGAAAACCAAAATGCAGTTGCAATATGTTCACCTTCTCTTCTGTGATGTATACTGAGCCATAGCTATAGGATTTGTAGTGTATAGATACAAATTTAGGATGGGCAACTTATGGCATGTTTTTCTTGTCATGTTGTTTAGTTACAGGTCTCTGTTGAATGCTCTATCTGCTGAAAAGAAAAAGCATGTTTAATAAGTGACAACTATAATCATATGTGTATATAAGAATCTTTATTTAGAATGCTTTTGGAAAACATGTTGGTTTAAGAAAGTGACAGTAGTTAGCCTTCTTCTAAGAGTCATGCCTCACTAACCCTATGTTCTTGGGTAGGTTTAAAGTGCAGACACTAATTCTGTACTATGCAGTAAACCTTAACTACAATTTGATGGATTTTGGTTAGTTCCAAAAATAGTTCATCCTTTGATATATCTTTCACCACTGTGAAAATATTTTAGGGCCCAGGATTTTTTTTTTCTTAAAAATTTATTTAACAAAAAAAAAAAAAAAAAAAAAAAAAAAAAAAAAAAAAAGAGAAATACATGCACAGATTTTTAAAGCATTTTGGCATTAAACTGTATAAATATATTTTGGTAGTACTTGATTTTTTTAATGTTTGATATTATTCATTGACATCTTATTAGTTACCACAAACATAAAGTACATGTAAAATGAAAAGTAACAAGGAAAAAGTCAAAGTTTTCTTTGTGTGTGTATATAATAAACATAATGGGTTTTAAGTACCAGAAATGGCCACAAGGCTATTGAGTTATTACTTTTATTCTTAGCTATTGAGTTATTAATGATTTAAGGTCTAGGTGTGCCCCACACTGAGCAGATGCTATACACTTGTTCCCCTCTTGTTTTGTAGTTTTCTTTTGTTTCATTTTCTTTTTCTATGAAGGACTGAGGCTTCTACGTTATTTTTTCCTGAAAAATTCTTTTCCAAGATAAACTAAACTTCTTTTTTTTTATTGAAGAACTTTATTTAAAAAAGCAAAGATAAATGTACAAATTTTAAGCATTTTTGCATAAAAGTATCCGAATACATTTTCTAATAGCTGAGTAGTTCTCCATTGTGTAAATGTACCACAATGTCTTTATACATTCCTTTCTTGAAGGACATCTGTGTTTTTTTCCTGCTTCTGGCTATTATAAATATGGCTGCTATAAACATGGTGGAGCACGTGTCCTTGTTATATGCTGCAGTATCATTTGTGTATATGCCCTGGAGTGGTAAAGCTTGGTCTTCACTATCAAATTTTTTAAAAGTATTTTCATGTTGTAATCGATATCCAAGGAAAATTCTAATAGTTTCCACATGCTCAGCAATAGAATGTTTGATATGCAGTATATTGGTTTTGGAGGTACTGTTTTATACTGAATAATGTAAAAATACAATATGTAGATATATTATGTATATTTTGAATTTATTTTTAGTAGATTTTTATCATTTGAAATGTTGTTTACTTTCCCAGTTTCCCCTCCATAAACTCCCTATCCCATACCCCCTCCACCTGCTTCTCTGAGGATGTTCCCCCATCCACCCACCTAACCCTTTCGGCCTCCCTGCCTCCCCACCCTGACATCCTTCTACACTGTGTCATCAGTCCTTGGCAGGACTAAAGGCTTTTCCTTTTATTGACATACAACATGGACATCGTCTGCTACATATGCAGATGGAGCCATGGGTCTGTCCATGTGTACTTTTGGATGGTGGCTTAGTCTCTGGGAACTCTGTTTGGATGGTATTGTTGTTCTTATGATGTTGTAAAACCCTGTCTGCTCCTTTGATATTTTCTCTAACATCTCCACTGGGGACTCCATTCTCAGTTGAATTATTGGCTGTGAGCATCAGCCTCTTTACTTGTTATGCTCTGGCAGAGCCTCTCAGAAGACAGCTATATCAGTCTCCTGTCAGCATGCATTTCTTGGCATCAGAAACATTGTCTAGATATTGTGGCTGCATATTGGCTTGGATCCCCAGGTAGGACAGTTTCTAAATGGCCTTTTCTTCCATATCTACTCCAGTCTTTGTTTCCATATACCTCCTGTGAATATATTTTTTTCCACTTCTAAGAAGGACTGAAACATCTGCATTTTGGTCATTCTTCTTCTTGAGCTTCATGTGGTCTGTAGATTGTATCTTGGGTAATTCATGCTTTGAGGCTTATATATACTTATCAGTGAGTTCATACCATGTGTGTTTCTTTATGATTGGTTGATCTCGATCAGGATGATATTTTATTGTTCTATACATTTGCCTAAGAATGTCATGAGGTGATTGTTTTTAGTAACTGAGTAGTATTTCATTATGTTAATACACTACATTTTCTGTATTCGTTCCTCTGTTGAGGGACATCTGGGTAAAATCCAGCTTATGGCTATTATAAATAAGGTAGCTATGAACATATTAGAGCATATGTCCTTGTTATATGTTGGAGTGTATTTTGAATATATGCTCAGGGGTTGTATAACTGGGTCCTCAGGTAGTACTGTGTTCAGTTTTATGAGGAACCTCAAGACTGATTTACAGAGTGGTTGTACCAGCTTTTAATCCCACCAACAATGAAAAAGTGTTCCTCTTTCTTCACATTCTCGCCAGCATCTATTGTGACCTGAGATTTTATCTTGGCCATTCTGACTGATGTGAGGTGTATTCTCAGGATTCTTTTGATTTGAATTTCCCTGTTGAGTACAAATACAAAACATTTCTTTATGTGCTTCTCAGTCATCATTCCTCAGTTGACAATTCTTTGTTTAGTTCTGTTCCCCATATTACCTGGGCTATTTGATTCTCTGGAATATCACTTCTTGAGTTGTTTGTATATACTGAATAAATATATCAGTTATAAATAAATTCTATCAGTTGTAGAATTGGTAAAGATCTTTGATAAAGGAAGCTAAAATCATTCAATGGCCTCTTCAAAAAATGATGCTGTTTCAACACGCAGTCAGCATATAGGAGAATGCAAATAGGTCCGTACTTATCTCCTTGTACAAAGCTCAAGTCCAAGTGGATCAAAGATCTCCACATAAAACCAGGTACACTGAAACTAATAGATGATGAAGTGGGGAAGAGCTTAGAACACCTATGCCCAGGGGAAATTTTCCTGAACAGAACACCAATGGCTTATGCTCTATATCAAGAATTCACAAATGGGACTTCATGAAATTGTAAAGCTTCTGTAAGGCAAGTGACACTGTCAAGTGGACAAAACAACAGCCAACATATTGGGAAAGGTTCTTTACCAATCTTACATATGACAGAGGAGTCATATACAATATATACAAAAGCTCAAAAAGTTGGACTCCAGAGAAGCAAATAATCCTACTAAAAATGAGCTAAAAATCCCTGAGATTACACCTCATACCAATCAGAATGGATCAGATCAAAAAACTTGGGTGATAACAGATATTGGCAAGGAAGAGAAGAAGGAGGAACACTCCTCCATTGATGGTGGGTTTGCAGGCTAGTACAACCACTCTGGAAATCAGTCGGACAGGTTCCTCAGAAAATTGGACATAGTAGTACCTAAGGACCCAGCTATACCTTTCTTGTGCATATGCCCAAAATGCACTCTAACATATAACAAGGACACATGATCCACCAGGTTTAAAAGCAGCCTTATTTTAATAATAGCCAGAAGCTTGTAAGAACCCAGATGTTTTTCAACAGAGGAATGGGTACTGCTGAAATGTGGTACATTTACACAACGGAGTACTACTCAGCTATTAGAAACAGTGACTTCATAAAATTCTTAGGCAAATAGATGTAAATAGAAGCGATCAACCTGAATGAAGTAACCCAGTCACAAAGGAACATACATGATATGCACTCACTGATAAGCAACTACTAACACAAAAAGTTCTAAATAACCAAAAAACAATTCACAGACCAGACCTCATAAAACTCAAAAAAAGGAACGCCAGAATGTGGATGCCTCAGTCTTTTTTTAGAAGGTAAGACAAGGCACTCACAAGAGGAAATACAGAGGGAAATAGAGAAGCAGGGATTGAAGAAAACATCAATCAGACAGAGATGGCCTTCTTGGGGATTTACCTCATATGCAGCCACCAAACCCAAGCACAATTGCTGATGCCAAGAAGTGCTTACTGGCAAGAGCCAGATATGGATGCCTCCTCAGATGCTCTGCCAGAGTCATACAGATACATTTGAGAATGCTTGCAGCTAACCGTCGTACTAAACACAAGGTCCCCAGTGAAAGAGCTGGAGAAAAGGCTGAGGGAACAGAAAGGCTTTGCAACCCCATGGGAAGAACAACATTATCAACCAACCAAACTCTCAAGAGCTCCCAGAGACTGAAAAACCAAGCTATGAGTGGACATGGAGAAACTTATGGCTCCAGTAGCATATATAGCAGAGAATAGCATTCTCTTGCATCAGTGGGAGGAAAGACCTTTGGTTCTGTGCAGGCTTGTTTTCCCAGTGTTTGGAAATGCCAAGGTGCTGATGTAGAGAGGGTGGTTGGGAGAGAGAGATCACCTTCATGGAAGCAAGTGGAGGGGGAGGAAGTAGGGGATTTGGCAGGGGGGGGGGTGGAATAACATTAGAAATGTAAATACAGAGACTATCCAATAAAAAGTAATTTAGTACTTAGTAGTTAATATTATACATGTATAACAAACACTCTACTACTGGAATTATGAGAAAGGAGGAGGATCTGGGAATTTGTATTCTGTCTTAATAATTAATTTAGAAGCAGAAATGTTTGATTTTACATTGCTTGTAAATTAAATAAAAACATATGTTAATTTTGTGAAACTTAGTGCGTTGATACTTATGAAATGTGTTAGATGTTTTATGTTTTATTTGCTCAAGACAGGTACATTTTTAGGTACAATTTTGTTGGAATAGAAATAACTAAGAGCATGTAACCAGAAAAACACAGCTCTATGTTAGGGACTGGTTTTTGTCATTAAAACAAATGGCAACAGAATATTAAGCTCATTTTCAGATAAATTCAGTTGCTTTAAAAAAAAAAAACTAGAACAAAAGAGATTGTAGGAAACTTATACCACTTCTGTGATGGAAGTTGAGTTTTATTTCTCTAAGGCTATTTGTTAGAGAGACACATGGAGACATGTGGATAAAACAAGAAAGGTTGATTACAAGATCAGCCAAAGGCTTGAAGTGTGTACTTATTTTGTAACAATTCTTAATAAGATGTTAGATGTATTGAGGGACCTTGTTCCCTTGGTATGCTGAAACTTGAGGTTTTCACTTTTTACAAAAATGTACCTTGAAGACAGACAGCTGTTACTGAAGGACAGGTGAAGACAGTCTAAAGCCGCAGGGTTCACTAAGCCAAAGACTGACTTGGTGTGATAAGAAGCCTGGCTTTGCAGTTTGGGAGATTCTGACGGTTCCACCTTCAAAAAACAATTTACTGAGGTCACCTTGTGATCATGAGTAAGCTAGGGCAAAGCAGTTATGGCTTACACTGTTAACGTGTGCATTGCATGCTGGGATGGCTATTTTCTAAGGCCATCATTTTGGCCTGATCGTTTTGTTACCACACATGTGCTGACAGATTTCAAATATTATTGAACATTTCTTTTCTTGCTCAATGATGGTCTAAATATCAAATACTGTGGATGTCAGGAACTTACTATGGTAAGAATGTTAGAAATTAAGAATCACAAAAAAGAAAGGGTTAAAATAAAACACACACAACAGGCAAAGTTCTATGTTACAAAATAGACCATTAGGAAATTCACATGATAAAGGTGTTTATTTTCAGATTAGTAAAGATATATAAAATATTAAAGTATATATTGCTTTTAAAAAATGATGAAAACATTACTTTGATTTTTAAGCAATACTAGGAAGTAGAATCAAAACAATAATAAACTTCTTAACTAAAACTCTTTTGAAATTATCAAAAAATTCTATATGATTTGATTTGTGATATACTGACACATTTCATGTCCCTTTTTGCTTCAGCTTAAATATTTTTTTCATTGTAATCATATCCAGTTTGCAATAAAGCATTATAGATGTAAAATTTCACTTTCACAACCATGGCTCAAAATTTGTACCTTTAAAAAACTAAAGCAGTAAGTTATGGAAATTCAGAGTCATCCCACATTACCAATAACTGTACATCTCTCTGAAGTTTAATTAGTGTAACTTTACAGTTGTGCAGTACTGATTGAAATCAATAACTAAGAAGTACAGCCTCATTTAAGTAGCTTAAGCATTACTTTGATAGAGGCCCACCTCTGTGTATCAAGCGCAAAGAGGTAACTTTCTTGTTTCTGATACCTGCTTCATTTCATGTGGAAGCTTGATGATCATATCCTCAATTTCCAACCTTGAGTGCTGGGGTCTCTCATATATTTAATGAAGTCGGATAATAAATCTTCAGTTCTTCTCAAGTAAGCAGTCCTAGTGCAGACTCAGCTCTCTCCCCCTTGACTTTCCTAGAGACCAAATAAGATTTGTGCTCTGACAGAGTGAGCATTTACTTTATCAGAAAGCATATTAGAGTAGGCATGTCTCAGCATAATGTGCACCAGAATCAGAGGGGATGACTAATTTGTTCTGCTATTAAGCGGATAATAAAATGATTTAGGCATGTAGATATGAAACAGCCAGCACTTTGTGAATTATATGTAGTGTATTTCATCCTAAATCTGGCCAAGTCCAAGAACCTTTTATGCATTAGATGACATTTACAGGAAAGACAATGCTCTACCGAGAAATTAGAAATGTTTACCCAAGATGAGATAGGAATGTAAGAAAGAATCATTTAAACGCCATGTCATTTATAGTCATCTTATAAATTTTGTTTTATGCTTGCCTAGCTTGAGCCAAGTTTTTCATGTCTAAAGGGTTTAAGAATGGTACGTACTCTGAGACCTTATATAAAGCAAACTAATTTTAAAAATATGTCTTTGAATTTTATTCTAGATCATAATGTAATGATCATGAATATTATTGCAATGTATCTGCACTCATATAGAGTTGGCTGTGCTCCAGAAAATCATCCCTAAAGGTTAATCAAATATTTGGGAGCAATCTGTGTTAGTAGTGTATGCTGTTCAATATTATTGTGTGTATGTTTGTATATATATATATATATATATCCATGGAACAGGTAGGGAGGGGTCCATGTGTCATTGCTGACTGTGCAGACAAGAGAGCCTGAATTTAGACTATTGTCACAAAAGTAAAAAGCTATCTATGACTGATCACAACAGCAAACCTCAGGACCAGGTAGAGGAAAGTCAAGACAATCACTGGGCTTGTAGGCCAGGATCCTCATCCAAAACACAGCTCCAAGTTCATCGCAAGAATTTATGTCTAAAGAATACATTAAAAAGCAGTACAATACTCAGCGACTTAATGCCTAATCTCACCTTACCTGAATACACTCCAAATCTTTCTCTGTCTCTGTCTCTGTCTCTGTCTCTGTCTCTCCCTCCCTTCCTCCCTCCCTCACTCCCTCCCTGCCTCTCTCCTCTCTCTCTCTCTCTCTCTCTCTCTCTCTCTCTCTCTCTCTCTCTCTCTCTCTCTCTAGAAAAATCTATTCCTGAAGTTAAAGTAAATATTCTGGAAAATATATGAGATACCAAAAAGACAGCAACTCTACAATGATTTGGAGTTGATCTGGGGCCTGAGGAAATGGTTCATCGGGTAATGGGCTACAGAAGCACAAGGGCAGGACTTAGTTTGTTCATCATCTATGTAGGGAAGCAGAAGTGTTTGCATGTTGAAAGTCCAGTGCTGGGGAGATCCTGACAGGACAATGTCTACAACACATTTCTGAGAGGGTGCAGACAGGATAATTGCTGCACAGTAAGTTGATAAAAGTTCAAGATTGAGTGAGAGACACTGTTTCCCAAAACAAAGCAGAGAAGACAAGCAGGGGGATACTTGATGTTCCCTTGCCTCTAAATGTATACAAAGATGTACATAAATGAAGACACATATGCAAACATAAACAGTAATAACAATAATCCAGAAAATATACCACGTCTATACTTTATACTAATATTTTACTATATCAAACAATTATAACTTTGCACATTTTGAATACTATTTCTCTTTATTGTTGTTATATTTTCAAAAAAGCTTTGGAAATATTGATTTTATAAGAATTTCATATTTAGTAGATGAAAAAAATACTTAAAGTTTGAAAAGCAAATTTACTAATGAGTATTTTATTTTTTGTAATTTATATGGTGGTTTATTAATGTTTAGTTGGAGAATATCTTTTTATATAAAACATTAAATTCAATAAATTATGAAATAAAATGGGCTTAAAAATAAATAATGGATATTAAAAAGAGAGATCTCAAAAGACAAAATAAAATTAGCTAAGATATGTGCTTAGAAGTGCTTAACATCTTTAAAAATTAAGAAAATTCATTTTAGTACATTAAGATTTCATTTTATTCTAGTAAGAATGACTAAAATCAACAAAACAACTAAAAAGTTCTGACAACAATTTGGAGAAAAATGAATATTCATTTACTGGTGGTGAGGCTGCAAACTAGTTCAGCTACAGTAAAAATAACTGTGCAACAGATAGGTCAGCTATGTATCCCTAGTTCAGCAGCTGTAACAATCACTATATAACAAATAGGTCAGCTGTGTATCTCTAGTTCAGCTGCTGTAACAATCACTATGTGTATCACAGCTGTACCACTCTTTTGCTTATGTCCAAAGGATTCAACTTCCTATGCTGAAGGCTGATTACCATTTTTTCTCAACAGCTGAAAACTAGAAACAACCCAAAGGTCCTGCAACATGTATGATGGAAATGTGACATATAAAGACAATAAAATTCCATTTAAAGATATGGAAAAGTGAAATTATAACATTTGTAACTAAAAAGATAAAATTAGAAAAATATAACAAGTGTACTGCCACAGCCACTGAAAAACAAGTGTCCCATGTTCTTTATGTAGATTCTAAATCCAGATGTTTATATATAAATATACAACCTGGAGTAGCTATAGAAACAGACAAATGACAGTGGGACAATGCAAGAAGTAACACTGGAAGGTACTAGAAAAATAGGTACTATACTATTTAAGGGGAAATAAGAAAGTATCTGTGGATGAAGGCATGACTAAAACTGTGAGGGTGATTGAGGTAGTCATAAGACATCATTATTTTTGCTTAAATAGATATTTAATATAAAAATAGCATATATGTTTAAATAAAGTTATACCATTTAGAATAAAAATTATCACCACAAAAAGCGATTGACTAATGAAAGCTTCAGCATCCAGTAATGAGAATGTTCCTTGAACTTTTGGTTAGAGAAACCCAAGAGATTTCCAAAGAATAGAGGTTATTGTCATTGCCCTTGGTTGCCTTCTAGAACTTGACAATAATTCACTATTTCAAAATTTATCATTAACTTTGGACAGTAGACTTTAATCTATGGAGCTGGAACAAGGTCTTATTAGATCAGAAGGAGCTATACAAGCTGACAAGAGAGAGAAACAAAGGTCCTATCTAGTTGTGAAGCTTAAAAACTATATTAATGACAAGCATGTAAGGTATCTCTAATGTTACAGCAGAGGTATATTGAGAATAAAATAATATGTGATAATAATGCACAGAAAGTATGAAATAAAATATAGGCCACATATCAATACACTTTAAATCTAGACAGTTCGTATTTTATCAGCCATAATGTGTATAGAATAATCTAAATTGTTTCTGCTTGTGTAGATTTTTAATCAAGTCAGAATTTGACATGGCTTATTGGAGAAACAAGTATTTCATTTGTGAACTTAATATGTATACATTGATTAAGATTTACTGACCTCTCAGTATTAATCTATGCATTTTTCATTATAACATAGAAAGATAACTTCTCACTAGCAATATGTAGATACATAGACTTAATAGTAATCAAGATTTTAACACAATATTCATGTCAAAATAGAAACTACCATACTTATTTTTTAAAATAATTTCCTAAGATAAGTAGTTTTAGATTGTAGCATTTTCATATTTTTGGTTTCTTTTCTTTTGTTTTCAATTTATATATGTTTTCTCTAATATATTCCTTGCAACACTGTTAGGATATAACCACCATTTCCAGCTTTTCTACATGTATTATTTCTCAAACAAAATGTTAATGCTTTATTCCAAAATTTACTTCTGATGTTTCCACCCCAGAAAGCTCCCCATAGTTTTTACTAATTTTAGCAATGGATAGTCACATTTGTGACTTGCTATTTCAGAAGGTGGTTGGGGGAACAAGCTCATAGTGGTAGGGGAGAAGGGATAGGGGGATTCCAGAGGTGAAAAGGGAAAAGGAGATAACATTTGAAATATAAGTAAAGAAAATACCCAATAAAAAGGAGAGAGAAAAATAAATTTATCAAGATACATTGTATTCTGAAATACCATTAATTCTTATAGTCAAGTAAAATCTAAAAGTGAGTATATTTGGAATACAATTAGAGAGAAATATATAGTGAAATAATACCCAACTACCCATGTCAAGACAGGCAAACTGGTTCTTGTTAAGCTGTGACCTTTTTAAAGTCAACAAATATCTACAGTGACATAAAATGAACTATCACATTTATTTAGTACAGAATAGGTTTGTTTTGAGTCTAATATTTAGTTTATACAATTACTGCCCTACCACAAAGGCACGCTAGGTTTCTGAGAACAGACAAATTAACTAGCCATAAGTGATTTCTTGTCTTCAGGTCTAACCATTGGTGCCACAAAGTAATAATTGTGTCATATTCTAAAAATAACTAGTGTAAAATCATATATGCACATTTATTATTCTTCTGTCTTTTATTAAACTTTTTATTCAATTAAATTTCAAATGATATTCCTCTTCCCAGTATCCCTTCCACAAATACTTCTCCCCATCTTCCTTCCTCTTTGACTCTGAGGGTGCTCTTCAACTAACTCACCCAAACCATCCCCCTACACTAAAGCATCAAGCCTCCACAGGACTAAGGGACTCTCCTTCTAATGATGCCAGATAAAGCCATCCTATCCTACATATGTAGCTGGAGCCATGGATCCTTTCATGTATATTATTTTTTGGTGTTTTAGTCACTGGAAGCTAAAGGGGGTCAGGTTAGTTGATATTGTTCTTTCTATAGGGTTGCAATCCTCTTCAGCTTTTTCAGTTTTTCCGCAGATCTTCCATTGAGGTCCCAGGGCACCATCCGGTGCTTGGCTGTGAGTATCTGCATCTGTTGTCCTAGTCAGGTGCTGGCAGAAGAAGGATATTGCACATACACACACACACACACACACACACACACACACACACATTCTTGAGAAAATATATACATCCTATTCAGTCTGTACAATGTTATTTGTATGCATATTTTCATGGGTGATCATTGGTATTGGATAACCAACTGGTGGACTAGTCTCCATTTCTACCTTCTAAGCATTCTTTGGTTGAAAGCAAGGAGGATGGATGGAAAGACTTACAGAGAGGAAAAGAAAGGGGGAAATGAAGTACAAATTTCTGGTTGTGTCATGTGATGCAGACTCATGGAGTGTTTTGCTGAGGCAGACTCATGCAATATTTTGTTGAGGCAAGACCCATGAGAGGACATATAATGTTTGAAGAAAGTATGAATAGTACTTAACAGACATTTTCAGGGCCATTTCAATACTTTTCAAAGTATTGAAACCCCTTTTCACTGTAGCATATTCACTGATCTTCACCTTAGTGAGAAAGTCACTACCTAGAACTGACATTCTAGCTGGTACTGATTGTTTCTGCTGACTCATGCCAATTCTTAAGCAGCCTGGATGTTTCCGCTGGATCGTGGACTTGATGTGATTTTGTGTTTAATAATGCTTTTGAACTTTGCTGTTGGTACCCTGTCATTGGTGGAATGGACTCCTGATGCAAGGGGATTAAAGTCAAACTACTTCTAAAGAGGTCTACATGCTCTTATCCTATTTACCATCTTTTCTCTCCTACCTTTGGATGGTGTGCTGAAAGTGAGGGTCAAAGCATTTAAAAGCCCATATTAAAGTAGGTTTTAAAAAAATCTAAGCCTACAGTGAAATGATATAATTATATACCATCAAAATGAAAAAATAATTTAAAATAAAAAAGAATGGATGCTTGTCCCAGCTCTGAATGAGTGAAGTGTATAAGGGGTTGTTGTATCACCTAACCAAATAGCTATCTGCAGTGATACCGACTAACAAAAGTAAAATCCTTATTTTCCAGGGACGGGTTACTGCTTATTACTTCTTGGAAATCCTATAATTAGAAGTATTTGGACAGAGCAAAACAAACTCTATGCTTCTATGTAGAGTTGTATGTTTAGCTTGCTGATGTTGTTCTTGTTGGTTTTATTTGGTTTGTTTATTTTCATTTTCAAATCTTTGGTTTTTTTTTTTTTTTTTTTTTTTTTTGAAAGAGAAAGAATAAAGTCGAGTAGGTCGAAAGATGGGGAATATATGAAAGGAGTAGGTGCAATGAAATACTTTGTGTGAAAATTTTGTAAATAAAATACAGTTAAGTGATTAAAAATAGAATTTGTTTTCTTTGAGTTGTTCACTGTAAAATATAATATGCCACATTGTTCAGAAGGGGAGATGATTACAGATATAAACTTTTAGACTGTTAAATAAGATCCACTCACTAAAGTGAGTCTAGCATAGATTAGGGAAGTGATTTTATTTTGTAGTTTGCAGAGGAAAGAAAAGTGCATTAGTTATACATAAGAAAAGAACCAGATCAGGCAAAAATTGTTCAAATCTTGGACATATGCTTTTACTATTTTCCTATATTACAATTCAGACATTCACAGTATACCTGCCATCCTCTGATGATGAAGGTACTCTTCCCTCTCTCATGGTGTTTGAGTTGTGAGTGAGATTTCTATGGTGTGAAATAAATGGAGTTGACATGTGGCTTCTCATGACATATAGCAGGCTCGTCTGTCGCTTTCCCAAAAGTTATCTACTAGAAAATATGCAGAAACACAAATTCGATATCCGTAATTTTGCCACAATGAAATAATAGAATTTTATCATGAGTTCAAAAAAACCAATGATCCTAGACTCATGTTAGACTCATGTGCTACTTATTACTTTCCGAGCAGTAACCTCTTTATAACTCATTCCAAGTAAACATAGTAAAAATATATATAATGCATTTTTATATTTTATATTATATCCAAATGAATTATCTCTGCTTTACTGTATTTAAGTGACTAATGACTTAAAATTGCTGCATATTTTCTGTCTGCTCTATGTTGTATTGTATTACTTGAGTTTATTTCAGACACAGATACAATTGAAATGAGCATCAATCAGGCTGGGACGAAGGCGCTGTGTACATGCCCATAATGTCATCACCGAGACTTTAAATGGCTTTAAAAAGGGAACAGCAATGTCTGAGGAAAAGGGATGGACTCGAGGGAGGAGATGAAGCTGGATTTAATCATTCACTTTTAAAAACTTGAAATGAAAGAAAAATACTTCACAAGAATTAAAATTGGCACAGTTCATGATATTTATACAGAGAGTGCTTAAGTGTATTTTATTCTTTAGTAATTGTGGTGTTTTCACTTGCACTAAACATATGAACTAATTTTAAGCAGTAGTCAACTTATAAATAATATAACTGTTTTCTAATATGTGATCTACAAATTACTTAACATCATCTTAGACAATTTTATGCTTCCATATATAGACTGCAAAGTAAGGAAAAGTTATATGAGTAAAATTTCAGACATAATATAAATTGAAGAACTCCTAGAAGAATTAATTTTATATGGCATACAGTAAACACAATGAATCATTTTCCAGTTGGATCCATGTAAGACTAATATTTGCATGCATTTTTCAGTCAAGGTTGAACAATTTATTTTCAAAACACCATAAAACAATAAATAATGACCATAGGTAAGTTTGCATCATGTGTTTGCTAAATCCACTAAAGAAACTAAAATGATGACATACTAATCTTGACATATAAACAAGATACCCTTAAGCTATAGAATATGGAATTATGTCCCATTGATTAAATATGTGACCTTAAGAGTGAATACCATGAATCCTAAAAGGTCTTTTAAAAATAGGTACACACTGTTTTGTTTTTTTCTCATGTACATTTAAAGAAGTAAATTAAATGCTAGTAATACAATAAATTTAAAATGCATAAACCTTTGAGTTTAATCTATGACATGATAGAGAAAATCCAAATTGAACAGCAAAGATAACTTAAACATAAAAGAATGCACTGCTCTCTGGACCTAAATTATCACAAAATCTCTCATTTTTGTCAAACAAATTAGGAGGATATTATTATGAGTAGATAAACATGCTTTATATTTCCTTGGAGGTGAGAGGTTTGTAGAGATTCTGAGCTGTGGAGGTGAGTGGATGTAGAGGTTCTGATGTTCACATCACAACATTAAGCATAAGCAAATATTTGTGCATCTTTTCTGATGCACTTTTATAAGCCTGAACAAACCAGTGCTGCCAGGGACGTTTGTTGTTGTTTTTATTTACGATATAGTCAATGGTTCTCCTCCAGGATCCCCTTCCCTAGGTTCATCGTTGCATTCTTCTTTCCTCTAGTCTCTAAAAGGATCCTCCCTTCTCACTAGACTTGCCCCATCCCTGGAGCCTTTATTCTTTCAAGCATTAGGCAAATCTTCTACTGAGGCCAGAACAGGCAGACCTCTTCTATATATGTTTTTGATTCCTGGGATCAGCTAGTGTATGCTTCCTGGTGGGTGGCTCAGTCCCTGGGAGTTTCCTGGGGTTTGGGATTGTCTAGTTTACTGTTCTTCGTATGGGGTTATTCTTCTTTTCAGCTTCTTCCATTCATTCCCTAATTCAAACATAGAGGTCCCTGGACTTTAGTTCAATGGTTAGACATAAAGTATCCTTGTTTGTCTGCTGGTTGGGCCTCTCATATTTCAGCCATACTAGACTCCTGTCAGTACTGACCCCATAACATCAGTAATAGTGTCAGACATTAGTGCCCTACCACTAGATATATTCCAAGTTGGGCTGGACACTGGACCACCTTTCCCTTCGTCTCTTCTCTATTTCTGTCCCTGAAGTTGTTTTAGACAGGAAAAAATGTGGAGTCAGAAATTTTGGCTGTTGGTCAGTAATCCCATCTCTCCAGTTGAGGCCCTGTCTATCTACTGAGGTGGACTCCTTGAGTTCTGGCTCCCCAAAGTTGAGAATTTCATCTAAGGTTACTTCTACTGAGCCCAAAGTCTCTCACTTCCTAGGCCTTTGGAACTTTCTAGAGAGTCCACCTACTTCCCATCCTGGAGGTTAAATATTTAACTTTCTTGTGCTGACCCTTTGTGCTTCTCTCCTACCTCCTCATACCTGATCCCTCCCCTCTCCCACACAGGTCTTTCCATCCCACTGGTCTACAATGATGTTTTTCTTTCTCCTTCTATGTGGGATTCAAGCAACTTCACTTGGTCTTCCTGCTAGTTAAACTCAAGTTCTGTGGGCTGTATTTTAGGTATTCTGCACTTTTTGGCTAATATCTACTCATTAGTGAGTTGATACCATGCATGTCCTTTTGGGTCTGGATAACCTTCCTTAGTTCCATCCATTTTCTTGTGGATCCAATCAGAGTAGAAGAAAAATAGACTATGCTTCTAAACATTGCAATTATAAAAGGGGACTGACTGATCAGAATACTAGGATGTGTTCATGGGACATATTAAAAACCAAAAGCAAAATGCAGAAATGTGAATTTGTTTTGTGTTTGTACAGAGTTTCTTCCAATATTCTATCTCCACGAGTCACTATAGTATTCACTTACAAATCTTGAAATTAAAAAATACACCTAGTATTAGTCTACATAATATGATTCTAAATTTTGAAGAAAACAAATATATCGTCCTCAGTTTACTGGACTGTTATTTTATTACTATCACTTCCTCTACCCTTTCTGCTCAGCATCCATACACTATTTCTAGTGTGCTATATTCACATACATTTAGAGTTCTAAAAATGTTCACTTCAGCACTTTTCCCATTTTTCACTAATTATTAAGTCTTCTAGGGTAAAAGAATGATTGAGTAATGCTTTATTTTAAAATATGTGAAAACGGGTTATCTAATTTTACTTTGCCTTTAACTCTTGAAATTATCATCTCCTTAAATATTGTCTACCCTTTAAAATTAGTACTCACATATCTGTACCATTTGTGTGAGGAAACACTGAAGTCCACAATCAATTGTTCACTTACCCCAAACTCTTCCAGCTCCTATCAGTTCATCTTCATGTCATACATTGAATCCACATTTGTGTCACCCAGCACCATGATTCTATAATTCCTAGAATAGGTGATGAAGTATAAACATCTGAGATAATAAACTTTTACTCTGAAAAACATGATTGCACCCACTTAAATTATTGTTTAAAGTATAATTCCTTGTATACAACTTCAGAACTATTTATTCACATGCTAAGATCCAGCTCTAGAACAGTTTATGTATGGATCTTGTAAGGATTCATGTGGAGGCTTCCTCTTGGCTGAACTTCATCTTTCTCTTGCATACTCATGAATAAGATTGCTGGATCTTTGACATATTGAAAGAAGTCACTGTTGTACTGAAGTTTGCTTTTCCAAACAGAGTTACAACTGACGGACATCCTCATCAACTGTGAGAAAAAGTCTTACATGTTTCATTTCAGTTCATTTGCATTGTATAAAATGCTGTATTTTAGGAGTTATTCTGTTCCCATGAACTAGTTTTTTCTTGCTTATCAAAAACGTACTCAACTAATTCATCTTATAACAATTCATAAAGTTGAGTGGTATCCCTCCAATTTAGTTTTTTAACAACTGTTTCATTTTTAATAAGACAATAATTATTCTTTGAAAATATCATACACATATACAATTATATTCATTATATCTACTTCATTACACCCTCCAAGATCCCTGCCCTCAACATAGCAGGGTCTAAAATGTATAGACTTCTTTTTCAATTGTCCACTGTGTCCAGTTAATGAAGCTTATACAGATGGTCCTTTGTTCTCCCACAAACATATGGACTTAGTGTGTCTACATTGTCAGCATTTTTACTGAACTTCGTATGGATTAATATGGATTAAATCTATTGATCAGTCAAGGAAGAGCTATCTAATTTCCTCAGATTTTTTTCCAATACATAATATAATGCAACTTTCCAAAAGTTTTAATAGTTTTTGCTATTTTACTAGCATTTTAAAGTATTTTGCAGAGATTATAACATAATTTCTTATATTTATATGTGATTGTTCCACTTTTGAGTATTTCCTTATACTTTATTGGATTTCAGTTGTGATTATATATAATGACTGAATTTTTGTTAATGTGAGGATTGTATTCAACTAAACTACTGGTTCTTTTTACATTTCATCTTGATGTGTTTGCTAGTGCATGTGTGAATGTCAGATGACATTATTTTTAGGGTGGTCATTCTTTTCCTTGTGTTTGTTTGTTAGTATTGTTATTATAGTGCTATATATGATTAAATTAGTGTATCAGGAGGTCTGTAATTGTCCTGTTTCTGCCTATTGTCTATCTGTAAGAACACCATAGTCATTAATCTTCTCATTGGCATGTGCAGTTTCAAATGGTATCTATACATCTGAATTTATGTATTCACATTTGTATAGCATGCAATTTTTCACAATAAACCATTTTCCAAATAATCACTTTTCAACTTTTTAAACAATTCTTTCTGACCAATGATGGTAAAGAAAAAATATATGGTTATATATATATATATATATATATATATATATATATATATATATATATCATCTATATTTCTATATTTTTCTATCTGTTCCTTATATAAACTTAGTGTTATCTGTGTTGTTATTATATTATTGTATAAGTTTCTCAAAATTCATTTTTGGTCCTTCATTAAATGATTAAAGCTGTCAGGATGAATTAATATTTATTCATTTTCCCAGATTTGAGGGACATCATTGTTTTATTGTTCACAATTTTAGATTATTTGTTGTTTTTAGTTTGTTTATAATAATTATGTTTATTAATGATTAATACTTCAACTTTTAATCTGAAATCACTTTGGGGACAATTAAATGAACTTGTTAAAACAAAAATTAACTAACAGATTTTATGTTAGTCCATATTTAGCATGTAGCATCAGATAAAATAAAAAATGAAAACCATGTGTCTTGGGATGGCAATTAAACTTACTTTTACCCTATAGTATAAAAATATCAAAGGTGAATCAAATTGTCTAGGCCATTTTTGTATATGTTAATAAGAATCAAAAGTATTCAGCCTCATGAGAAGGTCCTGAAAGGTTACTGACATACATGTACTCATAAATGTCAGTACTAGTATCATCGGTATGAAAGGCTACACAAAAGGATGCTTCTTAAAACAAATAATTAGATATAAAAACCGAAAGAAAAAGAAAGCTCTTCTTTAATGAAGTCTTCATATAGACCAGCCACATATAATCTATAATCTTATGAAAGCAAATCAGTTTTGTATTTTCACAACTGAAAATTCCTGGTAATGAGAAAGAAAAATTAAGTTTAACTATAGAGAGTTTTATTTGTACTTTGTCCTTTGGTTATGCAAGAATGTTTCATATATGTTTGTACCATTTCAAGAAAGTGAGTGGAGCATTATCTCCACAGACAGAGGAGGAGAAGGAAGAAAAACAGGTGAGGAAAATTAAAAACAAACAAACAAACAAAAAAACTACTGGAGACTGCGCTGGGAATAGTCAAGGCACAAAGAGATCTGGGCTGAGTGGCCTAAAAGTGTTTCTCTCCCAAGATTGGTTCAGGGGAGCAGGAACTCTGCCTTAAGGACACACTTTCCAACATGAGGGCCCATGCATGCAGAACAGGTGCTCAGGCCATCTGCCACCAGGAACAGCAGACATCCAGGGACACACGCTAGGTATACAGGAGAGACTAGAACGAATAGCTGACAACAAGATGTTAAGAGGAAAGTGAAAGAAATTACCCCAGGGAAACTAAGACATTCTGGCAACACCAGAACCAAGCTCTTCCTTCACAGCAAACAGTGGAATGCCAAACATTCCAGAAAAAGAAGACTCAGACTTAAAATCCTACCTCAAGATGATGATACAGATCCCTAAACAAGAACACGAGGAAAAGCATAAAGAAATAAAAGCTTTTAAAGAGAAAACAACCAGCCTGTAGCTTTCTGGGTGCACAACAGGTGCTCGGAACATCCGCCACCAGAAAAAGCAAAAACCCAGACACACAGGACTGGCGAGAACCAGATGAGAATGGATTCCAACTAGCCAGAGAGCAGAGAGATCTCAGCGGAGCATGCTGAAAGTGTGCGCCTGCCTGGGTTGATCCAGGGACACAGGCCAGATACAAGGGAAAGGCAAGAACCAATCACTAACAATAAGATGGCAAGAGGAAAGCAAAAGAAAGTACCCCAGGGAAACCAAGACAACCTGACAACACTAGAACCCAGCTCTCCCATCACAACAAACAGCAGAATGCCAAACACTCCAGAAAAAGAAGATTCAGACATAAAATTCTACTTCAAGATGATGATAGAGATCTTAAACAATAACGGGAGGAAAAGCATAAGGAATTAGTAGCTTTTAAAGAGGAAACAAGAAAAACACTCAAAGAACTAGAAGAAAACAGAATCAAAGAGATAAAGGAATGGAAGAAGGAATTTGAAACAGAAATGGACACAATAAAGAAAACACTAAAAGAGATAACCCTAGAGGTAGAAATCCTAAAAAAGAAATCAGGAGTCACAGATGCAAGCATTTCCAATAGACTACAAGAGATAGAAGAGAAAATCCCGGGGGCCGAAGACAACATTGAAAACATAGACAAAACAGTCAGAGAATATGCAAAAAACAAAAAGCTCCTAGCCCAAAATGTCCAGGAGATGCAGGACACAATGAGAAGACCAAACCTAAGGATAATAGGAATAGAAGAGGGCGAAGAATATCAACTAAAAGGTACAGTAAATATCTTCAACAAAATCCTGGAATAAACTTCTGTACCCTTAAAAATGAGATGACCACAAGCATAAAAGAAGCCTACAGAACTCTAAATAGGTTGGACCAGAAAAGAAATTCCTCCTGACACATAATAGTCAAAACACCAAGTGCCCAGAACAAAGAAAGAATAATAAAAGCAGTAAGGGACAAAGATCATGTAACATATAAAGGCAGAGCAATCAGAATCACACCCGAATTCTCAACAGAGACTATGAAAGCTAGAAGAGCCTGGACAGACATCATGCAGACCCTAAGAGAGCACAAGTGCCAGCCCAAGCTGCTATACCCAGCAAAACTATCAATCACCATAGATGGTGAGACGAAGATATTCCAAGACAAAACTAAATTCACAGAATATATGACCACAAAATCAGCTATACAACGAATTAGAGGTGGAAAACCCAGTACAATGAGAACCACCTCAAAGTAAAAACAAGAAAACTTCTAAGCAAAAAAACCAAAAGAAGGAAGTCACACACGCACAATTCAACCTACCAAAGCAACAAAAGCAGGAAACAGCAACCACTATTCCTTGATATCTATTAACATAAATGGATTCAACTCCCCAATAAAAAGATATAGGCTATCAGACTGGATACATAAACAAAATTCAACATTTGCTGCATACAGGAAACTCATCTCAGAGACAAAGACGGGCACTATCTTAGAATAAAAGGTTGGGAAAAACCCTTCCAAGCAAATGGTCCCAAGAAGCAAGCTGGAGTGCCTACCTAATATCAAATACAATAGATTTTAAACCAAAAGTTTTCAAAAAAGATAAGGAAGGACACTTTTTACTCATTACCGGGGAAATCTGTCAGGAGGAACTCTCAATCTTTGACATATAGGCTTCAAATCCAAAAGCACCCATATTCTTAAAAGAAACCGTACTAAAGCCCAAAAAATACATTTTACCCCACACAATAATAGTGGGAGACATTAATATGCCACTCTCACCAATGGACAGATCATGAAAACAGAAACTGAACTAGGACACTGTAAAACTAGCAGAGACTATGAATCAACTGGAATTAATAGATATCTATAGAACATAACATCCTAAAACAAAGGAATACACCTTCTTCTCAGCACCTCATGGCACCTTCTCAAAAATTGACCACATAATTGGACACAGAACGAGGCTCAGTCGATATAAAAAGATTGAAATACTCCCATGCATCCTCTCTGATCACCATGGTCTAAGGCTGGTCTTTAATAACAACAAAGACAACAAAAAGCCCATATACACATGGAAACTAAACAATACTCTATAAATGATAGCAGGGTCAAAGAAGAAATAAAGAAAGAAGTTAAGGATTTTCTAGAATTCACTGAAAATGAAAACACTACATACCCAAACCTATGGGATGAAAGGAAAGCAGTACTGAGAGAAAAACTCATAGCTCTGAGTGCTTCCAGAAAAAAACTGGAGACAGCATACACTAGCAACCTGACAGCACAATTGAAAGCTCTAGAACAAAAGGAAGCAGATACACGCAAGAGGAGTAGATGGCAAGAAATCATCAAACTTAGGGCAGAAATAGACCAAATAGAAACAAAAAGAACCATTGAAAGAATCAACAAAACCAAGAGCTTGTTATTTGAGAAAATTAACAAGATTGATAAACCCCTAGCCAGACTAACTAGAGGGCAAAGAGAGAGTATCCAAATTAACAAATGAGAAAGGAAAGTGGAGAAATAATGACTGAAACTGAGGAAATTCAAGAAATCATCAGATCCTTCTACAAAAGCCTATACTCAACAAAGCTGGAAAATCTGGAGGAAATGGATGAATTTCTAGACATATACAAGACACTAAAGTTAAACCAGGAACAGGTAAACCATCTAAACAATCCATAACACCTAAATAAATAGAAGCAATCATCAAAAGCCTCCCGACCAAAAAAAAAGTCCAGGTCCAGATGAGTTTAGTGCAGAGTTTTATGAAACATTTATTGATGACATAATACCAATACTCTCCAAATTATTCCACAAAATGGAATCCGATGGAACACTACCTAACTCATTTTTTGAGGCTACAATAACCGTCGTTCCTAAACCACACAAAGACCCTACAAGGAAAAAGAAATTCAGACCAATCTCACTTATGAAAATTGATGCAATAATACTCAACAAAATCCTCGCAAACCGAATACAAGAACACATCAAAACTATCATTCACCATGACCAAGTAGGCTTCATACCTGGGATGCAGGGATGGTTTAATACATGGAAATCCATCAATGTAATCCATCATATAAACAAATTAATAAAAAAAAAACGCATGGTCATCTCACTAGATGCTGAGAAAACATTTGACAAAATTCAACACCACTTCATGTTAAAAGTCTTGGAAAAAACAGGAATCCCAAGGTCCATACCTAAACACAATAAAAGCAATATACAGCAAACCAGCAACCATCATCAAACTTAAGGGTTAGATACTTTAAGCAATCCCACTAAAATCAGGGACTGGACAAAGCTACCCACTCTCCCCCACCTATTCAACATAGTACTGGAAATCCTGGCGGGAGCATTTAGACAGCAAAAGGAAATCAAGGGGTTACAAATTGGAAAGAAAGAAGTAAAAAAAAAAGAAAAAAAAAAGAAGAAGAAAAAGAAGAAACCACAAAAACCTAATAGCACACTGAAATTGCCCAAGTATATGTAATATGTAGATAACATAAACAGGCTAATGAATAAAATGATTTAAAATCCCTCATTAGGATGAAGAATAATATTTCAGTAAGAAAATAAGTGGCAAATTTTTTACCAACGTAAAGAATATCTGGGCTATTTCTCTAGTTCTGTGTTATATAAACTTATTTTGTCATGTGTTTTCGTCATAAGTTGGAGGTATCGAAAACATTAATATAAAATGACTAAATTGATTTTTCATAAAACAATTAATGTCATTTTGCAGTAATAGTTGCCAACCTCAATATCACACACAAATTGAACTAAATGTTTTATTGACATGGTTTCATTTCTTGCATGAATATTGATTTGTTTATAAAGGAATCTAACATAGTAGTTGAATATCAAACTATCATTAACCCATCTTATATGTGCATAGATGAACATGTGCGATAAAGAGAGGAGATTGAGAAATAGAAAAAATTTATGATTTGTGTCATTAGCTATGTGACATGAATAAAAAATTCAATTCCTTCTCACCCCAAACCTGGAATGGACCTACTATTATTAGAATTATTTCAGAAATGAAGTATTTAAGACCCACGCATCTTGCTGTGCACATGATCTTGAAAGCATACTTATGTTTAAATATGGAAATCAGTGTGCAAGTGACTGACACCAATGTGACAGTAGTTTTCTACTGCCTGGTGAAAACCACAACATTTTCCCATTCCTCAATTATACGAATCATCTTTGAAAGCATCATAGCAAAGTTATTAACATTTAGCACTCCTCTCATGTGGGAATATAGATTCCATTTGCTGAAGAGATTATTATAGATATGCCTAGAATAAAATGCAAATATCACACTGAGTGGGCTGGGTATCTCAGTTGGGTTTCCAGAAATCTTATCACCTTAAAATCTTAGATATAAAAGGAAGTATATACTCAAGCAAACATAATACTTGAAACAACATTTGAAACAGAATAAACATTAGAAAATAAATGATTAGCTATGTCTGTAAAACCAAACAGGATCTGGTGATAGACATAATCATATTAAAAAACAAGCAAACAATAATGCTGTATTGTGCAGTTGACATTTACTAAAAACATTGATTTTTATAAAATAAATAACTATGATATATTCTCAGCGTGATTATTTAACAACATATATGTACACCATAATATTATTTTAAGCTTGGAACATATAAGCATTTTGTCAACTATCCTTGATTCCATATAAATTAACAAAGAAAATACAGAGCCAAATAAGTTATGAAATGACAAAAAAAGTTGTTGCAGTAAATATTAAAAAATAAAAATGGTCTCACTACTCAAGCCTGGTTTTAGTTTGGAGCCATGTACACCTCTGTCGCCTGGTCCGAGTCGTTGTCTGGTCTGAGCCACCACTCAGAATTCATTCTGTTCATAAAATTCCCTTCCCTGGTGGTTTTCTACTGCCTGTTCTCTGCCTCTGTCCCGGGGTGTTTCTCTACCCCCAAATCCCACATAAACACAACTCTATAGACCTTTAGCTCTTCATACAGGTTTAGATATTCAACTCTCAATCCACAAACCCTCTACACAACAAGATTACATCAAATAGACAAAGATACAAACTGCCCTTCTATATGAGATACTAGACCTGTTATGAAAAGGATGAAGAGAGTGGGGGGCATATGGCCCCTGGAGGTGCAGCGAGACCTGGATGCAAGGGGGATGCCTCTGAGGGATCCATGTTGGGAATCCTCCCCCCCTGAGGAACCAGACACAGGCCGGTACAATATAGAATAGAGTTTCTTCCTGTCATGGGGGAGTTAAGAAGGTAGTAGAGGCAGAGAGAGAGAGAGAGAAATAAAGATGTAGAGGAGTAGTGGCTGGCCATGAGCACATGGAGAGAGAGGAGGGAAGGGAGGGGAGAAGGAGGGGTAAGGGGATAAGACAAAGTAGCAAGAGAGAGAGCAAGAGAACAGGAGAACAGGAGGGGCAAGCAGCCCCTTTCATAGTGTCAGGTCACTTGGGCAGAGCATACCTGGCTATTGCCAGGTAACTAAGGAGCAGGGAATACCTGACTGTGGCTAGGTAACTGAGGGGTGTGGTTTACAGAATCCCAACAGGACCTATACAAGGTAAATGAGAAAATTAAACAGGTATTTTTGTTGTGTGACAAGAAGCAAACTCAGAAAAATAAAATTTGGATAAGCAAAAATGGGTAGTGGTATGGTCATTACTGTAAAAAGGTACTGTATTTCTAAGAATATCTAAAGGATTCCTTGTAAGTCTTTGATGTTTGTATGACTGATACAAGCATATATGTAGCCATGTTTTTGATACTTTTATGTAAGTATTTGTACTTTAGAAAATTCACTAATATCATGACACTCAAGGTTTTCACAGGAACTGATACAGTTCCATAAATAAAAAGAACTGGAGAACTAAGTGCCCATTGAACAAGGGTAGCTGCAATGTGAAAACAAGCTCACTTTTGTCATTGACTGTCATGGAAAAACTCAGAAAATACTGAACAGTAACTATTTTATTGTTTCATGTATATAACTATATCCAACAGAGCTGAGACTACTATGCTTTACTGAAAGTGCTCAACTACTTTGTATGTAACATGTGAAATACATGTGGAAAAAATTATATAAAATTATATTATCTTTTTATTTCTCTTTATCATTCTTGTTTCACAACTTGAGTTCATTTTATAGACCAATCTTTTAAAGAGTGTTTTAAAAATGTCCTCAATAATTCGGCAGTTTGAGAACTTTCTGTAACATTTTAATTTTTAAAGGTTGCTTTTATTTTCAAGTGTGTGTCTGTGTCTGGGTGTCCTCACATGTGCATACATGTACATGCATACATGTAAGCATGTACACATGAATATAGATGCTCATAGAGTTCAGAGGCTGAGTATGTGTGCCTGACCACTGAGCGACCTCTGTAGCCTCCAAATCACTTGGTTTTTAATGTATCTCTTCTATAAAACGTGGATGGATTTTATTTTTAACCTAATTTGTCAAGTTTTAGGTTTCTCCTTTTTTGACATTATAATTACAAAATTTTTTCTTTCCTTTCCTTCACCAAAACCTCCCATATATCACTCCTTGCTTGTTTTCAAATGGATAGCCTCTTTTCTCATTAATTGTTTATATATGGCTATATATAGAAAATCATTGTATATGTGTTTTTAGGACTACCATTTCTTATTGAACAACCAGCTGGTCCCACTGTTCTCTGGGGAAGACTATTCCTCTTACTTACATAATATTTAATATGTTAGGCCTTTAAGTTACATTTTTATACTTACTGTTACTTTGGTGTATTTATTTTGCATTTTTGTTTCATAGATTATATTTTGATCTATTTTGGGCTTTGATGATTTTTGAAAGTTGAAAGCTCATTTTAACCTTTATAATTGTTAAATATATAAACATCCTAAACTTCTAAATGTACAACATTCAAAACAGAGCTGTGTCTTTTGAGCTGAGACTTACAGCTTCCTGCACCAAGATAACATAAAGTTTTCCAGCCATCCCCCAAAATTGTTTGACTTTATACCTAAAATTGATATTGTTTATTCAGTACTTGCAGTTCATGACAATTTGTGTTCCTAGTTAGGTATAAATGCAAATGTGTTAACGAGTGGTGAATTCTTTTGTTTCTTGCTTTATCAATTATACAGAAAATATTTTAACCTGACTTGTCACTAGCATAATCTTTAGTATGAATCAGTATAAGTAGGACTTGTTTGCTCTTTAATGTGCATAATTTCTTTTCATAGATTAGATTTCATAGGATGCTCCACATCCCACCCACCTACTCCAAGCTCACTGCCCTGGCATTCTCCTACACTGAGGCATTGAACTTTCTCAGGACCAAGGGCTTCTCTTCCTATTGATGCCAGATAATGCCATCCTCTGCTACATATGCTGCTGGAGCCTTGGGTCTCTCCATGTGTACTCACTGATTGGTGGTTTAGTACCTGGCAGCTCTGGGGGAGTCTGAAGGTTTGATATTGGTTCTTTCTATGGGGTTGCAAACCCCTTCTGTTCCTTTGGACCTTTCTCTGACTTCACTGGAGTCCAGTGCTTAGTCCAATGGTTAGCTGTAATCTTCCTCATCTATATCACTAAGGCTGTGGCAGAACCTCTCAGGATACATTCATATTTGGCCCCTGTCAGCAAGCACTTATTGGCATCGCCAAAAGTGACTGAGTTTGGTGGCTGCAAATGGAATGGGTTTGCAGGTGAGGCAGTCTCTGGATGACCTTGCCTTCAGTTTCTGCTCCACCCTTGATCCTCATATTTCCTTTACACAGGAACAATTCTGGCTTATTTTTTTAAAATATATTAACAATGCTCTTTATTTTCTAATATATATTGCCAAATACTAAACAGATTAGAAATTAATGACTTCATTGTCCTATACTTAAGGTCCCAAAATCCCATGTACTTCCATCAGCAACTAAAATGTATCACAAGATCCAAAATTTATATTTGTTTTTTGTAACTACGAGTACTATATTTCTGGTATAATGAAATAAAGTACCAACATTTCAATGACTAAATAATCAGCACAAATATTTTTTAAAAAGTTGTTATACATATATGTACCTAAACACAAAAGCTTGAAATTATAAAAATTTGAAATATAATGTAATTTAGAAATGAAAATCCTTTAAGTTTTTCTTGATATTTCATCCTTCAGACTTTTCTGGCATTTAAAAATATTCTTAGTTGTTGAAATTGGGAACTTTTTCCCAAATAATTTCTTTTTTGGCATAAAACTATATGAATATATTTTTGTCAGTACTTGAATGTTTTAAAGGTTTGATAATAGTATGCATTGAAATCTTACTAGTTACAATAAGTATAAAGTACATGTAAAATAAAATGTAACATGGAAATAGTCAAAGTTTTCTTGGTGTGTATAGACTAGACATACTGATTTTTAAATACCAAAACTCTCCACAAGGCTATATTATTAGCTTTTGAATAATTAATGATTTAAGGTCTAGGTGTACCTCACTCTGAGAGTAGCCCCATCTTCCAGCAAGGAGCCTTGCCTAACCTCTGGATATGGTTTCTACAGGATCTCCCTATTCTTTGTTGGACATTTCAGCTATTCTCATATCTTTTGGGTCCTGGGAACCTCTTGATTTCCTGGCATCGGGGACATTCTGGTGACTACCCCAGTTCCCCATGTGCCATTGTTACACAACTCTTGTCAAATTTCTGACCTTTTAAATATCATCCATCTCTCCTCTCATACCTGATCCTGCCCCACTTTTTCATCCCCCCCTCTTGTTCATTCCAAAGCCCTCCCACTTTCTACCTCCCGTGACTATGTTGTTCCCTCTTCTAAGAATGGCTAAAGCATCTACATTTTGGTCTCCCTTCTTCTTGATCTTTGTGTGGTCTGTGAATTTTATCATGGGTATTCTGAGCACTAGGGCTAATATCTACTTATCAGTGAGTGAATACCATTTGTGTCCTTTTGTGACTGGGTTACCTCACTAAGGATGATATTTTCTAGTTCTATCCATTTATCTTCCAGAAAGTACTTCTTAAGAACACTGAAAATGTGAGGTTCTAGCTACTTGTCTCAACAGAATAGCATATGTATTTTATTTACAAATAAAATCCGGCATATAATAAAATAATTTTAAATGTTAGTGACATTATTTATTGATCTAATTCCTAAAATTGTTAATGGTTATATAGTAAAACAAAAATGAATAATAAAGTATCCAATCAACTATAACAAAATCTCAAAACCTTTAAGCTCACTTGATACACTTATATTTTGTATATACATGAGTATGGATTAAGATTTTTCTTTGAAATTTTATCTTTGCCTCATTGGAAATTTTCTGTGATCAAAAATGGTGTGTTTATACTCTAACTTTATTAAATTTTACCTACTGATTCAAGAATAATGTTGTCATTACACTGCTTAAAAGTTAAAGTTGATCTTCATCCCATGAGCATGACTATCAGTGACAAAAGAAAAATAGCCATGTTTCTTCCAGGAATACCTAGTGTCACAAACACTCAAAATATACTGGGACTAGGCAAACCCTTGCTCATATTTCAAAATGATTCACTGACAATGCAACTATTTCTCAAGTTTCAGAAATGCTCTTAAATCTAATTTTACATCAAAATTTTGAAGTCCATCTAGTTTTTGGCTTTATTCATTTTAAGTAGTTTGATTTGTAGGGTGTGTAGAATAATAACTTATAAATATGACATAGAGATTCATGTTATTGTATCAATTACTTCATAAGAAATGCATTTAGTACAAGATATAGTGCAAAGCTCTTTATTACTTTGGTAATAAAGAGGAGAGCAACCAAAGTTTTGTTGGTATAGTATAGAATTTTGACTATTTCCTACTTAGATAGTCGTCCTGTACATTTCATTCAGGACACCAGAGGATGAAATTGTAAAATTGACTTTAATTTCATAGACTTAGATACTAGGTTCAAGAACTTATTTATATTAAATACCAGGTCAAACATTTATGTAATGATAGGTAAGTGTGTATTTTTCACACATAAATATGCAAACTTAATTAATATGTCTATACATAAAATTTAATGTAAATGCTTTTCCTTTGATAGGGAAGGGGATAACATGATGAAGGAGACACAGAGACTGTTGACATTAGTTATACCATAGAAGCCAGGAATTTGCTAATATATTGAACAGGAGAATTTCTATGGAGTCTTCATCTTTTTAGAACTATGCAGTTAAAACTGTAGCACCCTTAGTACAAGATAGTTTAGCAACCAGCAAGATCTGCTTCTCTTGATGACTCAACAAAATTAAGGACACATGTAAGAAATAAGGTAGAGTAGAAGTGCTAGCTTGATTTTTGGCCCTTGACCCTTGCCCGAGGTGTAAGACTACTACATTAGGAGTAGTGCTGCAGCACTGCACAAGTGTTGGTAGCACCTCTCCATTTCTTTTCTTCTTGCAAGACCTTATCAAATAATAAAGGAAATCAAAAATTTTCCCAAAGGAATCTATGAAGATTTACTTAAACCAGCAGAGAGAAAAACAAACACACAGGTTTTGAGTGAATGACCCATACATTAATTTTAAAACAAACAAACAAACAAAATCTCTCCAGAGAAGTTGTCCCAGCTCTAGGTTTTCAGGAGGCTTATGTTTGGGAAGCTAACCTGACTGGCCCAAATTATCACAGTGTCTTTCACTTGTTCCCAAAGGTACCCACAATTTAATTTTTTGAAAATCCAATATTCATATTTTTTCCTGAGAAAGCAATTAATATGAATGTACATCTTGGTTGTTTTCTAAATATTTTCTTATATAAAACAGGTATCATCTGCATTAATAACACTGGCAAAATTAAATAATAAGATTTTGTACAATTAAGATTGTAAAGACAGTCATATACATATAGAAGATTTAAACTGACAGTAAATGTTAATAAAGCAATTGGTTATGCTGTTTTTCTTTTTTTATAGTGAGATAAGAAGAAAAGTGTCCCAATGCATACGAGTTCTATAACTCATGGTAATGACAGAATAGATCACTGCATGAGAAGATTTCCTAAAATGACGATGCCTAGTAGCAGCGATCTCACACCTGTGCATACGTACTTAGTGCTTACCTAAATGGGATGACGTCTTGACTGCCTGTATATATTTGAATATGTTAGGAAGCCAAACGAGACACAGAAAAATATTTTGCTTATTTTATTATTATTTATAGTTTCCTTTGAAAAGAGATTTGTGCCATTTAACATTTACTTATTTTGATATCTTCTATCTGCGTTTTCTAAACATGCCTGTGTACATATTAATTGCATGCAGTGTCCATTGATGTCATAAGTGGACATCAGAAGCCCCAGATCTCGATTTATAGCTGACAGTGCAATTATCCTGGGAATAAAACACTTTCCCTCTGAAAAATTAGCCAAATTCTTTAACTACTGAGCTAACTCTCTAGATCCAGGCTTTTACACCACATGCTTTTCCTGAAATTTTATCCTAAATTTATTGTCAACTTGTAGCATTCTTAATCTTTGAATTAAGAATTTAATATTTAAATATTCTCAGTTACAATTATATGATATAATCATTCATCTATGTCAATCGTACAAGAGAACTATGGGATTTGAATTTATTGTCTTGTAAAAACTAATGTCATTTTTAGTCAATTTCATCCACATTGCATTAAAAGGGATTTTTTTTTCACACTGTCTCCATTTAAATCTTTTCTAAATTTCAAAGTTTAAACTCATTTGTTTTTTGGTGACTCATTATCTTATTGAAGCTTATTTTACTGACAAAAGGAGAAAATTTACATACAATAGTGACTGGTATAAAGTTGTAACAAATGTCATTTATGTGGATTATCAGCAATCACCAGTGTTGTGTAACAAGGGTAAGGAATACACATTGTAGGGGTGTTTTATCTGTAATATTTCCATGTCCTGTCCAATAACTCCCTCTGAAATAGAAGTGCACTCCCAAGCTTGGTGTTCTCAGAATAATGATCTCTTAAATCTTCCTGGCACTAACAGCATAAGTACTTACTATAAAAGTCCCAGTCACTGCCCACAGCAGTCCAGCAAGAAAATTGCTTATTACATAGATCCTTTGTGTATCTTGCTTACCATGATAGAGAGAAACAAGAAGGAAAGGGAGTTTCAGGTCCATCACCTTATGGCAGATATTGATAAAGTGGAATACACATTTGTAGTTGAGGTGATGAAGGAAAAAAGCTTCAGTAGATTTAGAGGAAAATCTTCTCCCAGTGAAGCAAGCAATGGGAAATCAGAGTCCCCCAGAGCTAAGGAGGCTCGGGAGATGGATAGTCTGAGGAGAAAAATAAAATGACATAAAAAATCATAGAATATTTTGCCCACAGAAAGAAAAGAAATCAATGAAAATGAATAAGTGTTGTTTGAAGGAAATAAGCTGGTTATTCTAGCTTCACCAAGGAAGAGGTGGGACCAGTATGGGTGGGACACAGCTCAAAGATGAGGGTGAAGAAGCTCAAATCTGATCACCCTATTTTAACTGTTTCTAGTCCAGAACTATCAAACGTCATTTACATGTTGCAATGTAACGTAAACTTCTTGATTTTAGTGAGAAATCTGGGCTAGAATGTAGTTCCAACCTCTTTTCTTGGTTTCTATTTTTTACATCAAAATAAGGTATTGCCCATATAAAAAGACAGTTTAATGTATATTAGAATACATAAAGAACGTTAATAACAAGGACAATAATAATAACAACACTAAAGCAGAATAATGGTGCACTTGCCAAATTCTTAGGAGTCTCTTGCATTCCCCTTCCTGAATTTACAGACCATTTATCTCATTGGGTGAAAGCAATAACTTCCAGATTTCTGACATAATCTTAATATTGTTTCATTTTTTAAAACTGTTAACATTGAACAGATATATGATAGATAGATAGACAGATAGATAGATACATAGATATATGATGAATATTTTAACTAATATGACAGTCAATAGTTTCCCACATTAGCCCTTAATGTTTTTACAAATTATTCAAACACTATGAAATTTGAAAGCTGAGTATTCGTATTTTTCTATAATTTTGATACTTATTTTTTTGGCTAGTGTATGCTACCTATATTCTATCCACTTAATAGTTGAAATGAGGGTGCTTAGCTTTAATACTTCCAGTTACTAACACCAGCATCTTCTAATGCAAATGATAGATCTTAGGATACATTTCTAATTTCAGGTAGTATATAAAAACCTGACAACAGTGTTTTGCAATTTCTGAACCAAAGAACTATTAGAATTCCCCCATCAATCTCAGATTAATCTCAGCCTCAGACAGAACTTGACACCATTCTATTCTACAATTCCAATTAAGTGTGTTATTATCTTCATTACACTTAAATGAAGAATGTTTCACATCACCAAATATTTTTGTTTTCTCCTTTAGTCTGTGTCTTATTCATGGCTTCTGCTACTATTTTCAGGTGTTTCCATTTTGGTATCTATAGTTTGAAGACTATTTAATTTAATCTGCTACTCTTGGATGGACTTCTCCACATTGTTGCTTAGCCTGTTACCCTGAGTATTATTTGTATGTACCTGAATAATTTTGATTTCAATGTCATTATACTATCAATGTGTTCCTTGAATTATATCTATTTTTGAAATTATATGCTAGACATTTTAAGGAAAATTACATACTATGATGAAATAATTTGCTGTATTATCTAATATTCCCAATAAAATTAATTTTATATAAAGTTTTCAAGAGACTTGGGACTAAGCACTTAACTTAGCATGTAACTTATTGCAATTTCTTTTCAGAATTTTGAGCAGCCAGAATCTCTGGATGCACCACTGTTCATTTCAGTAAGAACAATCTTTAAGAGCGAGAGCAGAATTTCACCTGAAATATACCCATATACAGGTATAAAAACTTTAAGAGGAGTTACCACATAAAAAATAAGGGTAAAACTATTTTCTTGCATATAAAAAACCCTGATAATTACTTGCTTTTGAGTTGTTGTTTAATGGGATAACATATGCCTTCCACCTCAACACCAGACATTACAGGCTATTACTGAATGCATTGGGTGGCAAGACTCAATATTTGAAGACATGACAGGCTCAGGTCATACAAGTTGGAGAGATTAATCTCAAACAACCTGGGCTTCATCCCTTCTTGTTGCTTTTCACAGTGCTAGAAGTTTTTACACACACACTACTTATTGGAGGAGAAAGTCAACAACCGTACTTTGTTGTCAACCCCGTAGCAACAATAAGATTGCTGTCGGGACAGCCTTCCTGTTACAATAGTGGCATGACTATTATAGGGTTAAGCAAAGACTTCCTAATTGGATGGAAGGCCTACTCTATAGCATAGAGCCTTATTTTGCACTAATAGTAAGGCCAAGAACCAGTTGCTACACATGTTATAAGAAAGAATTTATTTAATATATGTAAATGGCATTAAAATGACTCTTAATGACTTAGAGTTATGCTGATATATTAGTATATATCTTAATTTTTATATGAAGGGATATTTCTTGCACCTGATGGTAGTCAGCACAGAAATTCACATGTACATATCATGCAAACACATCTTTAAGGCACAAAAGTCTTTGCAATACAGGAGACAGAAAGACTCCAGGACCTATACATTGTGGATGACTTCACAGAAATAGTGTTTCAAGGTTAAGACAGGGCAGTTGTATGTATTATCACAAGATTTGCTCCTGATTCAGTGAGACAAAATACTAGCTTTGATTCAGGGATGTGAACATAAAGTCCCACAACTAGCTAAGGATTATTAAAATTAAATAAATTCTAAAACAAATTAGAGTGAGTTTTCTTTAATGGTCTTAATCCTGACAAGTTAAGCAAACTGAATGGCATGTCCCACACTGAAGACTATTTGGGTAACAATTTAATAATTTAATAGCATGATGGGTACAGGGTATTGATAACAGTTCTAGGAAGAATTAGAGAAAGGAGGTGAATAGAACCAAAGTATACAACATGATATTACCAAACATCAAAAATATATTAGGAATAGAATTTGTGCTTTTTAAATTTAGAATAACACCAGTAGTGAATTTACCTCTCAGACCAATTAATTTACAATTGTAGGTTTTTAACAGGCTTCAAGAAGCAAAAAAGAATTCTTTTTTTTTTTTTTTTCATTTTACTTTTACTAGATATATTTTACTTACATTCAAAATGTTATCTTCTCTCCTGGTTTCCCCTCCATAAACCCTCTACCATATGGTCCATCTCCCTGCTTCTATTAGGATGCCCCCCACCCTCCCACCCCCTCTGACTGCCCTACCCTGACACTGGGCATCAAGCTTTGGCAAGTCCAAGGGATTCTCTTCCCATTCATGCCAAGCAAGGCCACTCTCTGCTACATATGCAGGTAGAGCCATGGGTCCATCTATTTCTACTCTTTGGATAGTGGTTTAGTCCCTGAGAGTTCTTGTTGGTTGGTGTTGTTGTTCTTATGGAATTGAAAACCCCTTCAGATCCTTCAATCCTTTCTCTAACTCCTCCACTGGGGATCCCATGCTCAGTTCAATCGTATGCTGATAGCATTTGACTCTTGTGTTTTCATGATCTGACAGAGCCTCTCAGGAGACAACTCCTGTTAGCATGTATTTCTTGGCATCAGCAATATTATCAGAGTTTAGTAGCTGTATATGGGCTGGATCTCCAGGTGGGGTAGTCTCTGGATAGCCTTTGTCTCCATATATCCTCCTGTGGATATTTTTAATCCTCTATTTGAGAAGAACTGAAACATACACACTTTTGCCTGCCTTCTTTGCCAGCTTCATGTGGTCTATAAATTATATCTTGGGTAATATAAGCTTTTGGGCTAATATCCACTTATCAGTGAGTGCATAAGATGTGGGGGGTTGTTTTATTTGTTTGTTTGTTTTTTGTTTGTTTGTTTTTTTTTTTTTGGTTGGTTGGTTTTTGTGATTGGGATACTTCACTCAGGATGATTTATTCTAGTTCCATCCATTTGCTTGATCATTTCATAAAGTCATTGTTTTTGAGTTGTTCTCCATTGTGTAAATGTACCACATCATAAACCTATATATCATAAACATATACATCATATACATACATCATAATATAAATCATATACATACATCATATACATATACACTATAAATGTTAAACATCATAAACATATACATCATATACATCTATCACATATATATACACCATATACATTATATGCATATACATACATACATATACAATGTAATTTTACCCTTCATTAGACTCATCAAATATCATTGAAGTTGGAGTGGAAAAAAAACACAAGATCCAGGAGAAGAAGACATGTAAATTGGTATCTTCAAATAATGGCATACCATTACAAATATAATCTCAGAACCTGTGGTTTCCTGTCATGTCCTTGTAAAACAGCTAACCATGAATTGTAAGAGGAACTCAAGATGCTATAAACCTCCCTGCTGAACTCTTGGTTAGTGATATGTTCTTGAAGAATAGCTATTTATATGAATTTACTTGCTCAGTTTTCTTGTTTCCAGTGGACATTTTTCAGTCCTTGGTCACAGAGATGTCTGGTTGACTTCATTAGGTCAGAAAATCGAACAAACAAAAAACAACGAATGGTGGAGAGTGGCTTACAGGGAGCAAGAAGGTTATGCTGGGATGCTAGGGAAAAAGAAAATTTTAGAGATGAAATTAAAATAATTCATTATAAAAGTGCTATGAACATAGGAGAGTCAATGTCCTTATAGCATAGTGAGGCATTTCTTGCATATATTTCCAGGAATGGAATTGTTGGGTCTTCTGGTGTACCCATTTTAAATTTTCTATGGAATTGCAAAATTAATTTTTAAAGTGGTGTACTAGTTTGCATTTCCACCAGTGGTGAAGGAGTGTTCCCCTTGCTCCACATCCTTTCCAGCATGTGCTGTGTACGGCCACTTCAGGTTTTGACCTTAGCTCTTCTGAAGAGTATAAGAGGGAATCATAAAATCTTTTTGATATTTATTTCCCTGATGACTAAGAATGCTAAACATTTCATTAAGTGTTCCTCTGCCATGACACATTGCTCTGTTGTGAATTCTGTTTAAAAACTGACACCATTTTTAATTGGCTTTTTTGGTTTGTTAGTTTCTCATTTCTTGAGTTCAGGAGAAGGTGTGCTGTGTTGGACTGGTATTGAGAATGGAAGTCAGTAGGGGTCATCTCTAGGACTAGCTTGGGACCTGGAGTCAGGGAGGCTCCAGACAGTCTATACAAGTGACACTAACTGAGATTCCTATCAACAGGTGTCTGAATTGTTCGTCTTCTGTTTCCAGGATGGACTAACAGTAGAGCAAAGGAGAAATCAACCCATTCACAAAAACTTCAGCCCAAAATTTCCCCTGTTAATGATATGTGCAGGAATAAAGACGGAGCAGAGACTGAAGGAATGGCCAACCAATGACTGCTCCAATCTGAGACCCATCCTATGGGAGAGAGCCAGCCCCTGACACTATTAGTGTTACTCTGCTGTGCTTGCAGTCCAGAACCTAGGAAAATTGTCTCCTGAGAGGCTTTGTCCAGCAGCAGATGAAAGCAGATGCAGAAACCCACAACCAAATATTATGTAGAGCTCCTGGAGTCTAGTGAAAGAGTAGGATACAGAATTGAGTGAATTGGAGAGGTCAAAAAAAGCATAAGACCTAAAGAGTCAATGAGTCAAATAACCTGGGTCCTACAGGGTTCACAGACACTGAGCTACAAACCAAAGAACATGTGAGGGCTGGATCTAGGTCTCCTACACATTTGTAGCAGATGTGCAATTCGGTTTTCATGTGTGTGTGTCCTAACATTTGGAGTCGGGGCTGTCTCTGACTCTGTTGCCTTAGATCCTCTTTTCCTACCTGGATTGTCTGGTTAGGCCTAAGTGGGAGAGGATCTGTTTAGAACTGCTAAGATTACATGTCCCAGGGTGAGGTGGTACCGAGCGGGCCTTCCCTATTTCTGAAAAGAAGAGGAGGGATATCAATGGAAGGATAGGACTGGAAGTAAAAGAGGAAGCTGTGTGAATGAATAATTGAATAATAAATAAGGAAATAAATAAGAAAAGACATTATGTACAGATATGAAATTATAAAATAAAAACTTAAGTAGCAAAATATTAATATTTTTACAATATTATAATTGTAATTAATGTCATAAATTATTGATTTTAAGAAAAAAATTTTAATATATTTTGCCTGATGACTAGTAATAACATGTAAAAAATACAAATACTTCTTATGAAAATGTAAAACTCAGCATACTTACAAAACCCTAATTCAAACACTTTAAGCAAATAAAAACATCAATTAATATTAAATTTAAAAATAAGTAGAATTTTACCTGGAGTTCTCGTTTTGAAAGAGATTTTAGTAAACATCACTTATCTCAGAACTATCATTAGAGAAATAGAGATTTGAACAAATAAAAGTTGTTTTGCTAAATATTTTGAAAAACCATGTCAGATTGAGGAATATATCTGAAACTAAGATTATTTCATAAGCAACATTGCTGTAAGTTGAGACTGCATTTCTAGCCTATGAATTTTTTATGATAGCCCAATCCCCTCCATTCATTATTTTTTAGAAGAGAATGCATTATAAATGTATTGTATAGTATGGAAGACTTAAAGTGTGTTTTCTTTTTGAAATATGTTTTATTTTATACTCACAAGAATGATTTTGTAGATGAGAAACCAAAGGCCTAAGGGTGAGGTAACATTCAGTATCAAATGGTCTGTCTGTAATAGAACAGAAACTTGACCTGAAGCCCATCTTATTTCAAAGCCTATTCCCTTTCCATTTCCCACGCTAATGTCTCACAAAGACCTGTTAAGAGTGATTGGCATTTTCCGAGTGTGCCAGACACCTCACTGTTCTTACTGAATGCTTAAACCCACTCTACTGGGAAGCTAGGATTACTGGAGTGAGAAAACTAAAATTCTGTAAGGTAATTGTCTAAGTTAATGCAAAGCCATAATTTTAATCACTATTTGGCTCTACATACTATGCATGCATTCCCTGTAATATTATAGAGAAATACTGTAAAACATGCATTCGAATATTGGTTTTTTTCTTATTTCCGGCTTAGGTCTTTGGCATATCTAAAAGACCCTACGTTATAATCAAATATATTTTTCATATGGTATTATTTTTTATGAAAAGGAAGAGAGTAGGCCAGCTGTACCTTCTGTGACTGTGAACTTGTTAAAACTATAAATTATCAATTCTAACGCCAGAAAAACTGAATCAGAAGACTCAGTTGTATAGTCCAGCAGTACACGTCCTATCCGGTTTTCCGGAGAGTTTAATACGTGCAAATAACAGCAAAGCATGATGTCTAGTCATGGTTCAGAGTGTGTTACAGCAAAAAGAGCTCAAATGTTTAGACAGATGGCCTTCTTAACGTTTGGAATCCTGAATCCTAGGCTGCTAAAGTGAAGTATTTTGAATAACAAAAAATACATAAGTGGGGGTAGACATTCTCATTTGATATGGGCATGAGATCCAGGCCACAGACCTGAGTTTGATACCCGAATCTCCATGGTCAATGAGAAAAATTACTGTGGCAAAATAAAATTAATTATATTATATATAATGCATTACATATAATTATATGATTATTTATATATATACTTATATGTAATACATAATATATAATATATATTAACTAGATTATAGCCGTGGCTATGACTGCCTCTGTGAAAACTGGATTATCCCTACTGGAAAATTCTAATTTAATAACTATTTTTCAGCTTTCTTTCACCGAACACCAAATAAGCAGAAATTTGATTCCACCATGTTTTAAAATCACAAAAAAGGGCTCAAAATTTATTTTTTAAAAAATCAAAAAATATCTAATTATAATAAAGATAAGGTTAGATTTGAATGGCCTGGAATTCAATAACTGAGTCCTTCTATTATGGGAGGTTGAGGGTTGGAGGGGGTTGTGAGGAAGAGAGAAAAGTGAGGGGGAAAGGCGGGGTAGGACCTGGTATGAGAGGAGACAAAAATGATATACCGGGGTCCGAAACTTGAACAGTGTTGTGTAGCAATAGGGGGTAGGGAACTGTGAGTAGCCACCAAGAAGTCCCAGAGGCCAGGAAAGCAATATTTTCCTATACACAAAAGGGATGAGTTTAGCTTAAAAGCCCAACAAAGAAGAGGGAGAACCTGTTGAGACTATATCCTGGGGTTAGGCATGGCCCCCAGTTCGGAGATGCATCTGCCCACTCATCTCTAAATTTTAACCAATAATGGCTCCTGTCTAAAAGAAAACTGGGAACAAAGTGTGGAGCAGAAACTGAAGAAAAGACCATTTAACCAGGAAATGGGATAACATTTGAAATATAAATGCTAAAATATCCAATAATAAGTTAGTGTGGTGATTCATGCACAACTACTGACAGTGATCATGGTGGTGGTGGTGTTGGTGATATACTCATCCATTTATCAAAGAGTTCTGGAGCTTACTTAGCAAGTACCTTTGCATTTAGAGTCATCCCATTTGCCCCAAATTAGGATTTTTAGCATTTTTAGAGTATCAAAGTTTGTTTAAATACATTATATTCAAGTTTTCTTAATCGTTAGAATTATATATACATATATAAAATCTTTTAATAATAGTTTTAAAAGCAAATAAGTTTTTATTGAAATAAACTGTTTTGGAGTTATTTAAGTATTTTTTTAAAAAATTGAACAACTTTATTTTAAAAAAAACAAAGATAAATGTACAGATTTTAAGCATTTTTCCATAAAAGTATACGAATACATTTTTGTCACTACTTGATTTTTTTAAAGGTTTGATAGTATGCCTTAAAATCTTACTAGTTTCAATGAGCATAAAGTACATACATGTAAAACAAGATGTAACCTGGAAATTGACAAAGTTTTCTTGGTAAAAATTAAGCATAATGGTTTTTCATTTTATTTTTTTGGTTTTTGGCCTTTGTTTTTCTTGAACTTCATTTGGTCTGTGAGTTGATTTTCTTAAAAATTTCATTAAGCCATTGTTTCTGATAGCTGAGTAGTACTTCATTGTATAAATGTACCACAATTTTTGTATCCATTCCTCTATTGAAGGACATCTGGGTTCTTTCCAGCTTCTGGCTATTATAAATAGGGCTGCTATGAACATTGTGGTGCATGTGTCTTTGTTGTGTGTTGGAGTGTCTCTGAGGTAAATGCCCAGAAGTGGAATAACTGGGTCTTCAGGTAGTACTATGTCCAATTTTCTGAGGAATTGCCAGACTGATTTCCAGAATGGTTGTACCAGTTTACAACCCCACCAACAGTGGAGAAGTGTTCCTCTTTCTCTGCATCCTCACCAGCATGTGCTGTCATCTGAATTTTTGATATTGGTGTGATCTTGATTCTGATTGGTGTGAGGTAGAATCTCAGGGTTGTTTTCATTTGCAATTCCCTGATCGCTAATGATGTTGAGCACCTGCTTAGATGCTTCTCAGCCATTTGATATTCCTCAATTGAGAACTTTTTGTTTAGCTCTGTACCCCATTTTTAATAGGGTGCCTTGGTTTTCTGCTGTCTAACTTCTTGAGATTTTTGTATACATTGGAAATTAGGCCTCTATCAGATGTGGGATTGGTAAAGACCTTTTCCCACTCTGTTGGCTGCCTTTTTTTTTTTGTTTTGTTTTGTTTTTTTTTTTTTTTTTTTTTTTTTTTTTTTTTTTTTTTTTGACAGTGTCTGTAGCCTTACAGAAACTTTGCAATCTCATTATGTCCAATTTGTCAATATTTGACCTTAGAGCATGAGCCATTGGTGTTCTCTTCAGGAAATTTTCTCCTGTGCCTATGTGTTCTAAGGTTTTTCCTACTTTCTCTTCTAATAATATCAGTGTACCTGGTTTAATGTGGAGATCTTTGATCCACTTGCACTTGAGTTTTGTACAAGGAGATAAGAAAGGGTCTACTTTCATTCCTCTGCAAGATAAGTGCCAGTTATACCATTGCCATTTTTTGAATAGGCTGTCCTTTTTCCATTGAATGTTTACAGCTCCTTTGTCAAAAATCAGGTGACCATATATCTGAGGGCTCATTTCTGGATCTTCTATTCTATACCATTGATCTATGTGCCTATTTCTGTACCAGTACCATGCAGTTTTCAACACAATTGACTTGTAATATAGCTTGAGGTCATGGATGATGGTTCCCGCAGATGTTTTCTTGTTGTTGAGGATGGATTTCGTGATTCTAAGTTTTTTTGTTATTCCAGATGAGATTGCACATTGCTCTTTCCAACTCTATGAAGAATTGGGTTGGAATTTTGATAGGGATTGCATTGAATCTGTAAATTGCTTTTGTTAACATGACCATTTTTACAATGTTTATTCTTCCAATCCATGAGCATGAGAAATCTTTCCATTTTCTGAGATCTTCCTCGCTTTCCTTCTCTAGAGGTTTTAAGTTCTTGTCGTAAAGGTCCTTCCCTTACTTAGTTAGAGTCACACCAAGGTATTTCATATTGTTTGTGACTATTGTGTAGGGGATCTTTTCCCTAATTTCTTTATCAGAATGTTTATTCTTTGAGTAGATGTAGGCTACTAATTTTTGTGTTAATTTGATGTCCAGCCACTTTGCTGAACTTGTTTATCAGCTGTAGAAGTTCTCTGGTGGAATTTTGGGGTCACTTACATACACTACCATGGTATCTGCAAACAGTGATGTATTTATGTCTTCCTTTCCAATTGGTATCCCTTTGATTTTCTTTTTCTGTCTAATTACTCCATCCAGGACTTCCAGTACTATGTTGAATAAGTAGGGGGAGAATGGGCAACCTTGTCTAGTCCCTGATTTTAGTGGGATTGCTTCAAGTTTGTTAAGGTTAGGGAAGTTTTCTTCTACAATTTTGTTGAAGATATTTACTGTGCCTCTCAGTTGATATTCTTTGCCCTCTTCTATTCCTATTATCCTTAGATTTGGTCTTCTCATTGTGTCCTGGATCTCCTGGATATTTTGGGTTAGGAACTTTTTGACTTTTGCATCTTCTCTGACTGTTTTGTCTGTTTTCCATGTTTTCTTCAGTCCCTGAGATTCTCTCTTCCATCTCTTGAGAGATGCTTGCATCTGTGACTACTGATTTCTTTTTTAGGTTTTCTAACTCCAGGGTTGTGTCTTTTAGTGTTTTCTAAATTGTTTTCATTTCAATTTTAGATTCCTTTTTCAATTCCTTCATTTCTTTAGTTCTGTTTTCCTCTAGTTTTTTGATTTCTTCGAGTGTTTTTCTTGTTTCCTATTTAAAAGCTTCTATTTCTTTATGCTTTTCCTCCATTTCTTGTTTAAGTTTCTCTATCATCATCTTGAGGTATGATTTCAGGTCTGAGTCTTCTTTTTCTGGAGTGTTTGGCATTCCACTGTTTGCTGTCATAGGAGAGCTGGGTTCTGGTGTTCCCAGGTTGTCTTGGTGTTCATTGGGTAAGTTCTTTCACTTTCTTCTTGCCATTTTATTGTCTGTGATTATATGTGGTCTTGTCAGTGATTGGTTCTTGTCTTTCCTGTGTGCCTGGCCTGTGTCCCTGATCTCTGCTCTTCCCAGTGGCAAATTGTTCTGTAGGCACGGGCCCTCTGGGTGGATACCCAGTTTCTAACGCAGAGTTCCTGCTCCCCCAAACCAAGGGGGGGGGGGCACATTTTTGCGGGCTTATCCCAGACCTCTCTGTACCCTGGCTACTCACAGTGCAGTCTCACCAGGCCTGTGTCCTTGGATCTCTGCTGTTTCTGGTGGCAGGTGGCCTGAGCATTTGTTCTGCATGCAAGGGCCCTCCAGGTGGAAACTGAGTCCCTAGGACAGAGTTCTTGCTCCCCTGAACCAATTGGGGAGGGGGGAGACATGGTTTCCTCGTGCTTGGCCCAGACCTCTCTGAGCCCTGGCTTCTTGCAGCACAGTCTCACCAGGCCTGTGTCCCTGGATCTCCTGAAATAAACTTTTTATTACTTATTTTTCCTTCTAAATATCCCCCTTTCTCAGTACCCCCCACTCAGATTTCTTTTCTCTATCCACTCTTCCCTCTTCCTCTGAGATGATGCTCCCTGATATCTTTAACTTGAGGTCATCATATCTGGACAAGATTAGGCCAGAGATAAGGCAGCCTATATATATATATATGCCAGGGGAATCCTAACAGTCTGTTTATGATCTTTGCTTGGAGGCTCAGTTTCTGGGAGCTCCCAAAAGTTCAGGTTACATGGTGCTATTGGTTTTCCTAAGAGGTTACCATCCCCTTCAGTTCCCTCAATCCTTCCATTAACTGTTCTGTAGGGATCCCTGACCTCCCTCTAATGCTTGACTGAGAGTATCTGCAACTGTCTTCATTAGCTGCTCTTAGAGCCACTCAGAGGACAGCCATGCTAGAATCCTTTCCACAAGCACAACATTGTGTCATTAATAGTGGCCGGGACTGGTGCCTGACCATGGGATAAATCCCAAGGTGGGCAGGTCACTGTTGGGCCATTCCTCCAGTCTCTGCTCCATTTATGTTAATGCATTTCTTTAGATAGAAACGATTTTAGGTTGAAAGTTTTGTAGGTGAATTGATTTCCCCAATCCTCTACTAAAAGTCCTGTCTGACTACTGGAGGTGGTCTCTTGAGGTTCCATATCCCTTTTGTTGAGCATTTCAGGCAAGGTTGTTAAGTGTGTTCTAGATATAAAGCCTAAAACACGTGGGTTTAAAACTGGATGCTAGGAGGCATTAAAAATAATCATCTTTCATGATTATCAGTCAATTATAAACTTATTACTTAAGCCATGATATCACATATGATGACAACTGGGTAGGAGTCAAGATTACAACAGTATATATAAAAATTAAATTGAATATTTTTCTTTCTTTCTTTCTTTCTTTTCTTGAGTATTAAACAGTTTCAATGCAGAGCATAGGTTCGGGGATAATATACATTTTGGCAGCCAGGATTTTCCAGGAGTGGCATGTAAACATTGAGAAGTTCCCTGAGTTCAATCTGACATTTGATGTGTAACTGAAAATGAAAAGTCAAAAGTGCAAATGTGATAAGTAATTCCCAACATTGGTTAGGTTACTGCATGTAAAATAATATTAAATATCAAATCTTTCATTTTATGAATTAATAATATGGGAAAAATACAATCTATTACACTAAAAATTGTATTAAAAATTGGGTTTTTCCATCACTAAATCCTATATTTGACACAACAAATTAAAGAACATCTTCTCTTTGCACAGAGATAAATCATTTTTAAAGTGTAGTAGATTTTCTATAACTCAGTAGGAGACAGGTAGGGTAGTTCAGATTTTAAAATGCTTGCTATGCAATCATGAGGACCTGAGTTAAAATCCCATACTCAAGTATAAAAAAAAAAACAGCTATAGTTGTACATGTCTGTAACCAAGGAGTAGGGAGAAAAGAATTAATGAAGCTCACTGACCATCCACCCTATACCATATACACAGGAGTACCTATATACACATTTTAAAACTATAGTTGAAATTATAAATTGTATATATTTTATTGAGCTACCAGAAGAGATAAGAATCGTATCTCCTCTATGTTACCCTTTTCTCACTATTTATTATTACAAAAATAAAAGCGAAATGAGAGGGGTTTAGAATTAAGAGAATTACACAATTGCTTAGTAGGTACTTAGAACTAGTCATAGTAGATATTATTTCCTCTTTAAATATAAACTTAAAGTTAATAAAGATTAATATTTAATGTATATATATATACAGAGATAGATAGATAGATAGAGAGATATATAGATAGATAGATAGATAGATAGAGAGAGAGAGAGAGAGAGTGTGTGTGTGTGTATGTTAAAATTGGTACAAAAACAATTTAGAGAGATTTGTGCTCTTTTCTCATAGTGATAGTGGAGTGCTTTGCATAATTTCAATCAATGCAATTTGATGACACAGAAAAGGCTTATGTTGAGTAGGTGGAAAAGAAAATGAGTATCACCTCCTTGAAAATACAATGAACTGCACATAGCACTGGTGAGATGCATACAAATTATAAATCTCTCAAGTTAAGATGAGCAGATATCTCTAAGTAGTTTCCTTTTATTATCCAGGTTATCTATATTATCCTGTGACTCTTAATAAGAATGTTGTCCACAACAAGGAGTAGGAAACGCAGCATAACAAAGGTAATGCTTGTTTTTTGTTTTGACAGTAACATAGATGAAAAGTTTCAAACCAAAAATGAGTCTTCTTAGGGAAGAGTATTTTCCTGCCTCATGGCCTTTAGTCTTGGCTCTGCCCCACAGTTACCTGGCAACAGCCAGGAGAGATGGACTCACTATAAAAGGGCTGGATGCCCCTCCACATTCTCTGCCCTCTTGTTCCCTTCTCCTCTTGCTCCTGCTCTTTAACACTTCTCTCCCCTTACCCTTCCCCTTTCTCCATCCATGTACTCATGGCCAGCCTCTACTCTTTTACTCTCTCTCTCCCTCCGCACCCATCACCCCCCCACATCTCTCCAACTTTCTCTCAACTCCCCACCCCATGCCCCAAATAAACTCTATTCTATACTAAATCCTCTTCATATGGGCTAGTGACTCAGGTGGGAAGGGTTGCCTCATCAGTGGCCTGTAAAAGCATCCCCTTCCCCTACCCCTCACTGTACCTCTGCCAAACATATTCTTTCCTTTCTTTTTATAATACATAACAATGTCAGCATTAGTAAATAAGACATTGTCACTTAGATCAAAAACAATTGTGATCACAATTGTGTTGGAGTAGTTAGGAACACAAATTTTATGTATAAGGTATATTTATGTATTGTATAAGTAACATTTTATGTATATGATAATTATATGCAATATATATGAAATTATATATCTTTCTGTCCATGATAATACCCAATTTCCAAATTGGAGAGGCATAGATATATTTTTTTCAGAAAGAAGGATGATTGAGATGATATTGAAGGGAGGAGAAAGAAAACTAAGTTGAAGTAAAATTGTTTTGACAATGTGTCTTTTGATGCTTCATATTGGCACTACAATTTAGCTATGTAAAGGACTACATGGTTATCTATATCAATATTTTTTGCTACCTGTGCCTGAGGAATACAGGCTGAGCTTTAAACCACTGAACATGAGTGAATGTCTTTGTGGCAAACACAGCCATAGTCACAGAGTTACTCAGTGCTAATAATGTTTACAGGCTGTGTTTTATCTTAAATTGGATTTGAGTACAATCACAGTTTTAAAATGAAAACAATCCCCTTTGGAAATGCTCTCCCATTTGGCAAGCCAAGTGTTTTTCCCAAGCATGGAATTTGGTTGAGAAGAAAGAAATGCAGATCATCCTTAAGGAGAAATGCTCTTACAGTCTAAAATTAGACAGTTCTCAGGAATAACCTCCGTACTTATGTACCCTGAACACTTATTATTTGCATAAAAACAACACAATAATTAAATACAAGGAATAATTTAGATTACAAAATGGGTGACTCTGTGCATCAGTTTACCTGTATGTGTTTATATATATATATATATATATATATATATATATATATATATATATATATATATCTGTGTGTATGTACATATATGTATATATATATATATGTCAAAAGTATCAACATTGCACATGCTTACTAGCAGCACAAAACTAAAACAAGTGCGATGACAGTTATATTTAAAAGTCAAAATTAGTAACATAAACATTTTGAAAATCACAGTGAATACAAATTCACAACGTTCTCTAAAATTTAACTCTATGATTTGAAATATTTTCTACAGAATGACCTATTATGTTTGGGGATAGTTAGTGGTGCTGGAGTTGTCAGAAATGAAGGTAAAATTTAAATGTGTACAAAGGTCTTGAGTATACTTCATTTACATATTTCCATTTCTAGCATAAATATTATACACGAGAAAAGTGAGGAGATTGTGCTCCAGAATACTTTGGAAGGTGATTTTTTAAGAAAGCAAATGCTCTTCAGTACGCAGAGTACAGTGACAGTAGGAACCCACTGTCTCTACTACTACCTTGTACTTGAGGTAGGCAAAGAAGTCCATGTTAAAACACCACCATAATCTATAGTTCTAGGCTCAGGATCCCCGACCCCAGAATATATTAAAGAACTAGGGATACAGCCGCCCAGTATTGTGTTTGTTTAGCAAGTCCCTGGCTTGATTCTAGCATGAAAGGTAAATTAGAAAGGAAGGGAATATATAGAGGGAGGAAGGAGGAGAAAAAGAATAAATTACAGGTAAATTAATAGGTAAAAACAAAGTATAGTCAGGGCTGATTTTCACAGGGGGACTTATGAGATAACTCCTTGAGTTCTACAACCTTCTCCTCTCTTCTCACTCCTGCTGAATTAGAGGTCAGTGGTTCCTTTTGTAGTGATCCTTGGATGTCTATTTCTTGGGCCCAGATTAGAATGGGGGACAGAATATCAGAATGTCAAGAGGGAAGCAGAAAGTGAGTACTTTAGGTTTCTACAGTGAGTTTAGCTCAACATTTTCCCCAAATTATTTGGCTCAAAAACCTTTGGAATTAAAAATTAAGTTCAATGATAAGTTTCTCAACAAATACTAATTCATATGTAAACAAGCAAGTCTTGTCTCAGTTCTACATTTTTTGTATTAAAATATAAATAAGAAGAAGTAATAGATTTCCAGTACGCTTTGCTAGTTATTCAGCCCTTCATTTGGGGCTTTAGTAAAAACGTAGAGGATCTTCTGTCATTCTTCACAGGGATCTTCTAGTGAAGTGCGTATGAGAAGAAACAGTAAAAATCAAGTAAGGAGTCTAATACAATGTCCCCTACAAAATCACTGCACTGCAATACTAAGGCATATGTTCTGTCAAGTTAGTGAGAATTAATTGAAAAGAAATAGTGATTTCTGCATCAGAAAACCTCTTTTATGGACAATGAAAAGACTAGCTCACCCAAGGTACAACCATATCCAAGGAAAGGACATAGCTTTTATCCATACAATATCACATAAGGAAGGCAAGATTGTCTGCATATTTCTGAATCAAAATACTAGCTACTGCTAAATAAATTAGAGTGCCTTATATGTGTTTCAGACTAGCATTTGGAAGAAATAATGGCAACCCCAAATTATCACATGTACAACAAAACTAGCCCCCAATAAAGTTTCCAATTTATTTCGATAGAGCCTGTTGTATGGTGAATTATGCTGTGAGTTGTGCATTTGAAGACAACGTGAAGAGAATTTGAGACACATTGCCAAAGTTACCAACTTTGAGGGATAACACAAGGCTACTGTATAAATTATAGGATACAAGAATTACCACCACCCTCCACCCCATCCCCGTTTATTCCGGAGCTGAATCCTAACAGTAAATCTCTTGAGGGACAGTTCTGCAAGCATTTTGCAACCTCAGAAACACTAAACAGCATACACATTGCATCTGCCTAGGGGGAGACGGCTAGTTTCTAACTGCATGCTGGTAAGATACTGGATCATCTATGATTTGTAATAAATCTTTGTGATTTTTCCTCACAGTAATTTATCTGAAATAGAAGCCAACACCTTCCAGGTTACTGAGCTTAGCTACTGAATTAATTCATGAGTTGCACCAGAAAAATGGGCCATTCTTCACCACCAAGATCATGAATATTTTAATGTCTGAATAAAGATAAGAATAAAGTCGAAGCCACTCCACTTTGTAGGGATGCCACCAGGAGAAAATCTTTGCTAGATGCTACAGTTTAATTTATTTTATATTAGTGCAATTGACATGAATGAAAAGGTACTTATTATGGGTAAAGTAAATCAGTATACAAACATCATCACGGCTACATCATGGAAAATTGAATTATTCGCATTCCCTTATGATATAGGTCATACTACAGAGAAGTTAATTTCTTTTGTTTCTATGTGAAAACTCACACCTCCTACCTCATTATGTGTTAGGGTGTGACCTGATACTCTCAGTGTTCTCTCAATCCAATAACAAGAAGAACACTTAGAACTATTTCCTAGGTTACAGATATAGACTTCCCTAGAGGTCACAACCAAACTGCATATGTGAAGGCAAGTGTACCCAACTTCCAGGCACAGCAGTGGCTTCTGGAAGTTTAGAGATGTTACAGACAACAGTAACCTGTCAACCCAAAGAAAAATGAAGAATAGAACACATACTTTTTGTTTTCCAACAACTTCGCCAGTTTGTTGTTCTCCAAAATCAGAAAACAGCTGGATAAAGAAATGTCCATGGGGAACTGATGAACAATGTATGCACAGCTGTATATGATATTTTCCACCAATCCTCAAGTTACTGAGGATTACTGAGCAGGTGCCCAGCTTTCCAGAGAAGAGTGTATCATGTTTGCCTCTCTACTAAGTAATGTGTCCTTTGAGATTGAATTATTTTCACCTGTTCACTTTATCTTAGTCCCTTCACCTTTAATTGTAATAATTGTGTTACTTAAAACTTGATACATTTTAATTTTTGCATATACAAGTTTCAAGTTTTAATTATAACCCAGAATTAGTCATTGATTTACATACAATTAAACAATATCTTCTGTGTAATGGGCAATGAAGATCAAATGTTTTCCCTTACCCTTACATTTGCAAGCTAATTGGAACTTAGGAAATATAGTAAATATTACAGTAAAGTTGCCAGTCATTTGAAGAATGTGTATTATAAAGGTTCAGCAAGAGGTTAATCACAAGATTAGCATGGAGTTCATAGTTTAGCTACAACTAAAGATTATAAAGGTAAATTTTTCTTGCCTAAATAGCCGATAATTTATTCAAATGATATTACAGATGCATTAATGTTATTAAGAAGTAGTATCCTCACACACCAAGGAGAAGATGATGGAGAAGGACAAGAATGAAGCAGTGCATTGTAAGAGAATATATTAACGAAAGGAAAGAGAACACAGGACAAAGAAAATGTCCTAGGATTACAATTCTTCCAACGTGAACAAAGAATTTTGAAATATTTAATCCACACAGATAAAAGCTTAATTTAAAATATGATTGTAATGACATAATCTTAGTTTATATCTACACACAATTTTTCCTCTTTAAAATTTAATTTGTTCTTATTACACACTGTTTATTTTACAAAGTTTAAGCCTAGGATTCAGGCAAGTGCCTCCAGTAATAAAATAAATTGTTGTGCAATTTTAGCTGATGGCCAGCAAGAGGAAATTAAAGTGAGAAACATCGCTTCAAGGGTTAACTATAGTGGCTTTGTTTATAACAAGAAAGCACACCTCACAATCAATGCTGAAATATAAAGTTACTGTTGTTCCCCTTGCTGAAAAATAAATTTCCTGTGTAACAACAAAAGTTTTGAATATTTACTACCACTATCAACTTCAATCAAAATTTTAAAGTATGAAAAAAAATACTGGAATAATGTTCAGTTATATATTCACTCTCTTTTTCAGTTCAAAATAATTTTTAAAGGAAAACCAATTTTTGTCTAGCAAACAATTATTTGAAGGGAAATTAAGTTAGGTGATATCCGAGAGAGGAATGGATATGACCTAGAAGTGCCCAAAAGATATCGATAAAATGGTTTCATATGCCCTCTGGGACAACTTTTGTTACCATCCTGAAAGAAAAAGTATTATAATTTGGTTAGTATGGTCATCAGAGGGAGACAGTATAGAAAACTGATGCTTGAGCAGGCGTCCATTGTGAAGCCTGATAAAAGATCCTGTCTGCTGTTTGCTTCTCTCTCTCTCTCTCTCTCTCTCTCTCTCTCTCTCTCTCTCTCTCTCTCTCTCTCTCTTTCTCTCTCTCTCTCTCTCTCCCTCCCTCCCTCCCTCTCTCTCATTCATTCTTTATTTTGTTGTTTCTTTCTTTTTGAAAGAGGACTGAATTTTTATTTTCAAAAAGGAAAGAGTCCAAAAACTCCCATCTACAACCTTGCCACTAAATCCTCAGAATCATATACTGTAAAATCTACACTGCTGATCTTGGTTGTTGGAATGGAATCAAAACAAGCTATAAAAATTTTTAATTTTATTTTTCTACTTGTCAATATTATTATTATGTATTCATTATTGTTGTTATTTTGTTGTGAATTGTTATTTTTATTATTTTATTATTATTATTTTACTTATTTAATTTCCATCCTGCTCACTGTTCCTCTCCCTTTAACCCCATGCCACAATTCTTCCTCCCTCCTTTTCTTCTCTGAGCAAGTGAGGTTCCCCTGCATAGCCTTCAATGCTGGCACATTAACTCTCTTCGAGGTTAAGCACATCCTCTCCCAATAAGGCCAGACAAGGTAGCCTAGATAGAAGAACATACTTCACGAACAGGAAACAGCTTTTGGTTTAGCTCCATTACAGTTGTTCTGACCCACATGGAGACTAAGCTGTACGTTTGCTACATATAAGCAAGGAGGCCTAGGTGCACCCCATGTCTGATCTTTGATTGGTAGTTCAGTCTCTGAGAGCTCCAAGGGGCCTGGTTAGGAGATGCTGCTGGTCTTTCTGTGGTGCTTCTATCTCCTTAGGGATCGTAATTCTTTCTCCTATTCTTCTAGAAGAGTCCCCAAGCTCCATCCACTGTTTGGTTGTGGGTGTCTGCATCTGTCTGAGTCAGCTAGTAGGCGGAACCTCTCAGAGGATATCCCTGGTAGAGTATTGTCTGCAAGCATAACAGAATATAATAAATAGTGGCAGAAATCAGTCCTTGCCCATGAATGTCTCAGGTTGGTCCAGTTATTGGTTGGCCACATACTCAGTTTCTATTCCATCTTAGTCCCTACTTTTTTATTTGTTTATTTCTTTGTTTTTTGTATACAGGATAAATTTTGGTGTCTCTATAGTTCCATTGGAGTTTCTGCCTACCTACAGCAGGTGACACCTTCATGCTCCTTATCCCCAATGCTGTGAACCACAACTGAGGACACCCCTATTTATTTTCGGCTGTCTCTCTTATCATAAGTCTCTGTCTATTCCTAGAGAAATCCATTCACCTCCCTACTGCTTCCAGTTGTAGATTCCATTTTTTCTCATGTTCATATGGTCATTCCTCTTCTTCCTCCTCACACCTGTGTAGGGTGCCGTTTGTACCACACCCTAACATGGCGCCGGCTTCCCGCCGAGAACTCAGCAAACAGAGCTGTTGCCCAGCCAAGAGACTTAATGCGCATGCGCCACATACGTAACAGCCCACTCTTGGGGCATGTGATTGAGCTACAGGAGGATGCAACAATCAGGTAGCAACACAAGTCTCCTAGGCATATATAGCAGTGCATTTTCTCCCCCACGTGGAGAAGAAGACAGTGGAGAGATTGCAGGAGACCCCACGTGGAGGGATGGCAGAGAGATACCACGTGGAGAGAGACCCGATAGGAGAGATTGCGGGAGGTCCCGCGTGGACAGAGACTGGACAGAGAGATCGCACGTGGGGGACTGCACGTGAGAGATTGCCTAGACAGTAGACCCCGGTAGGGAGTCCCCGGCTCAGAAAGAAGTTTCCTACTTAAGAAGCCCCCTGCTCAAAGTGCTGTACAATAAAGGTTATCCGCAGAAGAATCTGTTTGTTTGTTGCATGCCTGTTCCTAGCGGCGGGAAGCGTGGGTGCGTGACACACTTGACCTTGAATCCTTCAATCTGCTCCTCATCTCTTCTCCCACTCACATTTTCCCCTTCATCTGCCTCTTATTTTATTCTCCCGTCTAAGTGGGATTCAAACATTCTTGTTCATACTTCCTTCTTCTTTATCCTCTTTGGGTTTATGGGTATAACATGGGTATCCTGTATTTTATGACTTATATCCAATTATAAGTGTGCACATACCATGCATGTCCTTATGGGCCTGGGATTCCTCACTCAGGATAATATTCTCAAGGGTGTCTGCTGGTTTTAATTGTTGATATATGAGGGTGTTTCTGTATGTTAATCGAAGAACATTTGGCATTTTTCAGGTAAGCTAAACTGACCTAAGAACATAGCAAATCTCACCAAAAAAGAATTTAGTACTATATCAATCATTATGTAAAGACGAACAAGAAATTCATTTTTTTTAATATGACTAATGAAAAGCAAGAGTTTAAGGATGAAAAGTACTCTTGCTCTGAGAACCAGAAATTTATATTTTGGGGGAAGGGTTTTAAGTTGGCTGCAGATAATAGAAGAAGAAAAATAAAATAGAATATGGGAAGACACTGTGTTTGTGATTGAGGTCTTGTAATGGATATTTTATGGGAGGTTTACTACTTCAAATATGGGTAGCAATGTCAGGAAGAAAGATAAGATGGGGATCATTTGATATGGCTCAGTGGCATTCATCACAGGAGAAAATTTGGAATATACAAAAGTGTCTGCAACAGACTGGAACTTAAAGGTGTACAAGGAATACATGAGATGACCTAGGAGAAAGTTTGGTGCCTTGATTTCAAAATGTCACTTTATTAGTCAAGGTTCTCCAGAGTAGTATAGCTTATAAAATATGTGTGTGTCTATGTTCATGCATGCACGCATGCAAGTGTGCATGTACAAGTATACATATAAAGAGGATAAATTTGAATATCTTACAGCTAATGCAACAAGACTGGTTATGCATGGAAGGCCAAGAACCCAGTAGCTGTTCAGTCTGCTGACTGGATATGCCAACTAGTCTTCAGTGCATGCTAAAATCTCTAAGGAGCAAGTTCTAATGCTACTGAAGAAGTGGACTTGCTAGCAAGGTGGGAAAAAGCAAGTCAGGTGCAAAGGCTTTCTTTCCCCATATACTTATGAAAATTTCCTGCAGAACATTGGAGCAGATTAGATATGGATTAAAGATTTGCCTTTCTAAAGTTGATACTTCTGCCTCAAATTAAGTAGAAACAACTCACAGGTGTGCCCACGACTTAAGCATTTTAAATAATTCCAAGTGTAGTCACTGTGTTAATACCAAGGGTTTGAAGTTCGTTCCAGAGTCTCAGAATAGGTACTTGCCATGTACAGTTCTTCTAATTGAGATATTTTCTCTCATATAGTAGAATCTTTCAGATCTGTGTTTAAGAAGTAAGTTTTTACACTAACTTTACCTGTCTTCCAAAGTCATATGCAATCTGGGTGAACGCATGTGTACAGCCATAGAAATGAAGGAAACGTCCATCGGCATGCCCTGTGCTGACTCTTCCGACTCCAGCTTTATTGACCCAAGCTCATCTGTTCCTAATGTATGTTCAGAAGATCATGGCTCACATTTCTACCTCTCTTGGCAAACAACATCTATCACATGACACATAAGACTGTTCAGGACAGTTAGTCCTAAATTATAAACCTGGCTGTTTGTTTTGATTTCAGTAGTATTTTACTAAGCCACACAAAAGCCATATATGGCACAAATTCATTGAATATTGTAAAAAATCTTACAAAGTTGAATTCTGTAAGTGAATATAGTCCATACTCCACAGCACTTTGAATTTTAGCTATGTACTCAAGACAAATAAAATGCATGACTAATTGAACACATACAGAAATGTTTCTAGCAGCTTTACATATTAAAACAAAAATAATATTACATATTCACAAAGAACCTATCTATTGAATGAAATGTCATCCAACAATAAAGAGAAATGTAGATCTGATATGTGGTATAACATAGTTGAATATTATACAATGTTGATCATATATTTCTTAACAATAGTTTTTACTGAACATTTGAATATTGGCATCTTTAATTATAACATCTTACATTTTACTCTCTGATTTTATTTGGAATACCCTTCTCTGTATGGCTCTTCTAAAATTATCATTTATGTTTTTTTCTGGAAAAATGTAAGCTCATTGATTATATATAATATGTGCATACACATAGTCGTCATAAAGAAAATAGAAAACCTTGAGGAGAGAAATGGAAAATGACATAAAACAGTGGTCCTCAATCTTCATATTGCTGCAACTCTTTAATAGAGTTTCTCATGTTGTGGAGATCCCAAGAATAAAATTATTTTTATTGATATTTCATAACTTTTGTTTTGCTACCATTATGAAAAATAATGTAAATGCCTGATATGTGACCCCTGTGAAAGGAATCTTCAACTTCCCCTATAAACAACCCATAGGTTTTGAACCACTGATATAGAAGATGGCAAGTGTTTGGACATTAAAGCTATTATTATTATTAAAGTCTGTATACTATTCCAGACAATCTATTGAATCTACATAATCATTATGAAAATACAATTGATGTTATAAAGAACTAGAACAAGACTTAAGCTGATCAGAAAACACAAAAGACCTTGAGTAACCAAACTGATGGTAGAAAAGGACCAAAGCTGGAGGGAAGACTCTGTTGTTTTACTGAGTATGAATGCAAATAAAGTATCTAAGTAGAATCACACAGGCATGAAAATAGAAATCTAAAACAGACATAGAACAAAAAGAGCCAGAATAGTGAGTGTGGCTTCCCTCTGTCATTTGCATTTTTGTTATTGAGGTAAATATCACAGGACAAACTAAGATGGAGAAGTTTGTTTGGTTCATGATTTAAAAGACTCCATCTGTGGTTTATGGGCTTTGTTCATTGGCACACAGAGCAAAGCAGAGCATCACATTGGCATGAGCTTGAGTTACTTACTTCACAGCATCTGGGAGGCATCGCTGGTCCATTTCCTTCAATGAGACTCCACCAACTTTTCTACCAAATATCAGCAATGTACCATCAGATTATAAGTCCACCATGTTGCTAATCCATCTTTTGATATAGAGACTTTAGAAACCAGTGACTGTACAATGATTTTATCTGCCATATTTTGTCTGAGTCGCTGACAAAGCATTTTGTGAATGCTTCATATCCACACCATAGTAACAGTCAGTTCAATATTATGGGAGTTGCCTAAAGCCAGAACTGAATATAAGAATATATCATTGTCTTTTCCCATCTTCCTTGTATCCTTTCTTCCTTTTTACATCATAATTACATTCATTCATTTCCTTTCCTCTTCTCAGACCTTCCCATATATTCCTCCATACTCACCTTCAAATTCATGGTCTCTTTTCTCACTACATTTAACTGCATTCTGTATACAGAAATGTGTATACATAATGCATTCTGTATACTGCATTGTGTATACAGAAATCCTAAATATAATCTCCAGTCTCTAGCTTTTGTACAGATGCTTTCAAGTATGACTTTTTGGCACTAGCAAACCAATTGGTTGAATCCTTAAGCAAGACTGTCTCTCCCACTCTGAGATTTCCTCAGTTGCTTCCTTGTGTAAAGTTGAGGCTTTATGAGCTTTTCTCCAATCAGTTTTGGAATATCCATTAGTGTCATTCTTGTTCAACTCATGTTTATGCAAATAAATATAGTCTTTATCTCTCATCAAGAAAACTTTTCTTTGCAACCAACAGTGACCACTAAGGAAAACAACTCATCAAAATGAAAATTTTTGCAGTTCATTCCCAACTGATACACCTATTTCATAAAAAAATAAATAAAAAACAAAGCTGCAAAACAACTTTGGGAATCATTGAAGAACAGGCTGCAGAAAGACTGTAAGGGCCAGAGAATTAGGGATTTTGTGGTGTGACACCTATAATGTCAGAAACAACACCCACAATGTCTGAACAACATGACACATATTTTTAATAGATAGTGCTAGAACAGTTGGACATTCACACATCAAAAAAACTAAACTGTACTTTCTTAACTTGCCATGTACACAAACAAAGTCAACAAAAACCTCAAACTTTGAAACTGGTAGAAGGAAACGGGTAAACATTTCTGGACAGTATTATCAGAACATACATTTGAATGTGATCTATAGATATAAGCAGTGAAAACATTATTGAGAAGTAGAATATGCCAAATTAAAATGTTATTTCAATATAAAAATTAACTGGAAGAAAATTATAATGAGGATGGGGTAATGGTTTCAAAGCACATACCTAGAATGGTAATTAATATCCATGGTATACATATGAATTGGTCCCTTAGCATGGCTCTGACCCAAATACTTGAAAGACAACCTGAGAGGAGAGAGATTTTAAGGTTTCAGTATACAATCACTTGGCCCCATGTGCTGTCAGAATGTCACTGTGGTAGCACAGTATCATGGCATAAGATTTTTCAGTCAATGCTGAAGTACAACAAGGAAAAGTAAAGAACAATACAGTTCCCAGTTCTGTTCTCCATGGATCTTTTTCCTGGAATTAAATCTCAGCTCCTACCTTTCCTTAGCTCCAAATATTTTATAATATAAACTTATTAAAGGATTCACTAGTTCACTATTTCAGAGATCTCAAAATCTGTTTGTCCCCATAGACACCATTACAGATGCTCTCTGAGGTATGCTTCTCTGATTTCTCAGGTGGTTCCACTCAACCAAGAATTAATAGTGATTATCACAAGTAAGTCAAACAAATAAAGGCATATAAACAGATTTTATTTATTTAAAATTGAGCAAATAAAGGCCTGACCCTCAGATTCTAAAATGTGCATTTTCCTGAAAGTTCAGATGCTGAGTCCCAAGGATTCAAGGAACTGTCCTCTTAGACCAGTAAACTCCACTCTTACATTTTGAAGTCATATTTAGTCTATTGTTTCATTTATCATCGCTGAGTTGCTTTCTACAATATGTACTCATGTCTAAGGTATGTATTGAATGCCCTTGCTTTAAAACCGAGAGTAGTCATTAAACTTGTTTACAATCCCTCTAAATTACAGTGTGAAAGCAGTTCTTCTGCTTAGTAGTATCCAAAGAGACACATGATTTGATGCCACGTCCACTGTGTTTATCCCATAGTAGATCCTAAAAAATCCAAAGAAAGAGTCCCAGCACCTCTCAGCTATAGTTCTTGGCATGCCCAATGTACCAGAAAACAGCAGTAGAAATCACTGTGGCCTTGGAGGGATGCCTTCAGGCCTCATGTTCATCTGTGCATCCTAAAGTAGCCTGCCAGCTTTAGTTTCTTACTTCCTATGCTTAGGTACCCAGTTCTTCCTATTTGTGAGCTCATTGGTCATGCAGGAGTAGCTGTGAGTAATCAAAAGAAGTTGGATAATTCCATTCATCTCGACATGTCCACCACCTACAAATGTGACTTACATCCTAAGGTGCACTTATGTACCAATTTTAGTCCAATGCCAGGCTCTGGGGCAGGAAGACAGGGGGTCTAATCTTCCTTGGCATCTCATTTACTCATAACTCTCCAACTACCAGAAAACTCAGTGGGGGTGTCTGCCCCACTGGGTCTTTCCCTACTGTGATCCTGCAGCTAACTCTATGAGACCCAAATGGAATGTGTTTAGTGAGAAAAAAAACAGTATGTAATAACTTGGAAAGATGGTCCTTCCTACAAAAGTATGTATACCATGGCTACATAGCTATTTGAACAGCCTCTCGGTAGGCAGATAAGTCATTGTCCAAAAGAAACTCATGAAATACACAAATTGCTTAATGAATAATTAAACTTATTTAATACAACAAAGTCCAAAGAGATATAAATAAACATGGAAAACTAAATGGATACATCTACAAAACATTTATAGGCCTAGAACTTAAAAATTACTGTGGCAGACATGGGTGGGAAGAGATTATAAGAACCAGAGTATCACAGCGTTTTCCCCAAGCCAGACTCCTGACAATGTCAGAACCATTTCCTATAAAGCTCACTAACATAAAAGCCCTAATGTGAGCTGAACAGGATGCCACCAATGAGGATACAAAGCTTGAAAATGAAGTTCAGGAGACCACAAGCCTACACAGCAAACTGTGGTGAGAATGATTTTAGTGACATAATAAATGTCAAGAGCTACCAATTTTTGAAACAAAATGGAAATTTAGATTCATGTACTCTTTACATCCTGAGGCAGGATAATGTAGATCACCATTAGACCTGCGTATGTATTTCTAACCAAAGTTAAGTTATCCTGAAATGATGCTAAACATAAACATGAAAACATGGAAGTGCATGCTGTTATAGAAGCTAATGCATAGTCCAACAAAAAAAAAATCCGAATGTTGCAATGGTAGTGGCTAAAGCACTCTCACATGTAGATGAGATGGATCTCTACAAATACAAGTAGGGAAATCAAATACAGACACTTTTAATTCTGTGGAATATACTGTAATAAATAACTACCCATGGTGAAGTATGTTAAGTGTATTTTAGCACAGAAAAGATGGTTCATTTCTGTCGTCTCACTTTTGTCAGAGACTTGAAGCAAGAGGATTGCTTAGAGCTCAAAAGTTTAAGATATGTTCAGACCAAATAAGAAGACGTTTTAGAAAACAAAGAAAATATGACTGTGTGGCTAGTATTGAAGGACCCTAGGTAGGGGCTTTCACCAGCCTTACACTCACCTGCCTCAACTCAAGGCTAGGCGAGGCTCCAGCTTCCTGCCTCTAGTCAAGGCTAGGCCAAGTTCCATTCTCTACCCATAGGAACATTCTTGAGTAGAACATTCTCAAATCATACTGACTGAGGCTCGCTAGCCAATAGAATTAAAGGTCAATATGCTTAGCCAATAAACTGTAAAGTTGCTGATATAACCTGTATCTCTAAAAAGTATAAAAACTGCTTTTTATAGCCATTCGGGGTCATCTTCTAGTCATTTACCATGGGAGGGGTAGAGTAGGGCTGATTGAGAGTTGACCCTGATGTACCAGAAAAATAAACATCTTATGTTTGCATCAAACTCTGTTCTCATATATTACTTGGGGGGGGGGTCCTCCTGGTAGTTAAGACTCACTTTGAGTCTTACAGTATCATAAAAGATGAATGGATGGAAGGGATCTTCATTGTTCTGAATGTACATAATACATACAAAGCTGCATGTGCACACATATGTGTTTAAATAATGCATCCATCAGGAAATAAATATTATTTCCATACATGTGTACACATAGTCACGGCTAACTGTAAAAACACATCCGCACACACACACACACAGACACAAGCACACAAACACAGACCCATGGGTGCACATACAGGCAAACACAATTATACACAATGAGAGAAAACCCATAGCTAAATTGATTATACTCATCATTTTGCTATGTATATATGTTAAAAATTCTCATACCACATTTTGTATATATGTATTGTGTATACATGTGTGTGTATGTGTATCATACCTATATACCATATCCAAATGAATCCTAGATTTATGTGAAAACAAACTGTGGGAAAGACTAGAAAGCTTCCTGATTAAAGAAATATAAATCATCTTTAATTCTGAGATCCACACTTATTGAAGATGAGCCCATTTCTTAACTAAATGCTCATCACATATGACTAGGTACGTGACTGATGGTACATGGGTGACACATTGTCACATTGTCTCTGTATATTTAATATAGTATTGCTTGATACCGAATAGTATGGCACTAAAATTAAATTTTATCAAGTTACAGAACTGATTAAAAGCTCAGAGAAATTAGAATGTGAAAGATCTGCGTGCAGAGTAAAGGTGCTTAAAAATAATCACTTAGGAGGTTTTTCCCCTTGTTTTCAGTCTGTTTATAAACAAAACTGAAGTAGCAGAGTACACAGTCCGACCTCCCTGCAGCTCACACTGAAGAGCTGCAGGCAAGAGGCAGCTACCAACAGACAGCAATTAAAGCCCACACAATTCATTACCCCTTTTAACAGAGTCCTTTTGTTTTGTAGCACAAAGAGGAAAGAAAGCATGAATTGACACCCAGTCCCCTATTGCAAATGCTATAAATTCCATAGAGTTATTTAGCAAGCTAGCATTCAGTGTGCCAGCTGAGTTCGGGGTTTATTTGTTTTCTGCTCTGTTTTGACTCAGGCACTGAGAAGTTCACTGGAAAATCAGCTTGTCTATCTTCTCAAATGCTGGCATTATTTTTGACTCCATCGATTGCCTTTGTTTGGTCTTGTTTTAAAAACAGTGTCAACTCTGATTTCAAGTTTAGGCCTGAACATGCATTTTAAGTCCCACCTTTCTATTTCAATGAAATAAAATGCTTCCTGTCTAGGAAGAATAAAAATATAGAGGCTTTGTCAATGTCTAATTTTAAAATATTTTAATAGATCAATTATCATATGGATTTTCTTCCCATATATACATGGGAATATAGACTATATATATTGATTTATTTTAATAAATTAAATTTGATATTTAAATAAATAGCAAATATTCTCATATATATTAATCTATATATATATAGATTAATAATCTAGTAAAATAAAGCCCATCAAGATACGTTCTCAACTGCTCAATGTACCATACGCACACTTCTCTCCAGGTGTCCCAGAGCTAGCTGCTGGGCCTTATTAAAATCAACTGTTGAGGATTCCGGCTGGACTAGACTAGGATGAGAATCACAGCTATAAGAGCCTACCAATAATTACTAGGTTGCCTGAACAAAGTTAATGAACTAATAATGTTTCCTAAACACCAGAATGTTTCAAATAAATGGAAAGAATTTTAATATAGCATGCTATCTTCAGATGTTCTCAGTAATTAAAACATGATGCAGAACCCTTAGATATCTTTATGATTGAGTCTATAAGTAATGTTTCTTGAAAACATAGAGATAAAGGATCTTGAGCAAGTTCATCTATACTCTAATTACTGGCTATAAGAGGAGTAGATTGCAATGTCATCTTTCCTAGTTAGGAGACAGAAAAATTCCTACCATTTAAGCCCAAGATATGAACTTTCCTTCAAACACCTCAAATGTTTTGCACATACTCTGTGCAAAACAGAGTATGTCTTTTTTACATCCAACCTGTTTGTTGAAATTTTCTATTACTCTAAACATAAGTAAAAGAATATCTCTGAAAGAAAAATTTCATTATATTGAGGTTCAGAAGCCAGAAGAGTCATGGACATCACATGAAACCTCCAGAACCAAATAACATGGGCTTAGTGGGGCTTTCAGCTCACTCTACTAACTGTATTTCCATATTGATTCTGAATTCTTCAAGGTTGCTTCTTCATGCCGGGGGCCCTTTTCTGTTGCTTGCAAATCTTCTAATGGTATTATGCAGGACAGCCCAACAATCACTGAAACCAACCACAGGCTCCTAAAAATTTTGGGATTTCTTTCTTTATTATATCATAAACACAGCTATGTTGTATGAGTTGCAACAGCCAGCAGCAAAATATAACATGGAAATAAGAATTGTAAATTGTTCTTCTGACCTCACATATCTTCAAAGGCTTCTAGAAATCATGTATTTTTTTTCTCACCTGGAAATTAATTTTCTAGGAAGATGATAAAAAGTCATTTTTTTTCTGTCTGTATTCTGCCAGCTGCTAACTATTACAAGTTCTATTTCTAGTGTTCTGCAAAATTATTCTCACATTCACTGCCTACCTAACATTATTCTTGACATCTGCCCTGAAGCTCAGAGACCTCTGTAAACAAGAGGCCCTGACTCAAGGAGGCACAGTCCTTTGTGACACAGCTGATTAGGTCAGTGACAGATAATTGCCAACATCTGCCCATTTGTGGCTAATTATATAGGCTTTGACCTAATACTTCATGAAGAATTCAAAGTGGGGCTCCAAAAGTAACCAGCAAGCTTGGGTTAAACGTGAGATCAGAATCACCAATCCTTGCAATGAAAAACCATTGTGTTAACTGACTTCTGAAATGTGCCTTCTCAGAGGAACAGCTATTTCAGAGCACTGCTTTTTTACTTATGTGGCTGCCACCATCAAATCGCCTTAGAGGTATTACAATAGCAGTACAATCATACATTAGGAATGAGATTTGGTCCTTGTTTCATAGGGTGCCCATCAGACAACACAATGAGTTAATGTAAATGGTGAGTGACAGAGAACTTGATGACAAAAGTGTGGATATAAGGCATATAAAATAGCTAGTCAATAATACTTCCAAAGAAGCATCACCTGTATGAATAAATGATCAAACAGAAACCCATTTTTAAATCTGAACTTCTTTTGGTCGTTATTCCAATTAACTGCCCCTCTATTGTCTGAGTCCTCTATGTCCCTCTGCGTATTTTCCTTTCCTCCCTGGTGTCAATGACACTTCCCAATTTAGTAAAGCAGTGAATATAATTAATAGCTTTTCACTCTCCCTTCCAGATCATTAACACAGGCATTACATAAAGGCAGTCCTGACACCCAGTCCTGCATGTTCCCACTGTCTGCTTCCTCTCAACTGTATGTACTGCTCTACATGGTCACCATAAATTTAAAATATTTCCATCAAAAGCATCTACAGATGGAAACATTGGTTGAGTATATTTTAAGCAGTCAGCAATGCATTAGTAAATTTTCATAATTTTAGTTCACCGTACAAGCAAGAGCAAGATAGGAGTAGAATCTATCTTAGCGATAAAGCCTACATATCATTAGATTTTAAATATTTAATAAGTTGTAAAATTTCCATGGAGAGACAGATTGTTTTTGGTTGTTTCTGCTTTTTCTAGAAATAATACTAAACTCCAGGTTCTGGTCTGTCCCTCTCCATAACACACTAGTACTGCCATAACTTCATATTTTACAGAAAACCCAGAACAAGCTTTTGAAAATGTATTCAGTTTTCATGCAACAAATACCCAATGCCCTCTACATGCCTGTGCTGTAGCATGTACTACTACTCTAGGCCTTGGACAAGACACAATGAACCAACAAGTAAAAATGCTTATTTAATAAAAAGTGTGATGCAGAAATTATGAGTAAGCTAGTGATTGATAAAGAGCATATCTGATGGGGATAGGAGCGAGCAAGCAACGCAAAATCCCTTAAAAATAGATCGAGTATTTGGTTGGAGAAAGGACAATTTAATAGGTGTCACTGAAAATGTCTTTGGTGACAAGCTGATCAAGGAACCAAGGCACTGAGGGGTCAAGTCATCTGAAGACTGAAGAACTACACTGCCTTCTTGAAAGGTACATTTGCCAATCTCCAGGGTGAAAGAGGGCCAAGCAACTACTCATGTCTGGAGACTCAGAGTTGGCAAATATGCATTAAAAATCAAGGGAGCAGGTGAGGTTACTTAAACTTTGACAGGGGTTGAAGATTTGGATGAGACTGAGAAAGAAAGCTAATTGGATACATCTGGATTATTGTCTTCACCAGAGGTTTTAAGGTATTCGTGCACAGAAGAGCAGTCTTGAAATATAGACAATGCGAGGATAGCTTGATGGGTCTGAAGTAGAAACTACACCTGCAGTTTTTAGTAGCCTGCCTCTCTGCAGCAGGAGCTGCATCCTGCATTTTTCAGTAGAATTCTAACCTTCTGACACGATGTCTATGGCATCGCAGTAACAACAGACTCCTAATTATTGTCTGCACCAAATCTGTCATCCCGTGTGTACCTGACTCACTGAGTACATCTCCATCTGCAACCACTGTGGCAGCTGCTAGAACATTATAAGTACAGTTGAAATGTTAGGTGAAAACATTAAAATGGAAACACTCATATTCTGCACTTCTGTCCAAAGATCACATTTTTATATGACTTATTTTTGATTTAATAATATATCTCATATTTGAAAAAAAAAATGCTTTGAAGAAATAAAGCATTCTCATACATAGTGGTACAGTTTAACCATCCAACATCTTTGTGACACAGGTTCAGCAGGTAACATCAACACTACTTTATAGCTGAAAAAGCTAAGATTTGAGGTCAGACAGGGAGTTAATGGGAAAAAAAAAACTCAGGCCCTAGACTAAAACACTCCTTACTAAATTCTACATCTTCCGGTGTGCTCCACAAGCAAATAGGCAAGCCAAGGCTAGAGTATTCAGAATAGTCTCCTAAGGAACAAACCATTATGACATTATATATTATTCACTATATACAAGTATTTCTTTCTAAAAACATGATTAGTTTTGTCTAGAAACATGACAAAATCTGTTACTGTTTGAAGCCATAAACAAATTTAGCAAGTAATATATTACTGTTATCTCTCTCTCTCTCTCTCTCTCTCTCTCTCTCTCTCTCTCTCTCTCTCTCTCTCTCTCTCTCTCTCCCTTCCTCCATAAATAAATATGTATATAATATATATATATATATATATATATATATATATATATATATATATTTCATAATAATTTCACTATGGGGAACACTTCTAACCAATTTGCCACCCCAGAGAGGTGTTGTATAGCTTAATTAAACATAATTAAGTGAGTTTTTTGAAAGCATAGGCATGATCAAGGCAGTAAACATTGTTAGCATTTCCCTTCAGACAAGTTTTTTTTTTTTTAATTTTATTTAACCTTTTTTTTAAACACTCCAGATTATATTCTCCTTCTGGTCCAGCCCAGAACATTCCAGATCCCATACCCCTTCCCTGACCCATTGCCAAAAGGTTGTCCCCACCCCCATCCCCTACTCCAACAGACCCCTAAATTTTCCGGGGCCTCCAACCTCCTGAGGGTTAGGTGTACCTTCTCTGACTGAACCAGACCTGACAGGCCTCTGCTGTATATGTGTCGGGGATCTCATAACAGCAAGTGTATGCTGCCTGGTTGGTGATCCAGTGTCTGAGAGATCTCAGGGGTCCAGGTTAACTGAGACTGCTGGCCCTCCTACAGGGTCACCCTCCTTCTCCTCAGATTTTCTAGCTTTTCCCTAATTCAACCACATAGGTCAACAGCTTCTGTCGATTGGTTGGGTACAAATATCTGCATCTGACTCTTTCAGCTCCTGGTTGGGTCTTTCAGAGGTCAGTCATTGTAAGTATCTTCTTGAGTACCCCATAGCCTCATTAATAGTGTAGGAACTTGGTGCCTCCCTTTGAGCTGGATCCCAGATTGGGCCTGTCACTGAGCTTCCTTTTCCTCAGGTTCCTCTCCATTTCCATCACTGCAGTTCTTTCAGACAGGAACAATTATGGGTCAGAGTTTTTAACGTGGGATGCCAAACCCATCCCTAAATTGATGCCCTTCTTTTCTTCTGGTGGTAGACTCTACAAGTTACCTCTGCCCACTGCAGAGCATTTCATCTAAGGTCCCTTGCTTTGAGTCCTGAAAGTCTCTCACCTCCCAGGTTGCTGGTATGTTTGGAGGGTTCCCCCAACTTCCTACCCCACCCTTTGAAGTTACCTATTTCCATTCTTTCTGCTTGCCCTCATGGCTTCAGTCCTTTTCTCCTGCCTAATACCAAGTCATGCTCCCTCTTCTCCCACCTCCCTCTTCCCCTTCTCCTCCCAAGTCCCTCCCTCCCTCTACCCTTGTGGTTGCTTTCTTCTTCTTCTCAAGACAGACTGAGGCATCCTCACTTGGGACCTTTAGTTTGTTGACCTTTTTGAGTTTTGTGGACTGTATTTGGTTATTCTCTACTTTTCTGGGGTTGGCTAATATCCACTTATTAGTGAGTACATACCGTGCATGTCCTTTCGGGCCTGAGTTACCTCACTCAGGATAATATATTCTAGTTCCACTCATTTGCCTGCAAAACTCAAGATGTCTCATTTTAATAGCTGAGTAGTATTTCATTGTATAACCAAACCACATTTTCTGTATCGATTCTTCTGTAGTAGGACATCTGTGTTGTTTCCAACTTCTGGCTATCACAAGTAAGACCGCTCTGAACACAGTGGAATATATATGCCTTTGTTGTGTTGTAGAGCATCTGTTGGGTATATTCCCAAGAGTGGTATTGCTGGGTCTTCAGGTAAATTTATTTCCAATTTTCTTCCCCCTCTTCTGTCTCCTTTCCTGTCTAGGTGACTCCCTCCCTTTCTCTTTGTGATTGTTTTTGGTTATCCCCCTTCCCAGCTTCCCCTTCAAAACACCCCATTCTACCCCTCCTCCTACCTTCACTGGGTTCTCCCCCATACCCCTGCCCATTCCTGTGTATTCTTTGGTTTTTAGTTTAGTTCCTGAGAGCTCTGAGATGTCTGTTTGGTTGATGTTGTTCTTCCTCCTACGGGGTCGTAAACCCTTCAGCTCCTTCAGTGCTTCCCATAAACTTGTTTTAATAAAAATAAAAATGTTAAAAAAGCATTTGCTTGAATTCCTTCGTGTGAACTATTCTCAACACCTTCCATCACACCAGTGTCTGCTTCCTCCTTCTGTTCTACTTTTATCCTATACATTACATACATTATACTACACTCTCTACTATGTACTTTGTACTACATACTATATGCTAAATGTAATATATACTACACTCTATACTATATGCTTTACTCTATACTGTACAGTATATACTGATGTTTTCCTTATCACAATCAAGCTCCCTCAACAGAAGTCTCCATGAGAGCCATAATGTATTCATAACATTAGACAATTTTTTAAAGATTGGGTCTTTTTTGTTGTTGTTTTTTTGAAATGTGTTTTTTGTAAAACTAGCTTTCATTTCAAATGTCAAAACATATCAAAAGCATTTAGCAAAACTAAAAATATTCTACCTGGAGATAAGAAAAGTTGATTTTCTAGAACATTTTCTAATCCTTGTCAGCAGCATTTAAGGCATTTCCATGCAAATATTTCACATATCCTGTTTCCTGTGGCTTCATTTGTTGTCAGTTCCACTTGCCTTACTTATCTGGGAGAATTCATTTTAAACATGCATTTGAAGACAAACAGATCAATGTTAATGACTGTTAGTTATTGACAGCAGTAATTTTGAGGTAAGTTTTTATTAGTATCTGGGCTTCAGCATACTATTAAGTTATTTTAAGAAGCATAATACATATCTAACTAATATAGGCCTAATGCATTTAACTTCTTGTAGTAATTCCCAAGAGCTAATGATGGAGGAAATACATGGGGAAAAGGAAGCAGGTTGTATATATTTCTCTGGTGTCAGGATATTATTATTTATCTTCCAACTCATGTGGCTAGTCAGGAGGAAGGGAGGCCACAATGTGGGTCTGCCAGAGGCACCCCCCTTCTTTTATACCTCACCACACTTCCATAGACTATATCACCCCCTCTCTTGTTCTTTTTATAAACTCAAAAGTAATGAGTAATATCTTGCTTCTTGGGATATGAAATGTGTTCTCTACCTTTTATTTAAAACCTAGAGTTTTCTAATTTATTAAGCAAAATTATTTATGGGAATAAAATCAAATCCTAAATAGGGGAAATTGGTATTTATTGCATTTTATTATCCTTCTAGGCAATAACTACTACAGATTTATAGTCAGTGTATATGACAGGTCAATATGATTTTTCAAAATTAGCAATCTTTCTAGAGTGTTTTAGTTACTTTAACTATCATAAAAATATAAGAATTGGAATATGAAGATTTATATTTAAATCTGTCAAATCCAAGTAATTGACATGGTAATGGAAACATTTTCTTCTTGTTTTTCAGAAAGCTTAAAGAGTTAGAAGACTACAACATACTACGGAATTAGTCAACCGTAGTTGTAATTGTACCTTGTCTGTGGTGTTTCTTATAATTTTATGTTTTAGAACTTCAGTTTCTATATCTTAGAAGGGAAATACCTAAAATCACATTGCCAGCAGTTTACCCATAGAGAGTATTAGCTTAGTAACGTAGTAAAAGGTGTAGTAAGGTTGAAGACTTAGTGCTTTGGGGACACTGTCAACATAAAAGGCTGGATGAGCCTGAGAACCTGCTCCTGGTTCACAAGTGCTACTTCCTACTGGGTATCACCCATCACTCCACTTTGGATATGTGCATAAGTTTAAGATAAAGGTGGAGAGTTAAACAGGAATGGGGAATGCAGATTAATTCCCAAATGCTCCACACATTTCTATTTCCTATAATGTTGTCAGGATGTCTCAAATGGATCGTAGGATGGAGTTCTGAATGAATCATTACCCGCACCTCTTTTCTTGATTAATATATTCATACGCTCAATACAATCATTGTTGACGTGTGCCCATAACAGGGATTGTAAAACATCCTCAGCAGCCAGCTCTCTTAAATGGTGCCCTGAGTTTATCTGTTGTTTGTTTTGTTGGGTTTTGTTCAGTTGGTTAGTTAATTTTTGTTTGGTTGGTGGGTTTTTGTTGTTTTGTTTTGTTTTTCAGTAATTTAGTATCAGAGACGCTTGTCACCTATTATATTTAATCTGTATCTGAGAGGGAGAGAGAGAAAGAGAGAGGGGGTATGAGGAGATGCCATCTTTCAAAACTTAATTTATGTTTGAAAAACACGTTGTGCTTTTTATAGCATTTTAATTTAATGAAGTAGTCAGAGCCTTCCCAGTTAATAATGATGTCATCTTCATTCCTTTTCTTATTACAGAAGCTTCACTCTAACATTTACATATTTGCTTGTGGGGTGTGTGTGTGTGTGTGTGTGTCTGTGTGTGTGTCTGTGTGTGTGTCTGTGTGTGTGTGTCTGTGTGTGTGTCTGTGTGTTTGTGTGTGTGTGTGTGTGTGTATGTGTGTATGAATGTGTTCTGATTTTTTAAAATTCAGTTTCTCCTGGAATCACTCACCTGAATGACTCCTACATATCTCTACAGCTACCATTCCTAGAATAAACATGCCTTATCCTAACTATTAATGCTCCCTTACTTCCCTTTTTTCAAAAGTTGGTAGCACTACTCAATCCAGGACACAAAACATACCTGGTAACAGCAGCTTCTCCTTCTTGTCCAATAGTCAACAGTTCTGATCAATTTCTTGTCTCATCCTGGATTTTTCTAAAGTCTACCATATCTATGGCTTTAATTTACACACATGCTAAGGGGGTGCCATGAGTGTGGGCATGAGAAAGGCAATGGTCAGAATTTGTCTATTGGACACCATCTCGGAGGAGAGTACTACTGAGTTATTACCTTGTCTCCATCAGACTGGCTTGTGGGGATTTTTGTCATGTGTTCTTTCTTGATGAATAAGCTGTGTGTGAGAACGCAGCTCCCTGTAGGCAGTGCACCCTGAGGCAGATGGCACTGGGTTCTTTGAAGAAGACTGAGCAAGCCAGTAGGCTCAATCCTCCATGCTGTTATCTTTGCTTTCTACCTCAATGAGAAGGTGCTAATTCTCTGAGGACAGAGTCATGCCCAGGACAGAGACTCTTGTTCTTCCCATCTGTGCAACCTGAGCAAGGGTAGTGGATTTCATTGTGTTCAATTCCCTTAGAGCACAGGCAAAGGTTACACTGACTCTCTAATTCTAAACAATACAGGGCACTTTGCATATTCACCAGCAAGTAACAAGTGTTATACAAGTGTTTCCCCTTTTGGTATTGAGAAGAGAGAGAGAGAGAGAGAGAGAGAGAGAGAGAGAGAGAGAGAGAGAGAGAGAGAGAGAGAGAGAGAACAAGGGAATGAGTATAAGGCTATAAAAGGGATATTAGCAGATTAATAGACATTACTACATACTCTATCACCAATAATTAAGACCACCATCCTGCTCAATGGAGAGGAAACCTCAAAAACTGATCTCAGGCTTTCACTATTAAATACCATGGCCAAAAACCTCTTGTTAAATTCTTTGTGGGCTCTATTTTTAGGTCCTGTGTCAAATATTAGTCACGCATGCCTAACCTTGATAAAACAGACCAAAGTATTTTAACCTATTCACTTTCTACTATAATATGCAATTCAAAAAATGTTTTATTTTCTCTTTCTCTTTAACATCAGCAATATTACATAGCAGCCATTGGACTAAAGAACTAAAGTTTGTTTGTTCTTTTGCTGATCAAAGTAAAAAAAAAAATCCAGTCTAATTTCACATAATTAACTTTTGACCTACTAGCATTTGTGAAAAATTAAACATTCAAATATATTAAACAATTAATTACGGCAAAGAAACAGTGGTTAGCAGGCATTCACACCATATAAGCATGGTGCTCCTCTAAGTCTGCTGGCAGGAGCACAAAGGACAGAATGGGACAAACAGCATATAAAACCTGGTTGTGCTTGCACCAGTGGGACAACTGACATCTTCTGACATTTGTGAATCTTGGCTATCAGAGCTGGAAATTGTTCAAGCTCTGATTATTATATCTGTGCTTGCATATGACAAGTGCGTGAGAGGAAACCCCTTGTTCTATATACATTGCTTGGTAGGTGACAGTTCTAAAATGTTTTGTATAAAAGAAAGGAACAAAAATTATATAAGATATACTCTTGGAGATTTTATATATATATATATATATACTTCTACACATACAAACACTAAATATAAGAGCATACATTATTATTCTTCACTGAAGAGCATAGATGCTGCCCACATCTAACTTTAAGATTGTTATTTTTGTGTTAACACTTATTTTTATTTTATGAGCACAAATGTTTGCCTGCATATACATGCACATATCAGGTATGTGTTTGGTGTCCTCAGGGGTTCAGGGAGTCATTGGATTTTCTGAATCTCAGGTTACAGAGAGTTGTAAACTACCTTCTGTTAGGTAGTTAGGAATTGAATTCTGGTTCTTCACAAGAATAGCAAGTGCTCTTAACTGCCGAACCTTCTCTCCAGCCCCAGTTTGTAGATTTCAAACAGAGTATTTAAGTTTTGGTCTGATGTTCAAAATCAAAAGCATGATCATCACTGAAACAAAAGATTTGAACATTTCCTCCTATGTCAGGTTTAATAAGTAGCTTGTTTTTATTTTACTAAAATGATTAAATCTGGGATTGACCTGTCTGGCTAAATGTGTATAATTGAAACCTGGCTTTATATTATTTGTGTATGTTGAATCTCACTGTATTCAAACCTGATGGTTACTATATCACTCTGAAGGATTGAATGTGAAAAAGAAAGGGACACATGGTTCCTTAGGACCTCACTGGCCACCAGCCTAACTATGTATTAGTGCCTTCTAAGTCCTCTGTGTGTTTTACCAGAAAATAGGGCTGAATACAGTTTTGCTGTCCTTTGCAAAATGCTTTTTTCTTTCTTTTCATCCAGACTTTCAGTTTCCTCCTGTAGTCTTTTTCAAGTATAAAAACCAACTTTTAAAATATTTAAATATTTCTGTGATGTCCTATATGGTAGTTGTCTTTTATGCCTTGGGAGTTATCCTGGTGAAAGTCCCATAGATTTACCCCAGAGAGCTCATTCTCAGGGTGGCATGAACCTTCTAGGAATCCTAATGCTTCATTTCCTCTGCCAAAGCCCTGCAGAGCCTCTCTCTTCTGAAAGAATGGAGCTCAGGTGCCAAAGGGAGGAGTAAATAAACCCATAAACTAATTTGCATTGTAAGTCAATACAGCTTGCACCATTTGCTAAAATCACTACTCCCTGCCCCCACAGCTCCCTGAGGATTTCCTCAGGTTTCCATCATATACTTCTCCACTTCATTTACATAAAAGAAGGGGAGGGTCTTTGAGATAAACAGAAATAGAACTTGAATATTCTACTTCTTTGAGAACCCAGTTTCTCCTGTTTCTGTTCTAAGCATTTCCTTTAAAGAAGTTAGTTCCATTTGTGGAGCTATGAGCTCTATTAAACAATGATTGGAAAAAATTATTTCAACTATAATCACTTCACAATTCTTCATGTCAGATTGAATGAATAATATATATGATAGTTTTAACTTGATTATTTTTTAAACCGATAAGGAGTGTATGCTGTTTATGCATGTACATATCAAGTAGGAGATAATAAGGCGAGAAGGCCAGATAATATTAAAGAGGGGTGTCAATCTATTTCTTCCATTCATAAGTATAATAGCATATTTACTAACAGTAGATGTAAACCACTCTACTAGAGATATAAATTGCTCACGGTTTAAATACCCCTTGTATGATAATCATCTCTCTCTTCATGTGCCTTTAGAAGCACCCACTTCCTTCATAGTGTTCCTTAGTAATACTGAAATACCTTGAGATACATACACACTTGCTGTTGCCTGTATTTCAGCATTAGTTAATTAATTTTTTCCTGCATTTTGACTCAGATATTAATCAATGTATTCTTTAAACTCAGAGTCTCAAAGAGGTTTACCCTTTCAAATTTATAGTGCATTAGAATAAACCTAATACAAAAATACCAAAAGTTCTTTCTCAGCTTTGATTAGAAGTCCACGGGCAGTCTCCAACCATCACGTTTTAAAACAAAAGCATGGGCTAGAAGGGAAAGAAGTTTTAGATCCTGATGCTCTGAGGGAGAGTTTCCTTTGATTCCAACTGTACTTTCAGACAAGCAGATGATTTGACTCCCAGGAGGCTCAGCATCTCCTCCTTGCAGGTTCAGTGGTGGGATGGCAGAGAAATAAGAAAGTATTGGAATCTCCCAGGAAAATGCCCTTGCTAGCCATGTGAATTCATACCTGTTATAAAAAATACCTTTCCCTTTATGTGAGAGTACATGTGTCAAGAACAAAACAACTTATGGCATTGACTTCTTGATTCTACATCTCATCAGAGACAAGGAGAGACGTCCAGATCACTAACAGATTTCAGAGCTAGAACGGTGAAGCAATTTTGCTTCTGATATTTTCTTTTTTGCAAATGTTTTTTTTTCCCTTTGTTGAAATTCTTTTTCTTGTGCAATTGTTGCCAACAAAGTTACATTTTATTTCCTCTACTTTTCAAACAAACAAAAAAATTGCCAGGCAAAGTGATGAACTTTTATTTGAGATAGATTTAAAAATATTGTTTACTTGTTTGGTGAAATGGTTTCATTCCCCAAAAATAAAAATACATTTTAAAAATACTTTTAAACTGGTTTTTCTTACTAACCTCACATTTCTATTTGCTGTATTACTCAGAATGCTGGAATTCTTCTCTCTCTTGCCCTCTAGTGCAGCTTGTCAATATGACATTGCTTATCTCTTACACCTTCTTCTGAATGTCTATTTGATGGAACCATGTGACTTTGAGCTTATTATTTATATAAAATTTACATCATAGGGGATTGCAAAGGCTAATCAAATAAAGAGAAGGGGAGTCTTCATAGAGCAAAGCAGGCATATGTTAATGGAAAGAAGCTTCTAGAATTACTGCAACCTTCTTTGGGGAAGAAGGAAAAAAGAATTATAGAAAGCAAATCCTGAGTTTAGATCCACATGTAAGGATGGAGAGAGCAAAAGACATAACACAGCCTGCCTTTGTTGCTATCATACTCCCTGTTGAAACTATACCAGACAAGTGCAAAGTTCACTTAGGGGTGAAAATTTCTTGCTTAAATAATACATGAGTATTTGAGGGTTATCACTGGTATCAGAATAATGGTATATAATTATAACAAATTATTTCTTATTTTTCAGTTCCCTTTGTATTTAAATTCTGCATCCATCAATAACAAAACAAAGATATTAATATCAGTCTTAAGAACAACAAAACACATATGTTTCCATGAACTCTGGATCTCTGGAATTCAGTCTATGTCTTATTGGAGTATCAAACAGATTCATTTATGTTATTTCTGACTGCCTTTTATATGACACTAATATAAATAAAATTCACTTACTATGTGATTAATAGCCCAAACTTCCAAATGCCTGTTAGTGAAGAAGGCTGTTGTAAGCTAATTATGACTGTAGCCATCCACTATAACACCAATTGTGTATAACCCTTCTCATTTCCTAAAATCAGCAAAGAAGAAATGTACTGAAAGGCACACCTCAGAATAATCATCAGGTCGGTAAAAGCTTCCGTTTGTAATTACTTGACCAGTATGTTCATGAGGCAATTATACTTCAACATGTGGAAACTTTCAATGTTCCTATTAAGTTATATCATGGGCTGAATCCATTTCCTTTAGCCAAACGTCCGCGTAAGCATAATAGACCTTGTCCTACAAACCAAGTGTACCCACTGTTGCTTTGAAAGAGAACCAGAACAAAGAAAATTTCAGTTTATTTAATAACAGGAGTACAGTGAAATGTTCTTTTCCAAGCATATCCTAATAAGTAATTCTTAAAGGTTTAGGATATGACACTCCTGAGAAGAGATAAACCTCTGGCTGGTGAGCTGATCCTTTGCAGTGCCCTGATGCTAATCTAGAAGCTAATGTAGGACATGCATACCCTGTAAATAAAATGATCAGTGGAAGAAGCTTAAAATAAAACATGATTCCAGGGTTTCTATGTAAAAATATTTTGTCACCCTTGCTTCATGACCCAGAATTTGTGATGTAAATAATTTACAATAACATAAGTGAGATATCACCAGGTGTGTATGTACCCAAGATAATTTTAGATTCAAAATGAGAGGCAAACCTATAATGAGTTGCAGAAAGGAGAGGTTATTGTAATCAAATTAAAGCACATTCTGTTCTGGGTTCTACTTTTTGAACTTTATCTTCTCTTTACTATTTAAACACAGTAATTTTTAGGATTCTGTAAATCCCTCAGTTACCCAGAAACAGCCCGGTATGCTCTGCCCCAGTAACCTGACACTATAAAAGGGACTGCTTGCCCCTCCTTTCTCTCTTGGTCTCTTGCTCTCTTGCTCTCTTGACTTCTTGCTCTGCCCCCCCTTCCCCCCTCTCTCCCTCCCTTCCCCCTCTCTTTCCATGTGCTCATGTCCGGCCTCTACTCCTCTACTTGTCTATTCCTTTCTTCTCTCCCTCTGCCTCTACTACCCTCTTAACTCCCCCCATGACCTGAATAAACTTTGTTCTGTACTATACCTTTCTGTGGCTGGTTCCTCAGGGCAAAGGGATTTCCAACATGTCCTCCCCAGAGGCCTCTCCCTTGTCCTCAGGCTTTGCCACAACTCCATAAGCCATACGCCCACACTCTCTTCATTCTTTTCCTAACATTGGTGCCCAAACCCGGGATGTCATTTTTTAACAACAGTAATAGTCAACTGATACTTCTATTCAGGAATGCAATCAACCTCCTTATAAGAATTAGTTTTTATTTTTCTGTACTTGGGTATTACAATCAAATAAACAAACACATTTTACAATGTGTGGCTTTTCTGTGTTTATTAAAAACAGTTCAAAGAATATAAACCTTTTATCTCTCATACATGATAAATATAGAATTATGTATGTAATTTATTTTAAGGCATGTATTTTTCTAAGACTCCTTGATTATCAGGCAGGGAAGCTCAATTAATTTACTAAGAACCATAAACAAGGCATGATTCTCATCACAAAAAAGCCACTGAATGCATTTAAGGCTTTTAGATTTTTTAAAAATATTATCATTGTATAAATTTATTTATTCTCATAGTAACTGAATGAAAGTGTCGGCAATAAGTTCTCTGGCCAGATATGGTAATCAGTATCTTTTATGTTATAGTATTATTTGTTTATTTTACATTAAACAAATATCTTCTACCAGTGAACTAGAGATTCAGATTTATACCTAGAACCTTTGATTTCAGTAGAAATACAGGAAATGATATGAAAACCAAACAGCACTATAATTTACATGATAAATGTGTTTTTTGAATAAAAAGATAATAAAGCTATGACCATGATTTCATTATAGTCTCATAGAGAAAGTATTTATTGTCACTTACTCTCAACCCTATAGAACACACACACATACACACTCACAGACACACACCCACACTCTCACACACTCACACACACACATACACTCACATGCTCACACACTCACACACACTCACCCACTCACACACTCAGACACTCACACACACACACACTCACACACTTACACACACTCACATACACACACTCACACACACTCACACACACACACACACTCACACACTCACACACTCACACACACACACACACACACTCACACACACTCACACACTCACACACACACTTACACACACACTCTCTCTCTCACACACACACACTCACACGCACACACACGTATGAAAGAAGATGTCAAAATGTAATTTAAGGCAAAAATAATTATAAGACTCATCATTTGCCTAGTCTATAGAAATAACTGCTGCGTCAAATTCCAGAGATACATTTAGACACATGCAGGCATTTACTACAAAGTCTTTGATGTTGAGGTCTATGTTGTTCATTATTCAAATAGACTGAGACACGCAGTGATATTGATTTTATATGTCAGTGATCTCTGTTCATATTGTGGCATGTATCATAAAAGTTCCATCTGATCCCTGACAGTAATAGCTTTATTTTAGTTAGTTTTTATTTTACATAGAAGAACATAAACTAAACAAGTGCTACTGAGAGGGTGGAGAAGTAGTCTGTGGCTCCTCTCTTCCTATACCCCTTTTATTCGCCTACCCACACTGAAGACCCACTTGACAGTGTGAACACTATGAATTCTGGCCCCCAATCTCCACTGTATAAAGGTTTTCCAGAAACAGTCCTTTTTCTGCTACATGCAGACCATGACATAAATACCTCAAAGTGCATATTAAATATAATGAGCCTGGTTTTACATAACGCTGTTGGGAACAGTTCACTTCTGAGACATGTCACAAACACTACCTTTTACACCCCAGAGAATAAAAAACATTGCTCACAGTCTTGAGTGGTTTGCACCCGAGGCCCTAATTTATGTATGTTCAAGTATAGACAATGATGAAATGACTCAATAGCTGAAGCAATATCAAAATAAGACCAGAATATGCTCTTTTCACTTCATATTATTTAATATGTGGGTAATTATTTGTGAAGTAACTTTAAAATAGATTCATCTAACTGCCCCAGGACTAAAGTCCTCATCACCTGTGAGACTAAATTCAGTGTCTACACCACAGAGAATGCACTCTCTTGCTGCTTAGTCAAGGCCCAGTTTCAACACAGATATAATTTGCTGATGCATAATTAATTTAATATATTTTAAGTTTCCATTGTCTTTATAGCTGAACGTCCAAAAATAAGAACGGATGTGCAAATAATTCAACACACTCTATGACACATTCTTGGAAAAGCAGAAATAAAATGATAGGGGTTTACAACACTCTTCACCTATCAACTACTGTTAATGACGGCACACTAACGTTCTAAGTGAAAGAGAAATCAATTTTGTCCATTGCTGTAGGTAATACTGTGATGCTGCCACTGTGCAGAGGAAGTTATGTGCATGTGTCTATGCCTCTGTACATCTCTGTGCTATCATATGCCTCTCTACATCTCTGTGCTATCATATGCACTTGCCAATGTTTAGATGCTGTTCCACTTTGTGAAGAGCTCGATCTACAAGCTAACTAGTGTGCGTGATCCATTAGATTAGTGTTTTCTTATCCAAAATTAATTTTAAGACCATTTCCACGAGCCTTTCAAAAGAGATCCCCTGCTAACAGGCTAACAGCAGCAGCTCAAACTAAATTCTATACAAGCAAGAAAACACAGTTGTTTCAGATAGAGTAAACTATACAGAAAATAAAATCTCAATTCATCCCAGTTATCAAAAGGGGAGAAAGGGAACAGAAAGAGAAAGGCAGAGAGAGAGAGAGAGAGAGAGAGAGAGAGAGAGAGAGAGAGAGAGAGAGAGAGAGAGAGAGAGAGAGAGAGAGAGACAGGGGAGGGAGACTGAAAAAAGGCAATTAAGCTAATGCAAGTTGGGTGTCACAAGGTTATAGATATTTCAAGAGCTGAGCAATTTACCGTCTGGAAAAGGAGAGGAACTCTTGCATAAAATGTCCCCAGTTCAGATTTATTATGCTTTTAGTTGTGTTATACGTGATACAATTAGCAGGAGGTGCCAATAACGCATTCTCTCAAGGACGTGGTCATCCTGCGCCATCTGTTATTAATCGCATTGTCCTTTCCACATTCAGCTAGAGGGGACAAGGTTCTCTGAGAAACACCTGCACACTCTCCCCACACGATGGCTAGAATGTAAAAAATACACAAAGAAGGAAAGAGTGGTCAAACTTCCAAACTGCCCACCATTAGTTCAAAGAGAGAAACATTTTAATGATTCTTCTGATAAAATCCTCTTACTGGGATTGTGGTTTCCTATTATTAATTTCTACTGCATTGATAGCTTCTGAACCAACCAAATATTCTAAAATCAAAAGTGAGTAATTATGCTATTCTTGTGTATATACTAAAGATTATAGACAGCCATTCGGTACAGAAATCACAAAGATTCAGATCTTAAAATTGACTTTTAAAACTAAATCACAAAGCAGAGATTTAAAGATTGACTCTGATGGCATTTTTATTTTATTGTGAGTTATTATTTTGTTGTTGTTGTTTTGGCGTTTGTAGTGATTCACATTAGTCTTGAAATTTGAGTTCTGGAAATTAATATTGCTATATTATTTTGAATGATCTCTCAATTTGGTTATCGTGTTAATAGACCTCAAGTGTGAATCCTTAAAGGCTGCTGCTAACATACAAACAGCAATTCCAACAATTTAAACTAATTCCACAACACTTACTTTTAACCATATGTGCTGAGTGTTCTCTTCCGTCACTTGCAGTCCGCTGGTGGCTGTGAAGCAGGCAACTGCTTCAGCCCTCTCAATTTTCATTTCTCTTGAGTAGCATGAAGACTCAGAAGTCACTGGGTGAAGTCCCTAAGCTCTGATAGGAATGTTTAAAGCTCCTTTATTACCAGTCATTCAACAATAGTTTAAAAAAATAACACTGAATTCTGTCCGGAGGACAAAATAAGTATTTTGTAGTTAGCTACCAGAATTTAACTGGTACACATTTTAACCAGCTGTAGTCCATTTGTCTGATAAATTGCCTACCTTACTTTATCCATGGAGGTGTATTAAATTCAAGGAAATTAAACATACACACTGTGTGTGTGTTTATTTGTGTGTGTGTGTGTGTGTGTGTGTGTGTGTGTTTGCGCTTGCATGTTTGAACTGGGTGAGGGAAAATAAAACTGTGTTATAAAACTCTCCTTGTAGCTAATAAAATACAGATTAAGAAACATTTTCTTCTGTTTCATTCTACTTCTAAATTAGGAAAGTGCTCTACATCTCTAATGTATTGTTATATTAAAACTCTGCAGTAAAATTAATTTCATATATTAAAAAACATAATGGATCATTTTAAAATTTGTTTACAATCGATCCGTTTTATGAAAGGGTTTATTCCCTGCACCAGCATCCTCAAACCCTGCCAGTATTTGTGTGCCTAGCAGACTTTTCTGTTTGTGTTAATTATCCTCATCTTTCTCATTTGTTGGTTCTTTCATGTCCTGCTTTATTTTGCCATCATCTAAGAAAATATATATTTGCTTTTGCAATTCCAGTCATTTCAAGTTTTATAATTGTAAATATGATTTGATGGCTACATTTCTTGATGAAATAAAAGATCCAAAATAACTACCTTATAATGAATGTAACAGGTATAGAAGCTCCTGCTGTCATAATCCGTGTTTTAGATCTATTTAATCAGACTGGTGGCCAGAACTGTTTCAAATCATTATAGTTTCACATTAAGAATGAGTGTGCTAATTATTTAGCATTATTGAAAATAATAAAGAATACAAGAATAACATACATTGATGAACTTATCATTTGTATGCAATTAAATCAAAGTGGTCTAAATAATGACTTTTATTTGTCATGGTCTGTGTAACTATTAATCAAAATATTGAAGGGCAAAATCTTCTTAATTTAATTCCTTTTTTCTTCCTCCCACATCATGCTATTTGGTACTCTCTTTAGTTGACATTAGAGCCAAGAATGTATCTGTTGTGTCCCAGAAGTGAATTAGTATAGATTGAGCATGGCAATCTCCTAGGAGAGAAGATTCTCATTAGAACAATAATCTTATGCATTATTTTCTTAAGGATCTAGGTTTTAGGCTTTTGGAACCAAGGCACCAAAATCTCAGAATGTGCACAGGATAAATGAATGTGATGGATGTGTATGTTTTAGTTATGAGCATATCAACTACTGACCATAACAACCAGTACTATCAATACTAAAGCCACCTTTAATTCATAAAGGTAGCAATGACAATTTCTGGGTGTTAATAACTTTTGTGTGATGAGGAAAATCCATGTCATATATTAACTTAAAAGGTAACAGTGCCTGCCTCAAAATTGGGGATAGAATGGACTTTAAGCTTCTCCTTTGGGTCAGAACTAGTTTTACAGGAGTCTCTTTATCTTCGTTTCATGTCTAGAAAAATTTACTCAGACTTTTGGCATATATTTAAGATTTTAGACATGTCTTTCCAAAACGTATTTACATCATGGAGACTAGGGAAGGTTAGACAAGCAGCTATTGTGGTTAACAGACAAAAAGTTTGATATCTCCTCTTGGTCAACTTGAGTCTATTTTCTGTAATTTCTATGATTCTGTTTTTATGAAAACAGTGTATAAATTGATTATTCATTAACTCCTTGGGCAAAAGACAAGGATGACTCAAAGCTTGAAAAGAGTCTCATTGCTGTTTTTGGTTATTTGTTATGGCTTTGAGTCACTAGACTTTCAAACTTTTGGACAGATCCATGTATACTTATTCTTTTTAAATCCAAACCGTAATTTTTGTTTTGTTGTGGGTTCTTTTTTATTAAGATTAAAGTTAAGCAACTTGTTTTTTTTTCTATTAAGATTAAATCTAAGCATCTTGAAACAGCCCATGAAATTCTGTCCCACCCCCATCTCTCTCTCTCTCTCTCTCTCTCTCTCTCTCTCTTTCTCTCTCTCTCTCTCACACACACACACACACACACACACACACACACTCACACTTCGAATCAGTGCATGTATCTACTCATGGCAGAAAGAAACAACAAAGAAAAAATCTGACATAAATAGATCATTGTGCAAGAACAGGGTAAAGACCTGCACCAAAAGGAATAGGTAATCAACCACACAATTAACATGGAACTGTGCAAGTGAAATCATGTACCACTGTAAGCATGCCACCAAAGGACAGAGGGGGAAGACCTCTCTGTTAAAACAGGATAGAGCAAGAGACTCCACACCACATATACACGGTGATGAACAAAAGTGAGAGAAAGCATGTCCTCATTTCTATCCTTAAGCTATACACAGGACTCTAATCATAATTCTTTAAACACTAACCCCTCACTCTAACTTAATAGAAACGCCAACCTCCTGAATTGGAACACCAATTTCCCAAACAGATGTCAGACATTAGCCACTGGCCTCAGCTGCCATCAATATTAATCAGTTAATCTTAACATTCACAAAACATATGCATCTTAAGGACAAGCCTACATTGCCTCCATGAAAAGGACAATTACCAGACAGTGAAAATAATTAGGATGATGTCAGTACATCCATTATCAAACAAAATAATCTTAACTTTTAAAAGGAAACATTTGCCATTTAGGATTTACATCTTTGAATACCTTAAACACAAGATAATATAGTACATAAAGCATTATATCTCCTCTGAGGTAAGCATAGAATTTTCCTGTTGTTAAGGGTCATTTTCCTTTTTGTATCAAAACTATCTCAATTACTAATTTACCCATTGTTGTTAGGTATGAGTATTCATCTTTAAACATTTATGCATGAAAGTTTATGTTGCTTGGATTTGACATTACATAAACAAATAACCCCAGGCATTTCTTTTTTAGAAATCTAAACATTTTATAATAAATGATGTAAGGAAAAATTAAGTCACATAGTAGAACAAAGAGGAAATTTTTGCTTTTCTGAATTCTGGCAGCTAGCTTGTTTCTGGTATAGCTTGTCTGAGTCCTCACTGCAAGTGGCTGTCAGGCCCTCTAAATGTTCCGTACTTCCTCTTCCCTATGTACTCCTGCTTATGCCTCCATGGACAATTAAGCATTTATAAGCACTTCTGTGGTTACTGCTTTAAGGGCATTGGTAATCATAGTAAATTATTTCCTCTCATGAAGAGCCATGCCCGATGCAACACTCAGAGAGAAGCCTTAGCAGTTAAATGGCGTTAATTTTTTTTTAAGTTTGGAGTCAAAGAGGTAGCACAATCACAAATTATACTAATTTCTATAAAAATATATAACAAATGCTAGGTAGGTTTGATATACTGCATTAGTTTCTGGAAACATTATATTTAAGATAATTGAAGCTTTTACCATCAAATATATTGAAGTAATTCCCAATCTACAGACAGAAAGAACACTTAAAATGAATGTAGTCCTGATATATGTCATACCTAATGTCAATGTTACACACTTGTCAAGTAACTAAGGACTATACAAGGAAGAGACAACTATCAAAATAGCATGGGAAAAAGAGATTCTCATATATAATAACCATTAAATATGAAGGAACTGAGAATTCCTTGTTGGGTATTTTTTCCACGGATGTCAGGGACAAAAGCCTACTCACCTCAGGGAGCCTATAATGATAGGAATGATTACAACCATATAGAAATTGTTGGAAAAACTGGTATATTAGGGTGACTTACAGGAATGTGGCTCATAAGCTTACTGTCTGAATAGGATTTTCCGTGACCTTCTGGGCATTGTGAAAATCAATATTCTTACACCAGGTAGATTACAAAATCTACAGCCTTGAAAGACCTTGCCAAATACCAAATACCGCACCACCCAAGAGTCCCTCCCAAAATGTTCCGTGAAAGACGTTTGCAAGTTTGATTAGCTTCCTGAATCTTATAAGCGTTTGTCTTTCCTGCAGTTTCAGGTTAGAGGCAATATTCAGAGATACACAGCACTAAGAATATAAGGATATATGCTGGGGGAGGAATGACAAGCTGACAGTAAAGTAATAAATATCTATAACACTTATTATAGCAACAGAGAAAATTTTCAGATCAAAACAAGATTCTTAAATAAAATGAAGGTCAAATAATAAAAAGGACAGAGTGAAGATGCTTTGGTGTTCTCTGCACAGTGAGGATCACACCTCCTACTGTTTTCACTTATGCTAAAAATGAAGCTCCAATTACCACAGTGATAATTGCGACTTGGTTTTACCCATAAGCATTGCAAGAGTCATTAAGAATAGCCATAGTGAGGATGCTAGCGATACTAATGCTGACTCTGTGTGCAAAGCAAAAGCTAACCGGTTATCTACACCCACACCCCTGGCCCTAAATACTACAGGGCTCAGAAGTGAATAGATACGCTATGTCCATGGTGATGCTTTCTGGAGAAAATATAAGTTTTACACTGTTTTCTTTAAAGGAGAAATTTTATATCAAATTCAACCATACAGATGCAAAGGAAAGAATAATTTAAATTTCTCAAAGCTGTAAGAAAATTTGTATTATATAATATATAGTTTATCCTCCAATAAACTTATGTTCTACTCCAAGAATATAGTCATTTGTAAAAAAAATTACTATGATATAAACTACACACACACACACACACACACACACACACACGCGCACACACCCTCACTCACTTACTTTTTACCTTCTCAAACAAGTAACTTCCAGAAAGAAATTTTTAGGACTATGTTGTTTCATTTCTCAGAAAAGTATTTGCCTATACAAACAAGTATTTTTATACTTCAACTATTTATTAATTAACATATGCAATAAGTCAGAATTTAGATATCATATTGAGTATATGGGCATTAGTCTAGTGTCCTGAACTAAATTAAAAATTAGATAAAATTTTGAAATTATATATGCAGGGCAGGGAGGTGATATAATGTATGTTTCAGGTACATACATATTCAAATTCCCAATGTCTGCCAGATGAAAGCTGTGGAGAAAGTTAGATCCTTCAAAGAGGAAGTAGACAGTACATTTACCTGCTTGTTTTCTTCACCCTCTCACAACATATCTCATAGTAACGTGGATGTTTCCCAAGAGTGGACAGATGTCCAACTAGCTGACAGGAGACTGACTCAAGTGTAACCAAGCTAAGTATCTTCTCTGACTGAAGAACACCAGATTCTGCACAGCAGGAAGCTATGATGTGTTTTTCAATTCACCAAAACACATTTAAGAACTGCCCAACAATATCTGACTTTCAACACAGTTATGATAAAAGAATCAACTCATAACTCATAGCAGAATTGTGAAATCGTTATGTATCCATGAAGTAGACACAAAGATTCCTTTGGAAAGATTTAACTGTTTGCCAAATCTGTTGTCAACTAAGTGGGAAAATGAAACTGAGTGTATAAGAAGTATTTATCTCTTCTTACTACTCAACCATTTCAGTTTAGCCTTATGGTCATTGATTTTCAATATTTATTATTGAAGTATTCCTTCACTTATGCAATTTTGACACTTACTGAGTTTAGTTATATGCCAGGCTAAGTATTATCCACAGGCCATGTGAATCCTGAAGACAGTGATCAAAGTTCATTTTGTGGTGGGTAAAGTTTAGTCAGCAAATTGAGAAAATTATAATTCTTGTTATAAATGTGGGTGTATTAGCCAGATCATTGCACCCCCCTTCTCAAACTCAAAGGTTTAAATGAAAGACTATAGAAGGAAAAAAAATTGTAACAAATTAAATTTTAAGTTCTGTTAGTCTTGAGTTTAAGCCAACGTACCTTGTTCTGATTGTCTGGAAACTGAAGTCCAGGCCTGGGTCAGAACAAAATTGTGGAACAGGCTCAAAATAGGAAGATGAAATGAACATTGCAAAGGGATCACTGCAACTATCCAAATTTCATCAGTTTGTTCCCAGAAAGCAACAAGAAGAAGAAATTATAAGAATTTAAAAACAAAAATGAAAATAAATGCAATGGAATATAAATGAATACAACTGAGAAAAGAAGTGAATCTGGAGGTCAAATGTTCATAGCATATGAAATTACACATAAATGGCAAATAAATTAAATATAAGAAAATAATAAGAGAAAAATCACAATATAAAAAAGTCTTGGTAAGGAGGAAATAATTTGTATTTATAGAATAAAATAGTTTGTTTTCATCACAACCTTTCTGCTGTGACCAGGCATTATTTTTAACTCCTGCCCAACACAATACTTTGTCTGACAAAAGTAGTTCTAATGTTTACTCATAGTTGTCCCACAATGAGGTGAAAGTCAATCAAACTAATCAACTAGACTAGATTAGCTAATCTAATAATCCAAGAGAACAGAAAAATATAGAATATATTATGTATTATATATAATATCATCATGGGGTATCTACCTATCCTCTCATTCTTATATTTTCTCTTTTTTTATTAGATACTCTATATTTACACTTGAGATCTCATCCCTTTACCCCCCACCTGCTCATATACCACCTCCCTCTCCAGTTGCCTTCACAAAGGTGCACTCCCTTCTGATTCCCCTCTCCACTCTATTTCCTTGGCATTCCCCTGCACTGGGAAAACACGCCCTCTCTGGACCAAAAGCCTCTTCTCACATTGATGCCAGACACTGCTATCTTCGGCTTCATATGCAACTGGATCAATAGGTCTCTCAAAGTGCGCACAAAAGTTGCTGTTTTACTCCATGGCAGTATTGGATAGTTTGGTTGGTTGATAATCTTATCTTCCAATGAAGTTACAACCCCTTTCAGTACCTTAGGTCCTTCCTTTAGCAACCTCATTGGGATCACCGAGTTCAGAGTGATGGCTAGCTGCAAGCAGGCTCAGTTGTACTTCTATGATTCTATCATAGTCCCTGACTGGGCTTATCTGTCTGGTTCCTTCCAGTAAGTACTTTTTGGGATCAGCAATAGTGCTTGGATTTGGTGACTGCATATGTGGTGGATCCCCAGGTGAGTCAACTTCTGTGTGATCTTTCTTCAATCCCTGCTCCTTTATTTGACTTTGATTTTCTCCCATGAGAATTTTGTTCTCTTTTCTAAGAAGGACTCAGGAATCCCCATTTTGACCTTCCTTCCTTTTGAGCTTCTTAATGTCTGTGAATTGTTTCTTGGGTATTTGAGCTTTCTGGAGCTACTATCTGCTTATCAGTGAGTGCATACCATGTGTGTTCTTTTGTGACTAGGTTACCCCACTCAGGGTTACAATCTCTATTTCCATCCATTTGCCTATGAATTTCATGAAGTCGTTGTTTCTAATAGCTGAGTAGTACTCCATTGTAGAAATGTACCACACTTTCTGTACCCATTCATCTGTTGATGGATATCTGGGTTCTTAACAGCTTCTGGCTATTGTAAATAAGGCTGTTATAAACATGGTGGAGCATCTGTTATATGTTATATGTTGGAGTGTCTTTGGGGTATGTGCGCAGGAGTGGAAGAGCTGGGTTTTTAGGTAGTACTATGTTCAAATTTCTGAGGAAATGCCAAATTGATATCCAGAGCGGTTGTACCAGCTTACAGCTCCATTAACAGTGGAGAAGTGTTCCTCTTTCTCCACATCCTTGCCAGTGTCTGCTGTCACCTGAGTTTTTATCTTAGCCATTTTAACTGTTGTGAGGTGGAATTACAGGGTTGTTTTGGTTTGCATTTCCCTAATGATTAGGAATGTTGACCATTTCATAGTGCCTTTCAGGCATTAGATGTTCCTCAGCTGATAATTCCTTGTTTAGCTCTGTACCCCATTTTTAATAGGATTCTTTAATTCTCTAGCTTTCTCAGTTCTTTGGATATATTGTATACTAACCATCTATAAGATGTAGAATTGATAAAGATCATTTCCTGATCAGTAGGCTGCCATTTTGTCTTCTTAACAGTATCCTTAGCCTTACAGAAGCTTGGCAATTTCATGAGGTTCCATTTTTGATTGTTGATCTTAGAGCATAAGTCATTGGTGTTCTGTTCAATTTTTCCTCCTGTGCCTATGTGTTCTAAGCTCTTCCCCACTTTCTCTTCTAATAGTTTCAGTGTACCCGGTTTTATGTGGAGATCTTTGATCCACTTGGACTTGAGGTTTGTAGAAGGAGATAGAAAAGGATCGATTTGCATTCTTCTGCATGCTGTCAGTTGAACCAATTCCATTTGTTGAAGAGGCGTTCTTTTTCCACTGAATGATTGTAGGTCCTTTGTCAAAAAACAAGTGACCTTAAGTGTGTAGGATCATTTCTGGGTCCTCAGTTCTGTTCCATTGATCTACCTGCCTTTCTCTGTACCAATACTGTGCAGTTTTTATCATAATTGCTTTGTAATATAGATTGAGATCAGGGATGGTGATTTCCCCAGAAGTGTTTTTATTCTTGAGAATAGATTTCACTATTCTAGGGTTTTGTTATTCCAGATGAATTTGCAAATTTCTTTCCCTAACTCTGAAGAATTGAGTTGGTGTTTTGATGGAGATTGTGTTGAATCTGTAGATTACTTTTGGAAAGGTGACCATATTTACAATGTTGATTCTGGCAATTCAAAACCATGGATGATCCTTCCATCTTCTGAGATCTTCTTCACTTTCCTTCTTCAGAGTCTTGAACTTCTTGTCCTCGAGATCCTTCACTTGCCTGGTTAGGGTCACCCCATGGTATTTTATTGTCTTTGGGACTATTATGAAGGGTGTTGGTTCCCTAATTTCCTTCTCAGCCTCTTTTTCCATTGCATAGAGAAATGAATTTGAGTTAATTTTATATCCAGACACATTGCTGAAGTTGTTTATTGGTTGTAAAAGTTCTCTAGTGGAATTTTTGGGGTCACTTATGTATACTATCGTACCATCTGCAAATAGTGATATTATGACTTCTTTCTTTCCAATGTGAATCCCTTGATTTCTTTTTGTTGTCTAATTTCTCTGACCAGGATTTACAGTACTTTTATTTTTTAGTACTATCTTGAATAGGTAGGGGAACAGAGGGTAACTTTGTCTAGTCCCTGATTTTAATGGGATCCCTTCAAGTTTCTCTCCAGTTAGTTTGATGGTGGTTACTGGTTTGCTGTATATTGCTTTTACTATGTTAAGGTTTGGGCTTTGGATTCCTGATCTTTCCAAGACTTTTATCATGAAGCGGTGGTGAATTTTGTTGAATGCTTTCTCAGCATTTAAGAGAGGATCATGTTGTTTTTTTCTTTGAGTTTGTTTATGTGCTAGATTATGTTGATGGATTTCTGTAGGTTGAGTTATTCCTGCATTACTTGAATAAAACCTACTTGGTCATGGTGAATGATTGTTTTGATGTGTTTTTCATTTGGTTTGCAAGAATTTTATTGAGTATTTTTGCATCGATGTTCTAGAGAAAAATTAGTCTGAAGTTCTTTTTCTTTGGGGTGTCTTTTTGTGGCTTAGATATGGGCATAATTGTGGCTTTAAAAAACAAGTTGGATAGTGTTTCTTCTGTTTCTATTTTGTGGAATAGTTTGGAGCATATAGGTATTAGGTGTTCTATAAAAGTCTGATAGAATTCTCTACTAAACCTATCCCTTCCTGTGCTTTTTTTTTTTTTTTTTTTTTTTTTTTTGGTTGGGAGGCTTTTGATGACTGCTTCTATTTCTTTAGGTGTTATGGGACTGCTTAGATGGTTTAACTGTCCTCATTTAACTTTGGTATCTGGTATCTGACTAGAAATTTATCCATTTCTTCCAGATTTTCCAATTTTGTTGAGTGTAGGATTTTCTATTGGATCTGATGATTTCTTGAATTTCCTTAGTTTCTGTTATGTCTCCCCTTTCAATTCTGATTTTGTTAACTTGGATACTTTCTCTTTGACCTCTAGTTATTCTGGCTATTAGCTTTTCAATCTCTATTTGGTTGTTTCTGCTCTGTGCTTGATTATATCTTGCACTAAATTTCTCTTAGATGTATCTGATTCTTTTTGTCCTAGGACATTTGGCTGTGCTCTCAAGCAGCTACTTTATGCTGTTTCTAGTTTCTTTTTGGAGGCACTCAGAGTTCCTCTCAGTACTGATTTCATTGCATCCCATAACTTTGGGTATGCAGTGGTGTCATTTTCACTGAATTCTAAAAAGTCCTTGATTTCTTTCTTATTTCTTTCTTGTCTGTGTTATTATTGAACAGAGCATTGTTCAGCTTCATTTGTAATGTGGGCTTTTTGTTGTTTTTGTTGTTATTAAAGACAAGCCTTGGTTCATGGTGATCTGAAAGGATGCACAAGAGTATTTTGATCTTCTTGTATTTGTTGAGGCCTGTTTTGTGACCAATTATATGGTCAGTTTTGGAAAAGTATATATATATATATTTGTTTGTTTTTGGATGAAATGTCCTGTAGATGTCTGTTAATTCCAGTTGGTTCATAACCTCTGCTAGTTTTGCTGTGTCTCTGCTCAGTTTCTGTCTGCCTGGTCTGTCCATTGATGAGAGTATGGTGTTGAAATCTCCCACTGTTATTGTGTATGGTGTAATATATGCTTTGAACTTTAGTAGGATTTCTTTTATAAATCTTGGTGCCCTTGTATTTGGAGCATAGATGCTCAAGACAAATTGTGTAATAGCAGTTTTTGTTTCCTATTATTTTTGTTGTTAGAAATAAACTTATGCTTGTATGTTTTCTTTTTTGGTTTCCTTTTGTGATTTTTTTTTTTAACTTTTCCTTGGGTGTAGTTTCCTTCCTTGTTTTGGATTCTTCCATTTCTCATCCTTTGTAGGGCTGGATTTGTGGACAGATATTGTGCAAATTTTGTTCTATCCTGTAATATCTTGGTTTCTCCATCTATGGTGATTGAGAGTTTTGCTGGATATAGTAACCTTGGCTGGCTTTTGTATTTTCTTAAGGCCTGTATGATGTCTGTCCATAGTCTTAGCTTTTATAATCTCTGTTGAGAAGTCTGGTGTAATTCTGATTAGTTTGCCTTTATATGTTACATGTCCTTTTTCCCTTACAGCTTTTAGGATTCTTTCTTCATTTCGAATATTCATGTATTAATTATTATGTGGTGGGAAGAGTTCCTTTTCTGGTCCAATTTATTTAGAATTCTGCAGGCTTCCTCTCTGTTCATGGTCATTTTGTTCTTAAGGACAAGAAAGTTTTCTTCTATGATTTTGTTGAAGATATTTTCTCTGCCTTTTAGTTGACATTCTTCAGCTTCTTCTACACCTATTATCCTTAGATTTGGTCTTCTCATTGTGTTCTGGATCTCCTAGACATTTTGGGTTAGGAGCTTTTTGCTTTTTGCATCTTCTCTGACTGTTTTGTCTATGTTTTCTATATTGTCCTTGGCCCCTGAGAACCTTTCTTCCATCTCTTGTAGTCTGTTGTTGATGCTTGATCCGTGACTCCTGATTTTCTTTTTGTTTTTGGTTTTCCATCTTCAGGGTTGTCTATTTTTGTGTCTTCTTTATTGCTTCTATTTCCATTTTCTATTCCTTTATCTGTTTGGTTGTGTTTTCCTGTACTTCTTCAAGTGATTTTTTTTTTCTGGCTCTTCTGTAATTGTTTAAAGGAGTTACTACTGTGCTTCTCCAAGATCTCCATCATCATCATGAAGTACGATTTCGAGTCTAAGTCTTGTTTTTCTGCTGTGTTTGGTAATCCAGTACTTGCTGTGGTGGGAGAGCTGGGTTCTGATGTTGCCTGGTTGTTTTGGTTTCCATTGGTTAGGTTCTTTTGCTTTCCTCTTGCCATCTTGTTATCTGTGATTATAGGTGGTCTTGTCGTCAATGACTGGCACCAGTCTCTCCTGTGGATCTGAGGGCCGGTGGGCTCAGGAAGGAAATTGCTTCTGGGTTTTGGCTCTTTGTAGGGAGGCAGTGAATTATGATTGTAGCGACTCCATTATGTCTCTGTGGGCTCAGGTCGGAGAGCCCTTGTGAGGCTATTCTGGGAGCTCAGCTGTGTGCTGGTGGGTCCTGAGTCTTGATGGTGGTCACCCTGCCCTCTAGCTGTGCCGGAAAGGACCTGGTTCAGACGTGCACCATGCTTGCTAGTCTTCAGGGGCTCAAGGCTATCCCTCCCGGGACAACCTGAAGCACGTGTGTCAAGGTCTCAGAAGACCACTTTCAAGGCTGTTCTGGGGTTTCAGCTGTCTGTGACTGGGTACCAAGTCTTGATGACAGTCATCTGCTCTCTCGTGTGGACTCGGGTGGGAGAGCACTTGCAAGGCTTCTCTTTTATCTCAGCTGTGTGCAAAGGTGTACTGAGTCATTTTATTTGACTTATTTACATTTCAAACATTATTCCCCTTCCCAGTTTCTCTTTCACAAACACATTATCCCTTCCTTTCTCCCCCTGTCTGTATGAGTGTGCCCCCCACTCCAGCCTCATCACCCTAGTATTCCCCTACCCTGAGTCATTTACTCTCCACAGGATCAAGGGGCTTCCCTCCCAGTGACATCAGATAAGACAGTCCTCTGCTACATATTCAGCTGACGCCATGAGCTTCCCAATGTGTACTCTTTGGTTGGTGGTTTAGTTCCTGAAAACCTTGTGAGGTGGGTCTACTTGGTTGACACTGTTCTTCCTATGAGATTGCAAACTCCTTCAGCTCCTTCACTGCTTGCCCTAACTTCTCCACTGGAGTTTTTTTGCTCAATCTGATGGTTGGGTACAAGCATTTGCCTCTGTATTTGTCAGACTCTAACAAAGCCTCACAGGGGACTGTTATACCACGGTCCTATCAGAGAGCACTTTTGGCATCAGCAACAGTATCTGGGTTTGGTGTCTGCAGATGGGATGGATCCCTAAGTGGGGCAGTCTATAGATGGCCTTTTCTTTAGTCTCTGCTTCACTCATTGTCAGAATGGTTATTATAACAACACAGAAGTTTACTGAGATGTATACACTTTCGGTTGGACAAGTGCTTATTGAATGGTTATATATACTGATCTTACTGTATGATCTTTGAAATTTGCATTTCTTTACAATATAATGATTAAAATATGAATTAAAAATGTTCCTGATTATTACAGTTTATAGTGACAGTTTTACTTTCGATTTCTAGCAATGTTTTACTTTTAGACACTAAATGTAGCATTAAGCAATTTAGCAACAGACATTTTAAGGCAATGATACCAGTATTTAAATATACAAAATACTGGCAACTATAAACATGCACATACACACATACATACACACATACAAAAATATGTAGTTTTATGGTAACTATGTGTATCAATAAATATGTAGATTGTTTTCAATGTTTTTAAAAATATATTAAAAATAACCACATAAAACTACAAGGTGGACATGATCTAAAGTTTGCTGGATTAGAGTTAATAACCCTAACCAGAAACAAATTCACTAAAATTAACATTTTATTATTAAGTTAGGAAGATAATCTCTCTAAAATAATGAATATTTTCTTGATTAGAATTATTACTCTTGGTAATGAGCAGTGCTCTATGAAAATGAGGATTTAATATGTAACCAATTAGTAAAAAAATTAAGTCAATTACTAAACACAATTTTCCATGTTAAACATTAATTAAATTCTGAAGGATTTAATAATAAATTTAATATAGAAAAAGTAAATTAAAAGAAAAGGGCAATTTAACCTATTAATTAATATAGTGTTTATCACTATATATTTTTTGTCTCAAAATACTTTGCATAATAATTTATTTATTCATTAATTTAAGTGATAATTTATTATTTGTAGTTTTAATAGCATTTCATGGGTTATAAAGCTAGATACTTTAAAATCAGCGTTTGTTTGACAAATGACCAAATATATTGAGTAGTGTGGTACAAAATAGAAAATTAAAGCTGAGAGGATATTTTGATCTGGTAAAATCAGAGTAAGGACCAGAAACTCTCTTTCTGAACTGATAATACTGAATATAGAATGAAAACCTCTATATAATATGACTATATGTAAGTTGATGTCAATGCAATACATGATTGGACAGTGGAGAGGTAGGCCAGGAAAAGTCTGGGAAAATGGAAGAGGAAGGAGTAGGGAGAGATTCACAGAGAATGCAAGAAGGAAGCAGATGTGACAGTTTCTCTCTCTCAGTGCACCTCTAGTTTAATAAGGTTGTCATTATTATTTCTAAGGGTTTATATGGGTCTGTTTACATCATATAGATAGGCAGTATATATCTTTGCCCATTGGTTATAAGCTTATTGTGTTGAAGATGAGAATTTAACATATAAACCTGTTTGATAAGTTAATGATTGTAGAGTCATTTTTCTACCAGGCAGTGGAGGAAAGTGAGTGAAAACAAAAAATAGGAGTAGAGGATTGAACTGCACCTGAGTTCTTACAGGCAGCATGGAGTACCTAAGTTAGAGATATCCAACAGTGCCACATGACTCCATTGAACCAGCCATAGCACAGGGAAAAACATGTTTCCATTTTTTAATACATCTTGCTACAACTGTACATGAAAGGTTACTTATACACTCAGGACTTGGACAGTCTATATAACTATGAAAAATCTTTGCGGAGCACTTGGTGAGTAAAGAGAAGAAGGTCAAGAATTCTTACAGGGCCACTCTAGTCTGAATGACAAATTATCAATATCAGAAACACAACTAGATAGAAATGGGCATATACCCCAAAAATGCTCCCACATATAACAAGGACACATGCTCCACATTATTTATAGCAGCCTTATTTATAATAACCAGAAGCTAGAAAGAACCCAGATGTCCTTCAACATATGAATGGATACAGAAATTGTGGTACATTTACACAGTGGAGTACTACTCAGCTATTAGAAACAATGCATTTTTGAAATTCATAGCAAATAGATGGAACTAGAGATTATCATTCTGAGTGAGGTAACCCAGTCACAAAAGAACACACATGCTATGCACTCACTGAGAAACAGATACTAGCCCTAGAAAGCTCTAAATACCCAAGAAACAATTCACGGACCTTATGAAGCTTAAAAAGAAGGAAGGCCAGATGGGGATGACTTCGTTCTTCTTAGAAGGGAGAACAAAACACTCATGGGAGGAAATGCAAAGTCAAATAGAGGAACAGAGATTGAAGAAAAGTTCATTCAGAAGTTGCCTCACCTTGGGATCCACCGTATATGCAGTCACCAAACCCAAGCACTACAGCTGATCCCAGGAAATACTTACTGTCAGGAACCAGGTAAAGATGCCTTCTCAGGGACTATGCTAGAGTCATGTAGTTACATCTGAGCATGCATGCAGCTCACTGTCATGGGGATGCCAATGAGGTTGCTATAGAAAGGACCTAAGGAACTGAAAGGGGTTGCAACCTCATGGAAGCACAACATTATCAACCAACCAAACCCTCCAAAATTCACATGGACTAAAACACCAAACTTTGTGCACACATTGAGAGACCTGTTGAACAAGTTGCATATGTAGCTGAAGATAGCAGTGTCTGGCATCAAGGTGAGAAAAAGGCTTTTGGTCTGTGGAAGGCATATTTTCTCAATGTAGGGGAATGTCAATACAATGGGGTGGAGAGGGAGATAAGGAGGGGAAAGGGGGAAAAGGGATAACACCTCAAATGTAAATACAGAGCATCTAGTTAAAAAAAGAAGAAAAAATGAGTGAAGAGGAAAAGAGGAGACGGAGACATAATTCAGGGTGTTCTGTACCATATGTAGATTTAGTCAGTTGGTGAATTCTAGAAATAAGCAGCACACATTTTCTAACTAACAGCAAATAAATCACTGCTTATTATCAACTAGTCTCTCAAATCTGCTCCTATAAACTGGATGGTAGGACACTCTTACAAATCAAAACACTGTATGAAGGCAGAAAGAAAAGGTAGTGCTCACACTACGTTTTTTTTTTTTTTTTTTCTTTTTACCTGTGTGACAGAAATGATACCTGCAAGATTTTGCAAGGAAGCATGAAGGTGACTCCTGTCGACCATCGTTCCCACAGCCTGAGAATCAGTATGATTGGGAGCAGAAGACCACTGTATTTGTTAAGGAATATTTTTGGTTGCTTTAAACATTGTTTCATTTTATAGCAGAGTGTTTCCTAGCTACCTTCGTATTTTATTTTGTTGGCTCAGTTTTAATTTGATTCTTGGTAGTCAGTGTGCCTTCAACAGATTTAAAGTACTTTTAAAAATATTAGCTTCTTCTGCAAGATGGATGACAATCACGTTTTTGGTCTGAAGACAAGTTAGTATAGAGCAACATTCAATTTCAGTAAAATAAGAAAAATAATCTAGGAAATATTGGAACAGGTTAGTTCTCATTGGGAGAATAATTGTTCTCTATTCCTAAAGAGCAGCATTCAAATCCTATGCAACACTTTACTAATTAGAAACTTTAAGGCCAAGATTAACCATGTGAAGTTTATCAAGGATAGAGCAAAAATGTCCTAGAATCTACACAGAGAAAGAAAACAGTTTCTGAGCACATTAAGGTGGAACATCTGACTTTGTTGAACTACAAATACTTTGTAATTATAAACATATGTTTATTGAATCATGATGATAAGTTAATTTTCTAACAAAAGATAACAGAAATGGATTGATTTAGAATGAAAGATGGAACAGAAAGAAAAACTTATGGATGGTAAATACTTTTCTTTTAAATTTCCTAGATATCTGTAAATATGAGATCATATAGTTACTGGAATGTGTGGATGGCTTCTAAGTGAAGGAGGTGAGACTTATGTTTATAAGGCAATTACAATGCTAAAATATGGAATATGCTACCATTTTTCATTTTCATTTTTCAATGAGCATCACCCATGATGGTTGTATTATTTATGGTGGGATCAGATCTTTACCATATTTCTTATTTGTTTTATTATTTTCTCTATTGCATTCTTGCTTAACTACTTTCGAATGTATGTAAACATGAAGTGTTGAAGAAACAAGAAAGCAGTAGAATTACTTTCTGAGTTTATATATTTTAATAATCAGACATGTTTTAAATTAGGTATGTTCCTCATCTACAATTACAATAAAAATACATATTTTGCAATTCAATGTAATTAAGATTAACATTAAATATGTTGACATAAATTTTACCAAAAGAATTACATTGTTCCAATTTACACTGGAGAAAACCCTATGTAAGTACATGTGGATCATGAGAGCAAAACAAGTTACTAAGTTATGCGATCATTCAGACTTTTTATTTTAATCTTACTTTCATCACTTATAGTTCACTAAAAAGTGTTTGCCTTCCAATAAAGACAATAAATATTTTTATAATCTTCTTGACCACTCTGGAGTTCAGCTTAATTTATTTTTCTAATTTTTTTAAGTTATCCTTGCAGATATTTACAAATTATAGTAACATCTTAAATGCACTGTCTTTGAATATTCTCTTTACTGTTAGTTTATCTGTCTTGCTATTTTTCATAGTATATGACACATCATGAAGAAAGAGAGAAATTCTTTTATTAATTCCTGTCAATTGTGGTATTATGCCATCAAGTTCCCTTTGGCCACTTTATCCTTTGCTAATTTCCATGGGATACTTAAGAACCAACTTTTAGATTTTTTCTAACCTTTATTATACATATTTAAGTTTTTAATAAAGCTCCTAAGCATGACTTTTTAATACATCACAATTATTTTGATTGGTGGATTTGTCTCATCTTTTAGCAGATAAAACATCTGAATGGCCATTGAGACTTGTTTTGTGAATAATGGTCCCAGGAACAATGACTGTGTAAGACTCTGTGAAACTAGACTAGTGATGGGAAAAGAGGCAGAAGGCCACTTTTCCATTTGCATATATGGCTTGGCACATGCCTTTTGAATTCTCTCCTTAAATCCCCAAATGAATAAATGTGTATGAGTATTTTTACTGGATCCTTTGTATACTATATTTAGTTTGTATCTTTTCAATGTTTTGTCACATTTGGGTTATTCATGTATTCTTACGTAGATATCGGTGGATTGTTAAGCTCATAGTCTCTACAGTAGTATTTCTCACTGTTTAATATTTTCAAGTTCACTTTACCCCTTTTAACTGTTTACCATTATGTTTGCTTTGGCCTTTCATAAAGACTATACTCTATTAGACTCTCTCTTTCTCCCCCTCACTTCCCTGCCCCCCTCTCTTTCTGTGTGTGTGTGCATGTGTAACTCATAAGTCATGTATCTAGTAAGCTGTCAGAGTAAAGCTGTGTGGGATAAATTCTCCTGTTCTACATTTATGAATTCAATGCATGGAACTCAAGTCTTCAGGCTCATATGTCATGTACCTTTCTTGGATAAGCTGTCTATCCAGCCCATCTTTATTCATTTCATTTACTTAAGGACAGTATAATAATTTAGAGCCTATTTCCTATGCACCCAATAACTGAAGCTGTGCTTCCATGGCTGCTTTTATGGTTTTTATTCATTTCTTTAGCCTCCTGAAACATTTTTATAGGATATGACAAATCTTGCAAGAAATATGTCTTAAAATGGTCTGAGCACTTAAAGGATATGTTTATCTAGAAAAGACAGACAGTTGCTATTTCAGGAGTCATAGGGATGAACATAAGCTGCTGAGCTATCTCAGAGGTACCAAAAATGAATACCCATAGTATCACTTGACTCTCTAAAGCCTCGTCTCTGTGTCAGGTTGACTTATTCCTTAGCTGAACCTCTTCAAAAAGCTGTTAAGGGAAGATGAGTAAGGAGAGACAGTATGTCTGTAGACCCATGAGCCTTTCAAATGTGCTATTCAGACAGACATATCAAAACCCCATAGAAAATTTGAATTCATTACCAGGAAAGAGTCCAGTCTCAAATCTCTTAGACATGGTCTATGCCAAACTTTTACCCCAGAAATAATTTACTACAATATTAACTATCTCATCAGTAAAGCACTGTTATTACAGTAAGGACAGCAAATAAGGGAAAATTTTAAGTTGATAAAATACATAAAACTCTGTGTCTGTAAAAATTAGAGATAGTACTTCTATGTTGTATATCTAAGGAGTATTAAAGGCTACAATACAAACTCCACAGAGAAACAATGCATATTTTGAAGTGATATTAAACTAAAAATAAACCAAAGAATCAACCCCCTTTACTATAGTTTCAAATAATATAAAATACCTTGGTGTCACTCTAATTGAAAGATCTATATCACAAAAACTTCAAGTCTTTGGAAAAAAATTGAAGAACATCTCAGAAGATAGAAAGATCTCCCATGCTCATGGATTGGAAGGATCAACGTAGTAAAATGGCCATCATTCCAAAAGCAGTCAACAGATTCAATGCAATCCCCATCAAATTTACAACTCAATTCTCCATAGTGTTAGAAAGAGCAGTTTGCAAATTTATTTGGAATAAGAAAAAAAAAAGCGGGATAGCAAAAGCAATTCTCAACAATAAAAGATCTTCTGGGGCAATCACTATCTCTGACCTTAAGCTGTATTCCAGATCAGTCATGATAACAGCTGAATGTAATTTGCTTTGATTGGCATGTCTGAGAAGTTAAAGCTCAAAATTTCTACTGAGATAAATTGTTAGTGTCTTTCTGTAACTAACTGAATTTGACCGTAACATCTAAGTGGGAAAGATTCCTGATGGGTCAGTATCACACTCAATGCAGATCAATCAATGATATGGTGCAATGAAACAACTTCGTTTCAGGGTTTAGTGAGTTAGGCTCTTCTGCATCAATCATTCATTTACATTCCATCCTCTTTATTATAAGTTAGCATACTTTCCACAATATCAATGTAGTGTTTATACACACTTTTCCCAATCTTGACCATTTAAGACAGACTGTATAGCCTACACATTACAGCTTTCACACCAATGTCTGGATATGTTTCCAGAGCATACTTTTAAGATTTTTCAAGAAGCAGCATTCTGATGTTGATACAAAATTTAACCTTACTTGATGAACAAGTATGGAAAGAGGTTTTCTTACACCAGATATTCTGCTAAGCAATGAAAAAATAAAAGTGAATAGGAAGTTGAAATTTGGTGGAGGAACATACAGTGTAATTCAGAATACTTCAAATACTCCAAGAGTAGAGATGTCCTGGAATGAAAGATGGCATTAGAGTAGAAGGAAGATTTGCCACACACTTTGAAACATGAAAACTAAAACAAGTTTTGTCGTCACATCAGAGCTCTCATGTGTGTTGCAGTTAATATTAAAAAAGATGGCTACCGGTGACAGTGTGTCACTGTTCCACTTTGCCTCCCAGTACTCTCTGACCTGAGTGGTCTCTCCCATGATAGTTCCGGCACTGGTGGGCCATATAGAACTAACATTATATTTTTTTCAGCGGTGGCCTCTCCCTCTTGTTGTCTCTGTCCCTGCGGGTGGCCAGCCACAAACTCTACCCACACTCCAAACAGATAAATTCAAAACTCCAGAAACTTGAATTTTAAAAATGGTTTTATCTCAGATTTTCTCAATAAATTTTACACTCTGCAAAACATCCACAGAATAAACTCAGAGCCAAGTGATATGATATAATTTGCCCATCTAGACAAGACATCCTGTACAAATCCATCTGTTACAAATATTCATAACAACCTGTAGCTATGCAGAGACATGCAGAGAGGTTCATCCTCATCTTTATCTTGCCTTCTCCCTATCAGGCTTCTCTCTTTTCTAAAACTTTGTTTTCTCCTACCATTCTTTCTCATCCAATGTAGAACAAGGTAGACCTTGTTCCTACCCTCTTTCAATTTTAACCATGCATGTACACTATGTGCTCTCTGCCCTATGCCTACTAAGTTCTATTGAGTAACCCAAGAGCAATATAGAGCCTGGGAGTATGGCTATTGGATGTCCCAATTTTCATGCTTAATCTTTGGCCTGACTATATATAATGATAAATTTCAAATCAATATGCTACAGATGGTAGAATTAAAACATCCATTTCAGTTTAATTTTACATCTGACTTTCTTCATTGGCTTGAGTTTTGTTGCTTCTTTCATTTGAAACATCATCTCACAGTTTTTCTCACACTGATCTTGAACACTTGATTGTCTTTTCCCTACCTCACTAGCTCTGTGATGATCAGTGTATATCATGTGACTTGACTTATTTCTCAGCTCTCTTAAGTTTAAGTTAAAACTAACCTCCAACTGTACACGCAATAAAAGATATATACAGAACAGATTAATTATAATCTATTATTATCAGTTTTATTTCATAGAATAAGCTGATTGCTTAGGTAAAATTCCTAAATTATTCCATCTTAATTCTCACAGCCAATCGTTGTGTCTCAGAAGCTGGTACTAAATTACAAACTAAAGAGATCATCTCTTATAGGAGGCATCAACTCTGTTTAAATTGCACCATGGCACTGGGTAAAGTTACCCCAGGCTCTGTGCTTATAGCTTCATCTTCTCTCCTCTTTTCAGGGGATCGTACATAGTTCTGAGGTTTGTGCAGTTGTCTCTCCTCTTAGAGTTTACTTTGGAGAATAAATCACTGTTTCTCATGCCTTATGGCAGTGTGTCATTATAAAATATTTCATACCTGATGACCTTTGAGCATTTCTTATTCAGAGATTCATGAAAGCTTAGCATGAGGTACGTCTAATGATCCCTGTGTAAACACAGTGAAAGCTCCCTCCTACAAAGGCACAGGCGGGTGGAAGACATTTTCAACACTCTGTCTTCAATCTAAGTGTCACTGGCAGTACCTGACAGGTCTCATTTGCTAAATAAAGTACAATGTGTCAATTTGAAATAAATGTAAATTATCACCTTTCTTCCTTGTTAATTAAGGTCTGATTAATGCAATACAAGCAGTGGCTGACAGTACAGTCAGAGAATGGCTTTGTTGGGGGAAAAAAGCTCAAAACAAAACAAAATTTCTTGGATATTAATCATGATTTGCTTCATCCACTGAACTTTGGGGTAGAGAGTTTATATGAAATAATCTGTTTCACTGAAATATGGGAAGATGCTCAGATCTCTGCCTCTTACTGCCTGCCTGTCAAAGAGTACCCAGTAGAGAGTACTGACACCTCAAGAGTAAGAGTAGTACCACATATTCAACGTAGACCAAGGTCAAAGAGATGGATTCTAGATTCAGGTTAACACAGAAGCCTTCAAGACTCCAAGTCAAAAATAACCTTTGTGAATAAGGCTGAGGTAAAGGATATGTTAAAAGTTTGAGCAACAGATTTTTACTTGGGACACTATGTTACAAAATTTACATAATAAAATGTTAATGATTATGGCAGGTTATTGAATAGAAATTTATATATCCTAACTTAAAAAGGAAAACTGTAAGAAAAAGTTAACTATATCATTAAACTCATTTTGCTCAATAATATAATTAAAAAATACATGCTAAAAGAAAGAGTGTGTGTTTTAAATTTAATTTAATGAATTAAATATTTAAGAAATTATTTATCTTAATTATCTAAGATATAAAATACAGCATTATTTGATAAAATATAGTTACATAAAGCATTTGGTGTGAAAAATATGATTTCAATTTGAAATAAAAAATTCTTCATAACATTATGTGCTTGTTATACAAATATTTTAGACGACTCTTGATTATTTAAAGAACACTGAAAATTTTGGAAAAATCACTGCTTTTGTTAAAATACATTCATATATGAATATATCAGACAATACTCTTTTAACATGAAACTTTCTTTCGTGTTTCATTGATATGCCTGCGTATTTACACTAAAGATTACATCTAGCGCCTTGTATATGCATGGCATATGCTTGGACAGTGCGATTTTCAGTTTTTATTATGAGTAACAGTCTTACTACATCACTCAGAATGACTTCGCACTTTCAAAAGGTAGAGTAATAGCTTACTTCATTTTTTCTATCATTTTCTCAGACAAATATGAATTTCTATACAATGATAATATGACCTCTAAGTTCACTCTGCATGGATTGGCTAACAATATTTTGCTCTCTCTTTTTTCAATAATTTGAAAAAATTAGCTTCATTCAAATAGGATAATATAATGGCTGATTTGTGTGTCGACTTGACACAAGGTGAAATTGTCACAGAGAAAGGAGCCTCACTTGAGGAAATACCTCCATGAGATCCAGCTGTAAAGCATTTTCTCAATTAGTAAACAAGGGAAAAGGACCTAGCCCATTGTGGATGGTGCCATCCCTGGGCTGGTAGTCCTGGATTCTAGAAAAAAGCATGCTTCCCATGTCTGAAGAAAGAAATTGAAGATCTCAAAAGATGGAAAGATCTCCCACGCTCATCGATTAGCAGGATTAATGTAGTAAAAATGGCCATCCTTTCCAAAAGCAATCGACAGATTCAACTGAATCCTCATCAAAATTACAACTCACTTCTCCATAAAGTTAGAAAAGGCAATTTGCAAATTCACTTGGAATAACAAAAACCCGAAGATATCAAAAATTATTCTCAACAATAAAAGAACTTCTGGAGGAATCCCCATCCCTGACCTAAAGCTGTATTTTATTATAGAGCAATAGTAATAAAAACTGCATGGTATTGATAGAGAGATAGACAGGTAGGTCAGTGGAATAGAATTGAACACCGGAAAAGTACCAGTAGACCTGTGGTCACTTGATCTTTGACAAAAAAGCTAAAAACATCCAGTGGAAAAAAGACAGCCTTTTCAAAAATGATGCTGGTTCAACTAGAGGTCGGTATGTAGAAGAATGTAAAAAAAAAAAATCCATTTATATTGAATAGTTTATGCATTTAAATTTCAAATGTTATTCCTTTTCCCTGTTTCCTCCTCTTTCATCTCACCTTCCCCTACTTCTATAAGGATACTACCCCTCCCACCCAACCACTCCCACCTCAACACACTGAAATTTCTCTACACTGGTGAGTCAAGCATTCACAGGATCAAGGACTTCTCTTCCTATTGATGCCAGACAATGCCATCCTCTGCTACATATGTGGTTGGAGCCATGGGTCACTGCCTTGTGTACTCTGGTTGGAAGTTTAGCTCCTGGGAGCTCTGGAGGGTCTGGTTGGTTGATAACGTTGATCTTCCTAAAGGTTGTTACTCATTCAGCTCATTCAGTCCTTTGTCTAACTCCCTCATTGAGGTAACCATGCTCAGTCTGATAGGTAGCTGCAAGCATCTTAATCTGTGGAATTAAGGCTCTGGCAGAGCCTCTCAGAACACATTCATATTAGAATCCTGTCAGCAATCACTTCTTGGCATCGGCAATAGTGACTCTGTTTGCTTGCTGCATATGGGATGGATCCCCAGATAGAGTAGTCTCTGGGTGGCCTTTCCTTCAGCAGAGACTCCATTCTTTGTCCCTATATTTTCTCACATGGATATTTTGTTCCCAAACCTAAGAAGGACTGATGAATCCACATTTTGCTCTTTCTTCTTCTTGAGCTTTATATGGTCTGTGAATTATATCTTTGGTTCAGAGCCTTTGGACTAATATCCACTTATCAGTGAGTGCATACTATATCTGTTCTTTTGTGTCTGGGTTATCTCACTCAGGATAATATATTGTGGTTCCATTCATTTGACTGAGAATTTCATGAGACCATTGTTTTTAATAGCTGACTAGTATTCCATTGTGTAAATGTACTATATTTTCCGTACCCATTCCTCTATTGAGAGTCTTCTCTGTTGTTTCAAGTTTTTGGCTATTATAAATATGGCTACTATGAACCTAGTGGAGCATGTGTTGTTATTACATGTTGGAGCATCTTTTGGGAATCTTCCCAAGAGTGATATATCTGGGTCTTAAGGCCTGTTTTGTAATCAATTAAATGCTCTATTTTGGAGAAGGTACCAGGAGGTCCTGAGAAGAATGTATGCTCTTTCATTTTAGGATGAAAATGTCTATAGATATCTGTTAAATACATTTGTTCATAACTTCTGTTAGTTTTTCTGTGTCTCTGTTTACTTTGCTTCCATGATCTATCTGTTGATGAGAGTGGGGTCTTGAAGTTGCCCACTATTATTGTGTAAGATGTTATGTGTACTTTGAGCAGTAGAAAACAAGTAGTCATCATCAAACTAAATGGAACAAAATTTGAAGCATTCCTACTGAAATCAGTGACTAGACAAGGCTGACCATTCTCTTACTATCTATTCAAAATAGGATTTGAATTTCTAGCCAGAGCAATTATACAACAAAATGAGGGCTAAGGGATACATATTTTAAAGGAAGAAGTCAAAATATTATATTCAAATGATAAGATAGTATACTTAAGTGACCACAAAAATTCCACCAGAGAACTTCTAAACCTGATCAAAACTAAAGCAAAGAGGCTGGATACAAAACTCACTCAAACAAATTGGTAGCCTTCCTCTGCAGGCTGAGAAAGAAGTTAAGGAAATGAGACCTTTCTTTATGGTCACAAATAACACAAAAACTTGATGGGACTCTAACTAAGCAAGTGAAATATCTGAATGACAAGAACTTCGAGTCTCTGAAGAAAGAAATTGAAGAAGATCTCAGAAGATGGAAAGATCTCCCATGCTCTTGGATTGGCAAGATTAATATAGTAAAGATGCCCATCTTGCCAAAAAGGAATCTACAGATTCAATGAAATCCCCATCAAAATTCCAACTCAATTATTAATAGACTCAGAAAAAAAACAATTTGCATTCTAATTTGCAATAACCAAAAAAAAACCTAGAATATTGAAAACTATTCTCATTTTTTATAAAAGAACGTCTGTGGGAATCCCCATTCCTTACCTAAAGATGTATATAACACATCAATCATGATAAAAACTGCATGGTGTTGGTACAGAGATAGAAAGATCAATGAAATTGAATTGAAGATCCAGAAATGAACCCACATAACTGTGGTCATTTAATTTTTTACAATGAAGCTAAAACCATCCAGTAGAAAAAAAAGACATAATTTTTAACAAATGACACTTGTTCAACTGATGAACAGCATGTAGAAGTGCTTGCTGACAGGAGCCTGTTATTGCTGTCTCCAAAGAGGCTCACCAGAATCTGACAAACACAGATGCAGATGCTCACAACCAACCATTGGACTGTGCACAGAAACCCTAAAGGAGGAGTTAGGAGGAAGGACTGTAAAAGCTGGAGGGTTTTGCAACCCTACAAGAAGAACCATATCAACTGACCAGACCTCCTAGAGTTCCCAAAGACTAAATCATCAACCAAAGAGTACACATGAAGTAATCCATGGCTCCAGCTGCATATGAGGTTGATGATCATTTATTGGGCATCAATGGGAGGAGAGGCCTTTGGTCCTGAGATGGCCCTAGTGTAGCAAAAAGCCTGGGCAAGAAGATGGGAATGAGTGGGGTGGTGGAGGAACACCCTCATAGAATCAGGGGAGGGAGGTAGTATAGGGGGTGTCAGGAGAGAAGACCAGAAAAAGGAATAACATGTGTAATGTAGATACATAAAATACCAAATAAAATAATAAAAATATAATAATAAAATTTACAGAAACTTGTGAAATAACAACAAATCAAAACAACACACAAATGAACAAAACAAAATTAAATAAAAAAACAGGATTTTAATGATCTTTTTAAAATCAAACAGGGGACTCAAATGATCAGGAAAATGAAGTATGTAAATATAAGGAATTAGATATGAAAGTTATTCAAATATACACAATATGAAAGGGAAGAGAAATTATGAGGGAAAATTCAGCCAAATGGGGTTTTGAAAATCTGAAACAGAAATTGCTTAAAGGAAAAAAGAGTGGAAAGCCTACTTAAGAGAGAAAGTGAAGCAGAACGTATCTCACACATTAAGGATGAACCTGAGAAAATGATACACTCGGGCAACAATATATGGGAAACTACGTAGCTTGACCCAAAATTCTAAGGACTCTTGAACATATTATAGAATCTCAATGTAAAAGCTCACAGCCAATAATTTATTCAATAAACTTATACATGAAAAATTTCAAAGTGATAGAAAGAGACAAATAAACACAAGGAATATTTTAAAATTATATACATATATGTATATGTCTATATATACATATATAGATATTCAGATATCAAAACTGTAAATATATAGTGAAATATATATATAGTGGTCAAAACTATAAATATATAATGAAAGTAAATATAAAGACCTAAGTTTGAAAAATAAGTGTCATAGATGCTTTCACAAAATTTATAAAGACACAAGAAACTATGGAATAATATAATTTAAACTCTGAATGTCAATAATTGATATGCCCAGTGGCAAAAGTCACTATTGATTGTCAACTTTTAAAGAACAAGAATCACCTAGAATAGAAGTTTTCGGTATTCCTTTGTTGGATTATTTACTTTATTGTTTGGCATAGTGTGGGAAATCACACTGATGATATTGAAGTAAATACACACACACACACACACACACACACACACACACAGGAACCCACACTAAAGAGAGAAGCAATTATTCCCTTGGCTGGGGTCCAAGAATATTAAGAAGTTATCTGAGCAAGAACATTAATTGATCACTCCTTCCTGGCTAGAGACAGGATGTGATCCATCGGTGTAAGTGCAAGTCATCTTTATTTCCTTCCCACAAAGTATTGTCGCTTCTAATTGTGAGTATAAATGAACCCTTCATACCTCAAGTAGCATTTTTAGGCACATTTTAGAGAATAGCAAGTAAAGCAACTAAACATTGAGGGAAATGATTACATTTTTACATTGGTCACAAATTAGCAAAGGCCATGAATGCCAGAGCAACATTAATAAACTTAATAAGAGAACAATTTTCCCTTCTAACAAGGAAGAAAAAGGTAATCTTTTCATTAGATTGATCAGTGTAAGATATTTCATGAAAGGAATAACATGGATATAGAAAAGCCATTTCTTCTTATTGGATCAGAATGAAATAAAAGAAATCAATAGCAAAAGAATCCACAAAATCTTTATTATCTAAAAACTAGATAAGACACCTCTTGATAAGAAATATATTATTAAGGATATAAAAAATTTTCCGTATTGAATGAAAAGTATCAGTACCTGGCTATCATCTGTGGTACAAAATGAATTCAGTAGGGTGTGTGTGTATACCCAAAGTGAAGAGGGACAAAAATAATAATCACAGAAAAAGAGGTCCTTATACATTTTAAAATATATTTCATAGATATTGGAGGGATGAAGAAAAATAAAAAGATAGTATAATAATTATTGTCATATTGCTGTGAAGAAACACAGGAACATTACAGTTCTTGTAAGAATAAGTGAGTATCAGAGTCTGTCTTACGCTTTTAGAGGCTTTGTTGGTTATCATCAGGGCTGGAAGCATGGCAACAGGCATGCAGTCATGGTCCTGGAGAAGTAGTTGAGGGCTATATGTTGATCTACAGGTAGAGAGCCAGACTCAGTCTAGCATTAGCTTTTGAATCCTCAAAGCTTGCCCTCGGTGGCAAAATCAAAAATGATCATACCTTTTAATGTTTCTAATCCTACCAGTTTCAACTCTCTGATGACTAAGTTTTCAAGCATATGAAGCTATGAGGACCATTTGTATTCATGTCGTCAGAACTGGATATCAAAATTTATATTCTGTGTAAACACAGCGGGAAAGTGCTGAACAAATTTTCTCATGTTCATAAATGAAAAAGGTTTCAACAAAATAATTGCAAGTCAATTTTCAAAACACAGTTTGGGCCCATCAACGTTTTCTTATAGATCAGGAAGGAACTTATAGGATTCATCCCTCTCAGAGACTATTGGCAAGGAATGCTGGTTCGGGAAGGGTATCATTTTCTCTGGTAGTGTAACCACATTAAGCTTCCTTTGGACCACTGAATAAATTCCCACACATATTACAGGCAGTGTTTGTAAAACTAATATAGGACTACAAACAAAAATGAGACAGGGATTTGTTGAGAAGTAGACCACTGGGAGAGGGAATAAGATGAACTAGGATAATGGGAGGCTAAAAGGGTAAGAAATTATAATATAAGCATATAATAAAAATAAAAATGACAGGTTTAAATGATCTTATATCACAAACAAGTTAATTTTATTGCAGGGATGCCTGATGGATTCTCTATATGCATATCAAAGAAGTTTATACGTATTAAAAGGGCAGAAATTACCTAATCACCTCTATAAACCATCTGACAAAGTTCATCATCATTAACGATACTGTAAAGTCACGAACAAGACAAGCGCACATACTCTCTCCAACTCAATTAAATATAGCATTTAAATTCATACATAGAACAATAAAACCAGGAGGAGAAATAAAGAAGCTACAGAGAGAAGAAAGCGAAATATCTATATCTAGTTATAGATGGCATGATACCATAATCTACCAGAAAACTCTTAAAAAGGCAGTTCTTTCCGAAAAAAATTGTAGGATATAAATTCAGCATTCAAAACTTGGTATCTTTCCTGTATATCAATAATGAACTCGCAGAGGCAAATATAGAAATGTATACCGTTAAAATTTTCTTAATAATTAGAATTTATCTATGTTCTTAACCAAGGAGGTAAAAGAATTCTACAATAAAACCTTTAAACACTGAAAATAGAAAACAGAAGAAGATACCATGTGATGGAAAAACCTTACATGATTCTAAATTGGCATGATGAAAATGATACTCAAGTTTGATACTGTTTCCACTAATTACCCAAAAATATTCAAGTATTGATTCTTAATACCCAAAGGAATCTACACAAAAAAATCAAGACTGGAGGAATCACATCTGAATACAAATTTCAAGAATGTACAAGTGACAAAGACAATAAAGTACCAGCTTAATAACAGACAGGTAGACTGCTGGAACAGATTCTCAGACCTGGAAATAAACACACAGTTATCACCACCAAATTTTTGACAAAGATAACAAAAATAATTGTGGTCAGGCAAATAAGACTGCTCTTTCAAGAAATCATACTAGCAAAACTAGAGATCCACTTTCAAAATAATGAAATTAGATCTATATCTCCTACTGTACAAAATTCTATGTAAAAGGATCCACATTCCTAATACAAGCAAAATGAAATTCCTAAAGGGATGCAGTGTAAACAGATTCATGATATCAGCATAAACAAGAATGTTACAAATAAAGCACCAATAACACAGAAAATAACTTGAAAGGCCAACAAATGAAAGTGTATAAACTATTAAAACTTTTGCAATGCAAAGGAAACTATCAGCACATGTAGCTTATAGATGGATAAAAATGTTTTCTGAACATTATCAGATAAAGATAATATCTAAGATATACATATAGACAGAGATAGAGCCAGAGACAGACAGATAGAGACAGAGGGACCTAAAATTCATATATAAAATTACCAAAGGGAAAAACATAGTTGTTATGTAAAATTGTATGCAACACCTTTAGCCACAAACCCCTTTGAATTAAAAGCATCATTGAAAGAACCCATCTGATTGAAATCAAATGACTAACAGCAAGAAATTATATAATAAATGCTGACTAAGTTCTGGGTAAAGAGCAACACTCAGTCAGCTGTTCCGAGTCAGTTGGACAAGCCTCTATGCAAATCAGTGTTAAGTGATGAAGCCTGAACTGTGAACAAGACTATGCTATCCCAGTGTTAGGTCAATGTTATGTATCACTGATAATTAAGTATATTATAATATGAGAATGGGGGAAGCATGTATACAGCTGCATTTCATCAAAGTGTCCAGACCTTGAAATTTAGCCACACCCTAGAATTTATTCTTCTAAAGTAACTCTCCAAAATGTCAAGTCTATAAAACCTAGTGATTCTGATTCAAAGTCTTTCTACCATCAGCACTTTTTCTGTGACTGTAATTGCCTGGCCAAATGGCTCCTTTACCTAACGTAATACAGGACAAAAGCCACCGTGCCTCTGCTAGCCTGGAGTTCAGAAACCTTGCAGGTTTATGCTTGTTTACATCTCTCTTACAACCACTACATGCCACAAACTGATAACCCCATTTTTAAACAATTCTTCCAAACGCACATGAAAAAAGGACACACAAGGCAATTAACAATCAGTGACCATACTGATGAGCAGAACCATCGCTAAAGCATCACCTTTTCAAATCAATTATTTCAGGATCATTGTTATTATAAAGATAATAATATGCCATTATCTTCATTATATATAAAGGTGGAAATATAAATTCTTTCATCATCCGTTCAATAGGCGAGATTAGAAAAAGGAAAGGTTTATACAACAGGGAAAGCTGAGGAACAATGATTGATTATCAGCTAAGTATTATGTATATTGGTTTGTTTAGCATTGTGTAAATTAACAATGTCTGTATGACATAGTGTCCCTGGCGAGGTCACCGGGAAATTCTGTGGATTCAGTGATCTTTATCTACCTTTATGTGGGTTCTAACATCAAACTTAAGTCATCAGGCTTAGGAATCAGTGTCTTATTTGCTAAGCTTGCAGCATACCCAAAATTCTTATACTGCATTCAGGTATTACCAAACTGAGATACTAGAAAGACAGAGGATGGACTCTAAACCTCTTTATGCACTGAAATCATAAAGTTTTATTTTCATTAGTCACTAATCTTCAAATCAAGCATAAACATGTTATTCCCGCTGTACAATACATCTCTTGAATGGAGTCAGAGCATTTCTTGCCATATTGTAAGAAAGGAAGAGGAAGGAAAGAAGGAAGGAAGAAACGAAGGATGGAAGGAAGAAAGGAAGGAAGAAAGGAAGGATGGAAGGAAGGAAGGAAGGAAGGAAGGAAGGAAGGAATGAAGGAAGGAAGGAAAAGGGATCAGTAATGAATCTTTGAGAAGACAAAAGAAATCTTAGGTGCTATTTACTTAACGAATGACCGACACCCTAAGACCAGGAAAAAGAATCATATTCTTTCCAAGCCCATATGCAATACCTTTTCCCAACCTCAAACATAATTTTTTCAGCTATGAGAACCCTACATCAATTGACATATGAATAAATATTATCTTAGTATTATTACTATTCTTAGTTATTATTAATTTATATAAAAGATGCTACTTCTCAAACATGTTTTATCCATAAAAGAAACTTTCATTAAAATTTTCCCAGTTTGTGTCTCACTCAGTATCCAGTGCTGTGCTGCTATTAGCACAGGGTGGTGGAATTTTTTATATCTCTGTTCAGTGACACCATGATGGAATCTGGTATTTGACTGGGTTACACTGTGAGGGTGCCACACTATCCAAATTTGATTTTACTGCCACATATCATCCTAAGAAAGTAATGGATGTTATGATTTCTTGAGCTCACTACAATCCAGAAATTGTAAGGTCCACACATGAGATATCTGTTAGCATTGTAAAAGATATCCAAAAGAAAACTCCTGGAAAGAAATTCAACAAGACAGTCAATAGCGGTAGAAGATGGCCATTATGACAAATACGGTGATAAGGTATTTTAGTTCAATGTCCTTTGCAATCTCCTGCTTTTCTCCACTCTATAAACTTTTTCTACTCCCTAAAATGTCTCTGAAATCCAATAAAATATTAATTCCACAAAATTAAAAGGATAATAGCATATAGATAGATAGATAGATAGATAGATAGATAGATAGATAGATAGATAGATAGATAGACATAGAGATAGCAATAGAGATATGTTTTGGAGTATCATCAAATAAGATAAACAAAATTCAGTTTATGTTGGTCAGGTTGTTACAGCATCTACAGTATAACTTTACAGATTCCATGCATTTGTTAGCTTTATTTATCACCCCATTGAGTTTAACTTAAGAATCTCAGCAGACTTACAAGTAATTAGCCGCTGGACTACGTCAAACACATTTTATGCCTTCAGTAAATATTAGTAGAGAGCTGTAATTGAGAATAAGTGGTTTTGACAAGCAGGACAAGTGAATTGTTTTCCTATTCAGTAAATGACTTACTATGGGAACAAAAACTCTAATCATTGCAAAGGTCACAATTTTAGTAGTGCTTTGAAATAATCACATAATGAATCCTGGTAGATACACACAGACAGAAGCAGATACTGTAAGTAAGGTGTTGTAGAGAATACCCGAGAAACAGCACCTTTATTCATAACAATTCATAATTTACTTAAAAATGAGAAGAACATTTTAATTTTATTTTTTGTATTTTGTTTTATCCATTTTTTTACTGAAGAGAACTTTGGGATAGACATAGACAGAGAAGACTCATTTCTGATATCGGCTAATAAAAAGAAGACATTTAGGCATACACTTATAGGAAAATAGTTATCAAGTGATTCACTTCAGAATACATTAAAAAATAAAAGAAGTGAGAATAGATTCATGAAACTATTTGATTTTAGTTAATTCTGGAGAAATAAGACTACAAAAACATTCTGGCATTGCCTATTTGGTCAAAGTGGTAAGATGACTTTTGGAAATATCCTGGCATTTGCTTAAGTTTCAGATAAAATGGCATAATTATAATTCATAATGACAAGGAAATATCCTAAACTTTTGTATCTTTTTGAAGTAAGCTGTATTTCAGTCTCACCCTTCCCTCCCATCCTTTAAACCTGCATAAATAATTATGTCTCAACAAGGAAACTTGTCTGACAAAACAATACATAATAGATTAATTTTTACACAATGATTTATAAATTTACTGGTTTTTATTTTGATTGTGTCTGAATAAAATCTGCCAAAAAGAAAAATAAATTTACATAGCACTTTATCAGCTTTGCCTCGAAATTTCCGTTTATTGATGTGGTTGTTTGTTTCATACAGTTCTGAAAACATTATAGTCAAGTTAACCTTGGGGTCTATCTCTTTGCCATTTATGACAGTGAAAAAAGACAAGAGAGGGTTTCTTAATGAATGAATGCTTCTGTGGTTAAGAATGCTAAATCCCATATGCAGCCACCAAACCCGAGCACTATTGCTGATGCCAAGAAGTGTTTACTGGCAGGAACCAGCTATGATGTCTACTCAGATGCTCTCCCAAGGATGCTTGCAGCTAACTATCGGACTGAACATGGGGACCCAAATGAAATAGCTGGAGAACAAACCAAAAGAGCTGAAAGGTTTGTACCCTCATGGGAAGAACAACATTGTCAACCAGCAAAGGCACTGAGGTTGAGAGGGTGATTGGAAGAGGGAGCACCCTCATGTAACCAAGTTGAAGGGGAGGAGGGAGAGTAGTGTGGAGGTAAAATATTTGAAATATAAATACAGAGAATAGTCAATAAAATTGAAAAAAAAATAAAATGCTAAATCCCCAATTTACCTCTGTAAAAGCCAGGAATAGCCATGTGTGAATTCAACCTAATATTGAACTGAAAACAGAGAGAGAAAAGAGGATCCCTATAGCTCTCTGATCTGCCATAGTATCAGAAACGGCAAGGTTCAATGTTTAGAGAATTTTTTCTCATCAGGAAAAGGCATTGGTACATTCAGCAACACAGCTTATGCCATTCTCTAAGCCTATGATGTGCATTCATAAGCTCCCACAATGTGGAAAGAGATATACACCAAACTACAGAAGGGGAATGATTTTGTAAGGAGTGAGGGACTCTTGATATTCTTATCTGTCTTTACAGGTTAAACCATGATTGCATGGATATTACCAAATCTGTTTGAGGACACGTCCTAAGGATATTTTATATACTAATTTATCCAAAGTTCTTGGGACTGGGTAGATGAATGAGTTGACAAGCAATTAAATATCAAAGTAAAATATAGGATCTCAATGATGCAGTTTTCTATTTTATTTTTTGTTGTTGTAATAACGACAAAACCAACTTGGGGAAGAAAAGCTTTATTTGACATAATCTCTCGTCAAATCCATCACAAAGCAGAAGTAGAGCAAGAACTCAAGGCAGGACTGAAGCAAGAGCCACTGGAAAATGTTGCATACTGGCTGGCTTCTCACGGCCTACTCTGCTTCTTTCCTTATAGCACTCAGGACAACGTGTTCTGGGTGGCAACACACAGAGGATTAGGATCAATTAGCCATAAACAAAATGTTGGCACACGTGTACTTACAGGCAAGACTTCAGGTAAGCTTTCCTCTTCCCAGGTGACTTCAGCTTGTGTAAACTTGACAAAACAAAACTAATCGCCCTAGTTATATTTTATTAGATATAGGTAGCATAAAACCAAGTGCTCTGGGACATTGGGATGTCATGGAACAATGGTTGCCATTGGCACTGGGCAAGCAGAAGACTTGATTACAGAAAACCAGCCTTTACAAGGTGTTTTTAGCTGAGTTTCATTTTCACACTCCAGAATATTCCAGGGAATCAGATGAACAGAGCAGGAGAGGGTGTGAAAGATAAGAGAAATTGTCTTTTTAAAATTTCTGTAATAACTGACTTTATGTTCCCAGGGTCTGTGGACTGCACCAAGTTTCCTAGGCAAAGTATGTTTAAAAAGATGCAAATCAGACAAAAGAAATTGTCCCCCGTCTTTCACTCATCATTTTTATCATCATGGAAACAAAAAAGAAATTCTGAGAATGGATTATTTCTTATAGCAAGGTTCAAAAACTTAGGAAAGTGTTAATTTTATACAGTTAAAGTTTCACTTCATTGGCAAACTGTCATAAAGAAGCATTCTGTTCTATTTTAGTTAAATATTTTGATTTCTTTATTTTTATTATAAACGCAAATTAATGACTAGAATGCAGAAAGTGAAAAAAGTTTTTGAGAACTCATTGGAAAAATATTAGAATTTTTTTCAAAGTTAAAACTAAAGAAAAGAAAGAACAGGCTGATTTCTCAGTACATAACATCATGCAAGGTTCTTTAGTGTCTTAATTTTCCACGATACCATTGGATATTTTTCTCTAAATATAGAAATTTCTTGAAGAATTCCAAATGTAAACTAAATATTTTCAGATATTATATTTGAATTTACTCTCCTCCAATAAAGACATTTTCTACATTTTCTAATTGCCATTTATCTTTCAAGCGTAAGTATGAAAACTATCTCACTCACAAATATAGTGACTTTGCACCTCCAAGGACTCTCTCTTGTCCTGTGTTAGTCTGTGTGTTCCACCATTTTATAGTAAATAACAGTCAAGAACTGCTATTTTCTACTATCTACTACAATCCAAGCAGTGTGGTTAACAATTAAGAAAAACATCTCCTCTTAGAAGTATCTTTGTGTCTCAGTTACTATTGGAAGTCCCACAGATGTTGAATGACTGCCAAGGACTATATATCTGAAAAGAGTTGAACTTAAACTCCCACATTTAATTCTGTTAGACTCCAGAGTTTACACTGCCAATAGCTTTGCTACACCCACGTTTTCAGCTATGTATTATAATTTTCTATTTACTTTCCTGTCTCTATTGAATGCCATACCCTCAAGTGTATAAATGCCTTATTTTGATTTTTCAACATCTTTACACCTATTTTGTCCAATAGGTAATCATTAAAATGCGTAGAGTTAAAGAGTAAATGAATTATTTAAACCTCATTCCTAGAGATACCTATTGCTTCAGCTATTTCATGACTAAATGCCAAAGGGAAGTGGTGAGGACACATGAGAAGTAACCTAGACGAAGGCAGCAACATCCATTAACTGGACTCATGTATGGAAGGCAGAGTTTTATACTTTCATTTTGCTGATCACTCATTAACTACAGGTTGCCATATTGGTACAACATCTTAAATATTGAAATTATACATCACAATTATTATTCCTGAATTTTTATTAACCTCCATCCACAACTGTTCAGTGTCGTTAAAGCTGCACAAACCTACTGGTATATAAAAGACTCTATTCTGTACTAGCTCCAAGCTATGGCGTAACCTAGAATAGTGCCTTGCCTATAACTATTTTCTGAACAGAAGAAAAACATTCCTATAAGAAGATAATTTTCACAAATTTATTACGATGTGGTGACAAGATTGACACGAAACAAGTATAGGGGCATATTATCAAGTATTCTATTAGAGCATGTACCATTATAGTTAAAGCAAGAAATAGAACAGTCATATAAATTCTAACCACCATACTCAATGCTCAACACTCTTCATTAAAAATTAGATAAACATCACTAAAATAGAGTTTGTAGTTATTTTGTGCATTTGTTTGGCATTTTATATACTTACATTAAAATATAGAGTTTCTCCTTAGCAAGTTATAACGTTTGTAGTTTTCTTATGTAGAATAGTAGAACACTTACAAAGTTACACAGCCCAGATCTGTGTAATCTTAGATATGCTGTTTTGCAAGCATGTTGGCATTTTTTTTTATCTCAAGAGAAAACCAAGATTCTGCAGGGTGTGTATGTCTGGAATTTACTCTCTTGTTATTGTTGTTTACTGCTAAGTGTTTACAAAGCATCTAGGACATTAGTAGGTATTATACATATATGTTAATAATAGTTGTGTGCTTTTTGAGAAATCGTAAATTTGGGGGTGGAAGTAAATTACCATAGAAAAGACTTAAAATACAAATTTTACAGTACTCAAAGAGTGAAGTCAAACTTTTACAGCAGGACATGGAGCTATAATTTCAAAAAGTAGAAAGGGAATGGAATATAGTTAGAACACAAAGAGAAGAAATGAGGATTGACATGGACATTTCTGTGCATGAAGTTAAACATCACCTAATATCTTTCCAGTATATTACCTTCTAACATCTTGATATTGTGCATATTGAATACAATAGGCTCATGGTGGATAGCTGAAAGGAATAGCTTCTGGTTGAATTCACAGGATAAGACCATACTCAGATAAAATCTTTTTAGGTTGAGTGTTCAGATGCCTAGCTTTTGAATAACTTTCAGTTCTGAAAAAGCTTACTAGAGAATGTAAAATATTGACCATGATCTAAGAGAATCATTTTGAGATTTTTACTGTTGTAGCTACCAGAAAATTCTTCATTAATTTCTTCCTTAAACCTGCTCATCTCTTCTTAAGGGTATAAACTGTGAATGTATCTGAATTCTTCTAGATCAAATTTGACCAGCACCAATTGTTGAAGGTGCTGCTTTTTTTCAAGTGTGTCTTACTTGCTTTTAAAAGGGAAATAATAAGAAGACTGAGTCCAGAGATGGTTGGATTTATGTCTGTGGGTTTCATTCTATTTCATTGACTGATGTTTTAGTTTTTGTGACAATACCATGATTTTTTTTTGTAACTCCATCTTTGTAGCAAGGTCATGATAATTTTGTTCCTTACTATTCATAAAAATTTAAGCTATCCCACAAATTTCATTTTTCCATATAAGTTGAACATTTTCTTTTACAGACATATGAAGAATTCTGTTGGAATTATATAAGGATTGTATTTAATGTCTAGATTACTTTGGTAGGATGACCATTTTTACTATATTATTCTATGAGTATGGGAGATCTTTCCATCTTCTGATATCTCTATAGATTTTCTTCAGTGTCTTGAAGCTTTGTGTTCTTTTTATCACACAAAGATGTGTCCTTCTGGTTAGAGTTACCCCAAAATACTTTATATTATTTTAGTTTGTTATGAAACATGTTGCTTTTCTGATTTTGATTTTAGTCCATGTGTTAAAAAAGTTACCAATTCATTCAGAAAAAAATCAACTCCAAGTAAATCAAAGACTTCAACATAAAACCAAATGTACTGAACCATATAGAAGACAAAGTGAGAGATAGCCATGCACTCATTGACACAGAAAAAAAATTTCTGAACAGAACACAACAAGCACAGGCAATAAGGTCAATAATAATAAATAACTCATAAAATTGAAAATTTTTTCATACTGCAAAAGACACTGTTTATATGAAGCTGCAGCCTAAAAATTATTTCACCATCTCCACAGCTTCACATCTTATAGAGTTTTAATTATAAGAGTCTAATATCCAAAATGCACAAACACTAAAAGCAAAATAAAACAAAGAAAAACATACAAACAAAAAACTAGACAACAAGAAGACAACCTGTATAAAAAAAAAATGGAACACAGAATTAAACAGCGAGCTCTCTATAAAACGAAACTGAATGGGTGAGAAACAAATCAATGTTCCACATCTTTGATGATCAGAGAAATTAAAATGTAAATCAACATTACTTTGTATTTCATCTTATACTTGTCAGACAGACTCAGACATAAAACATGTGACAACTAATGCTGGCAGGGATGTGGAGTCAGGGGGATACTCACACATTACTAGTGGGAGTTCATACTCATACTGCCACTGTGGAAATCACTATGGTATTTCCTAAGGAAGAGGAGAATCAATCTCCTGCAAGATTCATTTATACCACTCTTGGGCATATATCCAAAGGATGCTTTATCCTACAATAGAGACACTTGTTCAACAATACTCAGTTGTACTCTCTTCATAATAGCCAGGTCTGGGGAACAAATCATATTTCACAAACCAGATGAATGATTAAAGAAAATGTAGTGCATTTTCCACAAAGATCTATTACTCAACCATTAAAAAACTATAATTTTGAAATTCACAATTAAATGATGGAATGAGAAAATATCCTGATTGATGTAACTCAGATCCAGAAATGCAAATAAGATTCATTTATATGTGATTTTAGCTGTTAAGTCAATGAAAACCAAGTTACAATCTAAAGAAACACAGGTGTTTTGTATCAAGTAAGGAATGGGGACAGGCAAATGTATTTCCCTAGGAAAGAGAAATTAAATAGATAGTTATTGATGGATGGATAGAAGACTAGAAATAGTGAAGAGTGAATAGGAAAAGGGGGACGAGGGAAATACAAAGAGGGAGAGCTTAAATTAAGAGTCATTTGAAGGAGAGTGTGAAAACTGAATAGGGTACTAGAATCCTAAAATGTATACCAAAAGAACATAGCAGTAGTATAACATCTAATGAAATTCTGCTACACTCATAGATTTGTACCTTGTTCAGTCATTATCAGAGAAATTTCCACCTGAAACACATAGAAACACACATGGAGATTCATAGCAAGTCTCTATCATGAGACAGAGAGAACTTGTAACACTCGGCTCTAAATACATTGTATCCATCAAATGGCTCTTATTAGTGATTGGAAAACCCTTTCTAAAGAAGAGGCAAAAAGAATGACAGATCCAGAGAAGCTGGAGGACAGCAAGAAAACAAGGCCCTTTGAAACAATAGTCTGGACATACATGAACTCAAAGAGAAAGTAGTCACAGGGCCTGCACTGATCTATATCGCTTGGATTCCGAGAGCTGGAAGAAGAAGCAGACACATGCCCCAATCCTTTGGCTATAATATTTCTCCAACTGGTAATCACGTGCAAATGAAAATATTATTTCCTTCAGAGAAATATTACTGGTAAAAAAAGTCTATTCAGTGTAGGCTAGATGCTAACAGAAAACAAAGATCAACATCTTCAGAGGTTCCTTGACTCATAATATCTTTTAAAAGGTTTTCTGTATTTGAATTATTTTTATTTTATTAACACCCCTGGTTTACCCTACAGGTACTTTACAGCATACATTATTTCTTTCAGTTCTGTGTTTTGATATGTTTCCTGAGTTTACAGACAAGTGGGTTTTTGGCATCTATGTTTGTTTCCTGTTCCTTTTCTTGGGCTCTTTTCCTTCTGTGTGTCCTATTCTGTTCTGTTTGGTTTGGTTTTATCTTTTTATGTTTTACTTTATCATTACCTCTTAGGATTCTGTATTTTTTAATAAAAGAAAGATAGAGAGTAGATCAGAATGAGACGAAAGGTGGGAAAGAAATGGAAGAGAATGGTAGAGGAAGGGGAAGCCATAACCATCATATTAAAAATTATTTTCAATAAAAGAGCTACTTACCTATTTTGATTTTGTGTATTTCACTCAAATTAGTTTTCAGTAACTTTTATTGCAGAATCTGACCTACAACTTAAGATACTCTTCTTAATTAGATCATAATTTATCATATATGGTATTTCTGATAAATAAAGTGCAATGGCCATGTTTCTGTTTTTGACTCATAGGAACATACATTGTTATTCATCCCATATTATTCCCACTCCTTTGTAATTTTTCTGTTATAAAGGACTAGGTAGGTTTGTTTTTAACCTACTTAACTTCTCTACCCCTCTAACTCTTTTCCTCTCTTCCTCTCTCTCTCTACCTTTCCCTACTTCTTCCACCATCTCTCAATCACTAGAAAAGAAATATTTTCTTCCACATTTTCAGTACACAATGTTGTTCTTCAAAACCAATTCTCATTTCTCTCTGTACCTTCACTGTGGGGTCATGGGGTCATTATCAGGGTTCTACTCAAGTACTACTTACCCCTAACTTCCAGCAGACCTAGACCATCAGATTCATATATGTCTAAAAGAGTTCTTACAATCTTTGCATTTTACACAAGCATAAAGCTCAACATAGCCAGGGTAATTCTCAATAACAATAGTGCAGTAAATGTATAATGCTCAAGAAAAATTACAAAGTACCATCATCAAGTTTCCAGTTTTGTAAATACAAGGCATAAAAAATTAATTATAAGTATAATCAAGTCCTACACCAAAGAGTTCATTACTTACTTTCTTAAAAAAAAATTCTTGTTTTATTACTTGTGTTTCCCTTCATATTGAGACATGTCCTGATGTGATTCAGGCATTGAAACTATGCTCCGCTGTATTAGAGTCCCCTGACCAAGGTTACGTGTACATAAAACTGTACATGGTCCTCATTTATTCATTTCATAGTGACTGAGTTACATTACTTCTTACCTACACATGTTCTTCCTTTGTGAATGATTCTCTACTTGTAAACATAAAATAAAGCAGAAAGCAACATCACTCCTTCTCGATCTCATCAGACGATTATAGTCTTGTGAGATATTTTCCATTTATTCCTTCAGATAAATCTTAGTCTGATCCACAATTGATACGAAAAAGAAAAGAAAGAAAAAATGATTTTACTAGCTGAAAAAATGATGTGAATAAGATAGTTTTCAATTCAGGAAAAATGTGAAATATTTTCCAGATTTATGCTTAAGTAATATTTTTGTACATGTCTTTGTTAAAATAAACTTGTATTTAACCTATTTCAATGGTCCCATCCTTCTAGAGCCTTAGATCAAAGTCTGCCCTCTGTTTCTAAGGCTCCATTAACTTGCTACCTGTTTGACTTTCAACAGGTTTTCAGGTCCTTGTGTTAATTGTGCTGTCTGCTGTGGAGGAACTTGTACGTTCTTTTTCTTCTGTCTGAACATGCTTGTGGATATTCTCTTCTGTCATTAACCACTATTCATTGTTCAAATATCAGCTGAAATTTATGTCTAAAAAGACACCTTTACAGCCTTCAGAATCATCCAAGTAGGTTCAGGTGTCCTATAAACCCCACGATGTTCTTAATCTATAGATAACCCCTTTGTTCTAATAATTCATTTCCTTGTATAAATTACATTGATGTTTCCCTTGAACCTCATCAAACTAAATGAATGTTGTTAGACCAATAAATAAAATAGTATGTAGAAATGTGCATTTTTGCTACAAATGTCATTACTCTATTACTGTGCTAATATTATTTATTTTAAAAATGTCATTAAAGTGATCCAAACTTTCAATGTCTTATCAATGTATTAATTAGAAAAAAAAAAAGCATTGTATAACTCTGTAAATGTCTATAAGAAAATTGTGAACACACAAGCTATATTTTATCATTTTGTTGTACATTGTTAAAAATGGACTGTGTGTTTGTTTGGCTTTCACATGGTTAGGTCATTGTCTTTTGTCTTTGCATGGCCTCAGATCATACTTTTTGTCCCATAGAAGAGGCTTGTGGCATAAGGAAATGATAATATTAAAGTTAGCTACATAAATGTGCTTATACCAGATGATTGTCTACAGTGTGAAGGGCCAGTGGACAATGTGAACTAACATGACACACGAAAAGTGTTGTTTCCTGTCTCTGAAAAGAAGTCATATGATGATAATGTAGAGGGAGGAAGGCAGAATTGAATCTGAGCTCTGCGACGGATCAGCTTTACACCACATGCAGCCCGAAAGTTCTCCACACATGTGGAGATCATAGATACTCCAAAGAGTCAGGAAGAACATTAAATGTAGAATTTTTTACTTGCTGAAGTTTCAAAGAAACAGTGAATTCCATGGTTTTGTCATCCTTAACTGCACATTAAAGATTAGCAAAAAATTATAAGAACACTAGTAGATTTATTTTTAATTTGTCTAAGCCTTGATGCCCACTCTCTCCATAAAATATTATTTAAAAAGTTAATAAAGGATGTGAGTTCTGTATTAATAATTCTTCCTGGAGAATATCTCATTAAAAAAAAAAACGAAGTTCTTGGTGCAATCTCTTAAATATATAAAATGTAGTGCCATTTAGTATAGTCCAACAGTTAATACTAACAAGTTATTTTTACTATGTTATGTAAGTCAAAGTTTGGTAAATGCTAAGTGGAAACAAATTATCAAATGTATTACAAAGATACCTTATTTCTCCAGTATAGTTCACACAAGGAATAGTTGGATGTAGTGAGCTATCGTGTATAGAGGTGACATGATTAGGGCTATCTTTGTTGTAGACTATATATCTCTTATGGTATATACCCAGGAGTGGCATGCACCCTGGCATGGTATGCACCCAGGAGAGGTATATACCCGGGAGTGGCATGCACCCAGGAGAGGTATGCACCCAGGAATGGTATGCACTCAGGCTGTGTTATATGGTAGACAATCTTCTAATTTTAAAGAGGCTTCAGATTCATCTCCAAATTGATGTTACTAGTTTATTATTCCCACCGGGAGTATTAAAGAGTTCTCTTTTCCATATATCTATGCCAACATTTTTCATTATTTATCGTCTTGTTGGTGGCCATTCTGATCAGGGTGAGGTTAAAAACTGAAAGTAGTTTGCATATGCTTGGATAAGCACTATACCCAGATGTATAACCACTGGAAAGCCCACCACATTTGATGGTTACTTCTATCCTCAGGATTACACAGGAAGCTCTGATTAAATTTGATGAGCACTTAATATAACCCAAATGACAAATAGAAAAAGAGAATTGTAGCATATTTTTATGGGCAGGAGAGAAATGAAAGAAGGTGAAAGGCAGAGAGACCTCAAACAAAGAGCAGTGTTATTAATAAGAAATGTGATAAAAATTCCTGTTACAAGGAATAGGTATAGGACTGATAATGCATGAATTCGCAGCTAAAAATAATCTTATTTGTGCTCTTTGGTCACATAACCCTTTGTTCAGAAAGTTAGCACTCTGTGTACCATTAGTGTTAAGTAAATATTTCATGAGGCAGTGGATGAGGAAGAAGGCGGTGTAAATTAAATGCCATAATGTTCTCTACTCTAAGAAAACTAGGCTAAATTTGCTTAGTTTGTCCTTGGAGGATACTTATTTCTTCCCAAAACCCTAAAACTGAGAATTGAGGTAAGTTTCTCATTTTAACGGGATGATAGTGTGGCTCAATTATATCCATATTAATATCTTATATAACAATGGGATTGGGTGTAGCCTGATAACGTTTCTTTTAGGACACTTTGAGAGTCAGATATTAGGATGTTTCTCGAGCCTGTCAGTGATATTTTAGGCTAGGCTGTCACAATATGGAGTTAAGAGCAAAGACATAGGCAGACTTGTTGAGGTGAAATGGATTGGGAAAAGGATTAAGTGGAGTCCCCTGGGATTATATTTATGGAGAAAAGAGAAAAAATGTACTGTGTAGAAGATATGAAAAGCTAATCAGACTAAAGAGAAAGAGTACAGGAAGAGAAATGAGGGAGGAACATGAATGTTTCTAGACTAGAAAAGGTAGAAACCTTCTGCCAGATGCTGTGGAGTCAGCAAGGTTTAAAGTAAGAAAAATTACTTTAAAGTAGATTTTGTGTCACCTTGCCATACTCCTAACTTACATCCCATGAGGCAGGTATGTAATATTTCTTTTTAGATTAATCTCTAAAATTTTAATGCTTAAGCAGCAACATAATGAAAAACGGATACCACTGTTGAAAGTGAAGAAGTTAAGCCTTAAAGAGACCCATTGAGGTGCAACACATTGGTGGTCACTAAATGAGAATCAAAGAAACCGATTTTGTTTGTAGAAATAGCTGACATTTACTAAATCCTTTCACTTCAGAAATATTGGAAAAACTTTCAAGATGTAGGTTTACCACCACATGCCTGTGTTTTATGACATTTTCCATACAATAGACAATTACTTTACTTGCTCCATTTATGGCCCTCTATCATCTAATCAAATCTAAAGATGCCTTGCAACCTGAGCTGCCATTCTTCTCAATCAATTCACCTTTATGTGGAAGTAAACTGAAACCTGCACTGATACACAGGGTTGCTGACGCCCAATTCACATGTTTATAGACATATGAGTTGAACTAAAATTCTTGCTTTAACATTTTTTTCTTTTCTTCATTTTCAATGCTCAGTAAACAGATACCACACGTTTTCCCAGGGAATCACGATGAGAAGGAAATGACATATTGATCTTAAGAAGTGTCCGTAATCCATCTAACATGTCAGGAGTATATTATTTTCTTTACTTTTTATAATTTTTTGTTATTACACACACATATGCATATGCATCCTTGTATCATTACAATATGGTAGTCAGAGAATAGCTTATGGGAGTCTGTTTTACTCTATTGCTATGTATGTCCCAGAATCTGTACCCAGATTTGCTGAAAGCAAATTTACTAAGACATCTTGTCAGCCTGGAGTATTATGTACCACAGCTCTAAGCCCTTTGCTACATTTCTCAGTAATTCCACAAGAAACCTATTTGTACGACCATCATCCTTTGAAAGTCTATCAATAATTCTTAATTAAATTTTATATGTTAAATATATCACTGAAAATGCTAGAACTCATTTGCTATTGTTAAATTGCTAAAATTTTTATTTCAATCTATGGTGGCCTGGCTGATCTTCACTTATCTTTACTATAGAAGTTTTAATTTGACCACATTGTTATTTTGAATGTTTCTATCCAGTGCTATATCCAAAGCTCATTATCAAATTAATTAGTAATTAATACAGAATAATCAATGTGACTTTACAAATTTTACCACAGTAACACCCAGTGAATTCTACGGCGCTATCACCATTTTTTTCACAGTGGATCTTATAATTGGAATTATTGCATAGGTCAGTGCCACCTTTTGTTTAACTGTCTAACCTTTGCCTTTGTGGGCAACACATATCATCTACAATTAAACTGCCTCTTCGACATTAGCAAGCCCTCATCACATGTATGCCAGATGTTCCTGAGAAGCAGGGTTACATATTCAAATCTGTCAGCCCTTCTTTTCATATTCTCAGTATACACATATCCTTTAATAACCTTAATTACCATTTAGAATCTACAAAAACAATGCAAGTGCAAAATACTCTACCTTCAAGGGAAAATGGGCAATGACTGGGAAACTTTTTGTTGGGTAACTACATGCCATGGATACTCTGGAGTTGAATAGATTTCTGGGAGAACTATATTTAGAAGTTACAACATATAACAGCATGGAAACCCTTTACTTATGAATCTCTATTGACTGGTTACTCTTGACTGTGCTTGTGTTTTGACAAACCAAATTCAAAAACACATTAAAATGTTCGTTCACCACAATCAAATTGGCTTCATCCAAGGTATGCAGAGATGGTTCAATATATGGAAATCCATCAACGTTATCCACTATATAAACAAACACAATGGGAAAAAAAAGTGATCATCTCATTAAACGCTGAAAGGGCCTCTGACAAAATAAAACATCACTTCATGTTAAAAGTCTTAGAAAAATCAAAATATTAAGACACATACCTAAACATAATATAAACAATATACAGCAAACCAATAGCCAACATCAAATTAAATGGAGAGAAAGTTGAATAAATCCTACTAAAATCAGGGACAAGGCAAAGCTACCTATTCTCTACCTCTTAATTTAATTTACTACTCTAATTTAAGTTCTAGGCAGAGAAATTAAACAACAAAAGGAGATCAGAGTTATGCAAATTGGAAAGGGTGAAGTCAAGATATCACTATTTTCAGATGATATAAGAGTATACGTAAGTGACCCCATAAATTTTACCAGAGAACTCCTACAGCTGAGAAACAACTTCACCAAAGTCACTGAATATAAAATTAACTAAAAAAGTCAGAAGCATTCTCTACACAATGTATAAACAGGCTCAGAAAGAACACCCTTCAAAAATATCTTGCTTGTCTCTTACCAAACATGTAAAAAATTTGCCTGAGAAGACCTTCAAGGCTCTGAAGAAAAAAAGAAAACTTCAGAAGATGGAAACATCTTCTATGCTCATGGATCAGCAGGATTAGCAAATAAAAATGACCATTTTCCCAAAACCAATCTACAGATTCAGTGCAATCTCAATCGAAATTTAAATGTAGTTCTTCACAGAGATAGGCAGAGGAATTCTCAACTTCTTCTGAAATAACAAAAACCCAGGATACAGAAAACAATTCTCAACTATAGAAGACGTTCCAGGAGAACCACCATCCCTGATGTCAACCTACACTACAGAGCAACAGTAATAAAAACTGTGTGCTAGTGGTAGAGATACGGACAGGTAGACCAAAGGGATAGAACTGAAGACCCAGAGATAAACCCACCCACCTATTGTCACTTGTTTTTTGACAAAGAAGTCAAAACCATACAGTTTGAAAGAGACTGCATTTCCAATAAATGCTGCTGGTCTAACTGGCAGTTTGCATGTAGAGGAATGCAAATTGAACTATTTTAATTTTCTCATACCAAGCTCAAGTCCAAGTGAATCAAGGACCTCCACATAAAACCAGATAAGCTGAATCTAATAGAATAGAAAGTGGGAAAGAGCCTAGAACACATTAACACAGGGGAAAATTTTCAGAACAGAACAACAATGGCTCAGGCTGTAAGATCAACATTTGACAAATGAAACCTCCTGAAACTGAAAAGCTGCTCTAAGGCACTGGACATTATCAATCAGACAAAATGGCAACCTACAGATTGGGAAAAGATCTGTAGCAAGCCTACATTCAGTAGAGGGCTAATATTCAAAATACACAAAGAGTTCAAACAGTTAGACTCCAGAAAACCAAATAACCCAAGTAAACATGGACATTAGAGCTAAACAAACAATTCTCAACCTTAGGAATCTTGAGTCGCTGAGGACTTGCCTCATCTGGCAACAGTGGGAGAGGTGGTATTTGGTCCTCTGGAAGCTTGACGACCAAAACAAGGGGCATGCTAGATGGGTGAGGTGGGATTGGCTGTGTGGGTGGTGGGTCACCCTATTAGAAGCAAAGGGGAGCAGAGTGGGTAAGACATTGGTGGAAGGGAGACCAGGTATGGGGATAACATTTGAAATGTAAAGAAATAAAATTACTAATAAAATAAAAAATAAAATAATAAGGAGTAACTAAAATAAACATGAATGCATAAAAGTCATGTGTTTGAGAGAGAAAGGGAGAGATGAGAGAGAAAGGAACAGACAGACAGAGAGACAGAGTATGAATGTTAGTGAGTATGTGGGTGGTTTGTGCACATAGCATATGTACATGTACCCTTGTATTTATGTATAGGTCAGAAGAGGACATCAAGTGTTTCATTTTATCCATTTCTGCATTATTCCTATAAGTCGAGTCCTTTAGTAAAGCATGGCTCAGCAAAGCTTCTGATTCAATCTCATTCCATCCAGAGGGATCTACAGTCAGGGAGAAGGCACAGCTATATACGGGCCCTTTATGTGAATGATGGGGATTTGACTCAAGTCCTCATGCTTTTGTGACAAGCTCTCCTCTTATCCACTGAGACATTTTCCAACCCCAACTTACCATTGCAACATGCATTTCACTGCCATTTACATCCAACTGTTTTACAGTTTTTTTTCAGAGGCTAGGCACAATGACATTAGGGGAGAACAAGAATGCCCAGGTATCACTCAGGTATCACTGAGGATGATCCACTCATCCTCAGATACTGCCTCCTAACCAGCCAGTCACTGTTGATTGACTTTAGAGTGAGCCTATTTGGAAAAGATTTAAAACAAAACAGGAATATTGCAGTAAGACAACATACCCCATTTCGTTTCTTTATATGCCATTTTGAAAATGTTAAAATAGCAACTCAATTGTTTTCTCCCTAATGTCCTATGTTTTTTTTGTGGACTGTATGGAGATTAATAGCAGCCCACAATAATCTGTTGTCTTTTGTTGAGGGAAAAACTATGCTGCTGTTTCTGGAAAGAAATAATTGGTATGTAGCTTATAGAGTCAACGGCTGAATTTAATGGAGCATAAAGGGGTGTATCTCTTACGAAGGAGGCATATTATCCGTTTAAACAGCTTCCAGTCCTGCACATAAATTAGACCTTCGACAAGCTTTGGAAAAAGGGAAACCACACAGCAGTGAATTAACATGCATGCATAAGCTTAACAAAGAAACTGTCTCTCATTTTAGAAGAAGAGAAAGATCCAGTGTCTGTGTTACAGTTAGAAATCAGAAATTAATTATTGACTTTTCCATATTGTTTTCAGCCACTTTGTTTGCCCATTTATTGTAGAACGTATATATGGTAATTGTTTTACGGGAGCTCATAAAATGAAAACTGCAAATGAGATAGTGTATGAGCAATTTATTGCATATGCCCTTCAGACTCAGAACCTAAGTTGGCATGAAAGAAAAGTGGTCAATGCATGCTTTTTCAAGGTCTTTTGTGAAGGGAGAAGAGAGGGAATATTTTAGAGTATTTTCACAGTGAAATTCTCAAATAGCTGCAATTGAAAACCATTTTGTATTTTTATGTAAAACAGTCACCATTTAGAAAACTGATTTATAGTGGTACCTAAAATTTACCTTGGTGGACATGTTTATGCTAAGAATGACATAATAATTTGTAGACTACATTACTCTAAAATTTTCTGTTTACTATAGATAATATAGTGGTTTCTATAGTCTTGAAACCAAACACACACATACACACTTAGAAGTACACAAACTTGAATTGTTTGAAAGGGTAAACTTAAAGTTAATATGATAAAGACCATTTCTGAGTTCCCTATTCCAACTAAGACTAAACCATAAGTATAGCCTTTAACCTTCTCAAATCCTAAGGCTCCTGTTATAGTTCTTAAAAACAATTAAATCCAAAGGTTCATCTCACCAACATCTGTTTCCTCTGAACTGAAACATTGTACCCTCACCATGCCCACTGACTCATCATTTTATTATTTCTTGGCATTATTTATTCAAACTTTCACAGATTAAGCAATATACCTTGATCATTATCTGCTCCACTGTCCTCAACTTTTTCTACTATTTTCTGCTTAGCACATCTCCTCAACTTCATAACCCTCTTGGGAAAGTATTTATAATATGTTGTATATGTATTTAGGTCCTGTTAACTCTTTACACCTAAAACCTCTCACATACCTAGGTCCCTCTAACAACTAAATATCTTACCTCTCTTTTTCATAAATCATTGGGGACACCTAGAGCTTTCAATGTGCATGTGGGTATAACGCCATTCACTGGAGAATAGGCAATCTAGCATGGGCCATACACATGAAGGAAATAGACTTTATCCTAAGGGCTATCAATTGGCCCTAGCTCTCATTTAAGGGTTGTGGCCATCTCGGACCTTTCCCATCCTTCCTTAAATGTACATTGGCTTGATCTTCTTCAGTTCTTCCTTAGGCAGCCACAGATTTTGCTAGTTCATGACTACTGTGGTTTTTTTTTTTTTTCCAGAAAACACTATTTCACAGCAGATCTCTTTAAACTCTCTTCCTCTTGCATTCTTACTAATTCCTCTTCAACAGTGATCTGTGAAACTTGGGTGTGTAATATAACATCTCATTGATGGTTGAAACACCTACAGTTCCTTTTGTTTGTACTTTGAATGGTTGTGAATCTCTGTGAAAATCACAGTTCACTAGACTTGAAAACTTATTTGGTAAGGGCTATGTCTTTCACTGACCTATAGGAATAAGGGCAACTATTGAAAAGGAAATTTGATTCTCACCCCTCAGAGTAAAATAACACTAATGTATCATTCTCCTTAGATGAGAGTTCTTAGTTAGGCTTCACATACTAGGTATAATATAACCTCTTTGAAGATTCCAATTACTACACACCAGCTCATGAGTATAGCGATATACTCAGACATGCGCAATCAATCTGTGGCCATATGCCAAAGAAAAGTGATCCTTTCTTTTCTCAGCAGCAAGTAACCACTAATATATCCACACCTAGATAGGGGGCCTCCTGAGATCTATTTTAGAATTTTAACTGGCTTGCTATTCTGCAAGTTTGTTGGAGATAACCAGCGATGCTATCATTTGATTTGTGTAGTATATAAATCATAACCAGAAGATACCATTGCTCAATACTCATCCCATCCTCAAGGACTTAGAGTCTTTCTGCCCCTATTACCTTTGATATATTCTGGATACTTGGATGAGGTGGAGACACAAGAATCCCCTTTCTGAAAGTACTGTTACATGTAATTTTCAGTGGAACTAACAACAAAATGACTTTCTTTATCAGAACTATCATTTGTTTGGGTCGCTGTACTTGCTAACTTGAGGCACTAGACTAAAATTGTTCAGAAATCATTTTGGTATTTGGTGAAGAATATGAATTTAAAAACAGACAAATTGAAAATACTCTTCCAAACTTCTTTTCCGGATATGTGATTTTCTACATGTCCCTTAGCTTCTCTAAGTCTCAAAGTCATATTTTGTAAAATGAACAAAGTCATGCTTTAAATGTAATCATCAATGCTTCACATTAGCAAATCATCTCATGATTGAACTTCCCTTCAGGTATATCTCTCCACATAGGAGTATCTCTAATCAATAGCTCATGTACCCTCATTCTGTTTTCTGTAGCTATTCTAATATATCTTCTTTTCTAGGACCCTCACTCAGAGAACTGCAACTTAACTTCTAATTAACTTTTATCTATATCCCATTATCTCCTCCCTCTATCTAAATAGCGCCAACATTTCTTTTAATCCATATTTGGTGGAGGAAGCTTTGTCAGAGACATATTCTTTCTATGACTTTTAGGCTATCCACAATCATACATGAGAGCTGAATAGCAGTGAAGAGGTGTAGAGACAATTAAACATTTTACCTGTGAACTATCTGGCATACGTTAGCTATTTCAACACTCACCATAGTTTTACAATGTTACCTAGAAAGATGGTTTATGATATAGATAATACAAGTAATTGTTCTAATTCCATATCATAATCAGAATGTGGTTAATATAAAAAGAATCTGGGAGCTAGAAAGATGATTCAACCAATAAAAACGTTCACTGGTCTCAGAAAATGAATTAGATTCTCAGCATCCATGTGACAGCTCATAACTGCTTGAGAGTACAGTTCCAAAGAATCTGATGGTCTCTTTTGAAACTTCCTCTGACGTACATGTCTTCCAGCATACATATAAAACTCATTCTGGCAAACACACATACACATAAAAATAATTTTTAAAAATCTTTAAAATGAATCTATATTATTTGTCATACTTTTAAGGGTCTTGTAGATGTAGACATAGAAAATAGTGCAGTAGCTTACACTGTAAGCTCTGTGACTTACATTTATCATTACAAGAAATTTGTATAACAACCCACAAGGGATTTTTTTTTACAAAATTTGTTCTTCAAATTGTAAAACTTCAAGACATTAAATGATTTGAAACACAGTTCAAATGCTACAAACAACTCCTATGAATTAGAAGTCCTAAACATTACAGTTATAGTACATAAACATCTACCAAGATCCATTTAAGAATCACAAATTAGTAAATAAATTCTTGCTATAACCTACAGACATACATTAGTTTTTATTTGATATTCTACTTTCAACAAATACTGCCTACAGCTGGCTAATTTAAAACTTTGTTCAGATGATAAACAATTGTTTATTTCATGCCAATCTAAACTAATATTAACATAATCAACCTAAAATTTGAGTTTAAGTACTTACATTACAGTCAGAAGTATTTTTGTTTTAATCAACTAATGTGGTCATTATGTTATTAATTAATTTCTAAACAACTCCTTTTGCAAAGTTCAAGTGTTTTATATTTGTGAAACTTTAGGTACTATTCCAAGTTAATAACAATCTTTTTTATATAGGCTACAGCAGGATATTCTCATACCTGGCTTCAGGGCCAAAATATTCCTTTGTTTTAACCTCATTTGTTTATTTATTTAGTCACTTTACATCTTGACAACAGCCACCCTACCCTCCTCCCAGGCTTCACTCATATAGCCCCTTTCCCTTAACCCTTCCGCTCTCCTCTGCAAAGGGTGAGGGCCCCCTGAGTATCACCCCACACTGGCACATCAAGTCACAGCAGGATTAAGTTCATCCTCCTCCATTGAGGTCAGACAAGGTGGCACAGTTAGGGCAAATGGTTCCAAAAGGCAGGCAGCAATCAATTCAGGGAGAATCTCTTCTACTCAGCTACTGCTCCAGTTGTTGTGAACCAGCGTAAACACCAAGCTGCACATTTGCTACATGTGTGTAGGGGCCCAGGTCCAATCAATAGTTGTTCTTTAGCTGATAGTTCAGTCTCTGGGCGTCCCCAAGGGTCTGGGCTATTTGACTCTGTTGGTCTTTTAAAGTATTATTGGAAGAGCTGCATCCCTTTCTTCATGGCGAGTTGCCTTTTTTCTCTAGGAGAAGTTTCAATAACTCTGTCAAAAACTATCTGGTCCTCAAAGCTAAAAGTTTTGCCTGAATGTCCCTCTACAAGAGACCAAGTTGCAAATCTGCTACATATGCCAGAATTTGTTTTCGAGACATCATTTAATTCTATTGACTCCCCTGCCTTCAGTCTTTATGATGTAACAACTCTTCATATGATTCTTTAGAAATGACATTGACTAGTCAAAAAATGTAAAATCAGAACATTTTTTTTATTTTCAGAGAGTAATAAAATAATTTTAACTGTTATTTTTTTTTTTTTTGTCTTCTGAAACTTTAAATTCCAGCCAAACCAATTTGTTCTATTCTAGAATGTACTCTAAGACAATGTAGTATAAAAGATTTGGAGCCAAATGGACCTAAGTGAGAACCCTACCCATAGCCAGGAAATTATATGTGCAGGGAAGATCTGTACACTTATGATCCTCAGATTCTTCACTATTAAATGAAGACGTCAGTTTCTAGAAGCGATGCTTAGCTATGAGGGCATATCACCATCTATCTGAAGGCCTACTATATCACTTGTATACATGGTAAGTATGTAATTCATGTTTTTCTATTAATTCCCTTTACAAAACTCACTCCTTGACTACATAGTATCACAGTTATAAATTTTATTACTAGCCATCTCTGCTTTCTAGGAGGTAACAGCTACATAAACAATACATAAATAAAAGACATGACCAACCCTCTTAGGGAAAAATATCTTAATTACTACAAAGAACTGAGCACATATTTTAAATCAAAGACTTCATAAACTGAAGGCAAAGTTGACTGGTCTGTGATCCATGTAAGTGATCTAAGACAACAGCCCATGATAACTACATTTACATTTTTATACATGAAATATTGTGGCATTAGCAGTTCAGGCTACATTTGTTCAGGTACCCAAAATAAGATTAGATCCCCAATTATTACTGTGTACTCCATGTCTCCTATATTTACATCCAATCTCCAGGTCCACTAAAAATAATATGATAAAATTATTTTTAATGGCTGAAGGAATAATTCCACAAAAACAAGTATTCTAAAATTTCTTATACATCCTAGGAGATTGTAGTACAGAAATTAAATCACAGAACATTTATCAACTCTTATTGTAAATGTTCATTTCTTAAATTAAAATAACGTGGCTGACAAAAAAGAAATGAGATGTAAACCATTCAGATATTCTTGGCATATCTTACCTACTGGATGTTAAATGTGGGTAGATCTTATGAGATCTCTTCCATCATTTGTGTCTCTCATTATGTTACAAGAGTAAATAGGTCAGACAGATCTTACAGGCAGAGAATTAGAGAAATCTTCTCTAGATATATCCCAGCACAGAACTCTGCTTGTGTGAGCTCAAGGCTTTTCTCTCTGTGTTCTATACTCAGAACTCAGGTAACTAACTGCTCCCCAGCCAGCAGTTCCCTCTCTCTGCAATGAAGGATAAAAGTCAGAAAACTACTGAAGATTCTTATAGAAATGAGATTCCCTAAAATGTGAATGGAAAAGGAGGGGAAAATGTACTCAGAATATCCAAGACAATGATCTCATTCCTGAATTTTTGAAGAAGAGGGAACCGGTTGCCAAGACAACCAGTCTTGGGAAGAAGGAGCGGGGCAAGGAAATGGGAGACCTATGGATACTTCTGTTTTTATCTCTGTCCCTGGCAGGTTTTCATGGGGTCAAAGGCTGTTTGGAATGTGACCCCAGCTTTACAGAGGATGTTAGGACCTTGTTGGGAAACCTGGTACCTCAGGAAGTTCCTGAGAGAAATCAATTTCTGGAAAGGCACAATAAGGAGATTACCCATCTAAGCTCCAAGGTCTCCCACAAGGATAAAATGTTTCGGTTGTTGGGTGAGGGAAAATTGAGTCTTGAGAGATTGGGAGGTTAAAGGGGAAGGGAGATATGGGAGAAAACAAGGGTGTCCAATCTATATTCTTCAAGGATATGTTTATTGCCTACCCTACACATACTTTCTCCTTCCTATGTAGCTGTTCGAAACGTTTTCAAATTGAGAGTATGGCTGAAGGATGAACTTCATAGACTGGGCAATGAAACATGGAAAGGTAAGGCACTGTCTCACTGTCAAAGCTTTTATGGTACAAACAGGTAAGGAGGTCTGAGGATGCTTGACTAGGGAGAACAAAAGTACTCTGATCAGACTTCAATTCTGAAATAACCACCCTGATTGCTGGTTTCACTCCCATTTCTCTTTTAGGAGTCTTCATCACTCAAGGCAAGCTCCTGGCGGTCCACCAAAACTTGGAGAACAAACTGACACAAATACTAAAGAACTTCTCCGAAGTTGGTAATGAGACATTTCTACCTAAACAACACTGAAACTATGTCAGAGAGCAGTAACTATGGGGTGACGAGGGGAATGAACATCCAGGCTAAACAGGTTTAAGTGGAGCGAGAGTTGACTGGGAAGCAGGGATAAAATGGGCATTTATGTAGCACAGTGAGAGTGAGGCTAAGCTCATCAGATCTTTCTGATTCTCTTGTAGCTTGTTCAGAAGATTGCAGTGAGTACAGTACATGGGACGCCTAGAGGTTTCAGCCCATCTCCTTTCTCTGTTTGCTCTTTTCTCCCAATAGATAAACCTTGAGCCCAATTTGTAGAGCTGTAGAGGAAGTAACAATGACATCTGATGGCAAAACTAAGCTGATACAATTTTTACATGCCCCCCCACATTTTGAAGAACTGCGAACCTACCGCTCCAATGTGAGCTATGACATCATTGCTCCACTTCATCCACAGCCAAATATTTACTTCTTTAAGTTTTTAAAAATCTCCATTAGTAGAAAAAGGATTACGAGAAACGTAACTTAAGAGTTCTGGAAGTGCCCAAGATCTAATCTATGTTCATGAGCTAAGGAAAACCCATGCCATGACGCCTTTATGACTATATTTTTCTTTGCCAGTTGTAATTGAAGGTCCTATCCTTGATTGTTGGACCTGTCTTCGAATGACCACCCGGTGTTTCAAAGGAGACTATTGTCAAGGTGAAGTGGGTGGGAACAGGTCTCAAGGGACTAAATGGCCTGCTACCTTTTAATTTGAGTACTTTTAATAAAGCTCAGAGTAATGCTAAAACATGAAAAGGAAGCAAAACAAAAATAAAATGCCACGTAAAAGATTTATCAACCCAGTCACAAAAGAACAGACCAAATATGCAGTCACTGATAATTGGATACTAACCCCAGAAATCTCTGAACACCCCAGAAACAATTTACAGACAATATGACATTCAAGAAAAAAAGGCCAAAAAAAAAAAAAAAGAAATAGAAAAATCATTATGCTTAATTTTTACACACCAAGAAAACTTTGACTATTTCCAGGTTACATCTTGTTTTACATGTACTTTATGTTCATTGTAACTAGTAAGATTTTAATGCACACTATCAAACATTTAAAAAAAATCAAGTACGGACAAAAATGTATTCATATACTTTTATGCAAAAATACTTTTAAAATTTTATACATTTTATACAAATACATTTTATATTTGTTTTTTAAAATAAAATTGTTCAATTAAAAAAGTAAAAATAAATAAAAAAGATTTATCAACATGCATATCAACAATTAATGAACTTAATGTCAGTGCAGCAGGTATGAATGAGTACAGCTCTATGTTAGGCATCACTGAAGAAGTTATTATGCTAAAGGACAGCAAGTAAAAATTTTCTGGAGGGGTGTAACCCACGGAATCCAAGAATGATGATATCCGTTCTCTACAAAGTGTAAAGTAACAATTCCTCTCATTCCAAGCTCAATTTCTCTACTTCCTTTTATCTTCCAGATATGGAGCCAAGGAAGGCTGAAAATCAAGAGATTTCTCTTTATTTGATATTTATAGCAGAAGCTGTCATTTTGGCAAGTGCTCTGCTACTGTGAGTTTCTCCCCTCCAAGTATTTCTTTTCAAAAGATATTCATATTGTCCAAACTCCCTTCTCCCTAATGGAAAGGAGGAAGGAAAAAAAAAAAAAAAAAACACAGAAGCTGGATGGGAATGGCAGATCGAACACAGAGTAATCCAGAAGTAAAAAAAGAAATTACATAATTTGATTATTTTTTAAATATCACCTTTTAACTTGGATTATGGATTGTCCTTTCTCTACTCCAGATTCTATGTTTTTGTCTTACATCGGAGGAAAATGAAAGTAATACGAAGGAATTTGATGACATATTTGGAGAAGAAACTAGAAGAATTAGTGGAGAGGATATATAAAGATGATGAGAAAAATAATTTGGATTTCGGGAAATTACATTCACAGTCTCTAACAGGAAAGCCTGCAAGGACTGAGTATGAAATGCATCCTGGGACTTGAGTTCTTGGGTGTTCAGAAAAATCACAGCATCTTACAACTGGAATAAGGTTAGGGATTCTACATTCTTACTGACATCCAGAGACAATGGAAGAAATAAGCGGGGAAAATGATGTACCCTGAGTTATACAGAAAGAAAACTGCTACGCTGCAATACATACAAGAAACAATGCACCATGTGATAATAAAAATGTATTGTTACTCACTCTCATAAATGGCAGTAATAAGGCCACCTTCTATGTTTATAAATCTGAAATTTATTTTTATTATTACTTTTTATATGTACCTTCAGGTTTATTGTAGATGATTACCTAGATAACAGATATTGAATTCTTATCATAGTCTCATAAGCACTTATGTGTAAAATAAAGCCCGAAAATACATGTCCTGTGTAGCTGGGGTTTGTCCCTATCATTTCCTTCTGAATCCCTCTACCAAGACAAATTTATTTATTTTTCTCTTTTCATGAGTGTGTATGTTTTCACGTGTGTTTGATTCTCTCTCTCTCTCTCTGGGGGGCAAGGAGAGGCTAGGACTCTTCTGAGATTACTATTTCACATGTATCTTTGAGGTTTCTCAGTCAAGTCCATATGACTTGTCTTGCTAGGCAGGTGTCCCCAAGATCCTCTTTCTCAAATTTCCAAGGCAAGAATTACAGGAGACCTGTCACTCTCACCCAGTGAGAACTTCTTGGGTTCTGGGGGTCCAAACTCTGATCTACTCACTTTCACATTAGACACTTTATCGACTAAGCCATCTCCACAGCCCGGAAGTTGTTATTCCATGATATATTTTATTAAATATTATCATTAAATACATATTATCTTAATTATACCATTATATATTAATGTATATATAATTATAGAAATGTACATATAATTATGTAAGTATGTATATATAATTATACATATGTATATATTTACATATATAAAGCAAATTTATCTTACTAAACTTACAAAAATCACTGTTGTCTCATTAAAGCTGAATATATATATATGTGTATATATATATATATATATAGTACACACACACACATTATATATATATATATATATATATATATATATATATATATATATATATATATATATACTAGACATATGCAAACTAGGTCAGATTCCTTTGATGAGTGATCTATGTTTATTAAAACCACCAGAATAAAGACATAGTTATCATAGATTAATAAAAACTGTAATAGTGGATTATTGTCATAATCTACTCTTGATTATGTAACTAGTAATAGCAAAGCCACTACTAGAACATAAACCTTCTTAGCTCTAACAGCCATGAACTTTCCACCTTACCTTGCCTCCTTTTATCCTGTAAGCATGTTACAGAGAAGAAGCAAAAGGAAATAAATATGAAATCTTTTAATTGGGTAGTATGTATAGGTGTTTTGACCATAGATAGTGGATAGGTATGCAGTACTAGGCATGAATCCCTTTGTGTTGAGAAGGTCTGAAAACCAATTTGAGAGCTATTGTTTATCTGAAGGCTGTAAGTGCCACTACGGAACCTCTTAGAACATCCTGCAATTCTGGAAATGTTTGTATTTCGTAGGAATGCAGAGCCAGATAGGACAACTACTGGCTTTTCTCCTTTAGATGACTGGACACCTCATCCCTGAGAACAAACTCTCGTAGTTCCAGTATATTTCACTTACTGAAGGTGTCTACATTGAATTTACTTCCTACTGAGTCACCACAATTTAATTTTTAATATTGTTATTTATTCTTTGAGATTCTTTTTACAAGTAGACCATGATCACCCATTCCTCAACTCCTCCAGATGCACCAATTCTCCTACACTCCTCAACATTTTAACTGCACCCATGCCTTTTGGTACAAACCCATCAAGTCCAACTGATGCTGTTTATGGCGATTCACTTACCAGTGGCTACAGTCTTAGAGAAAGCCTTCTCCCTTTCTTCCAGTAGCTACTAATTGCCAAAACTTTGACTGGCGGTAGGTGTTCATGAGTCACTCCCCTTGTCAAGTTTGGATCTGGTCTGGTTTCAGCTTGCACATGTGTTGTGACACATCCTGAGGGTTAATATTTGCAGCTGTACTGCTTTTCCCAATAGATATTTTTCTTGTAATTATTCATTTTCTTTAGCTCTTACACTCTTTCTACCCATTCTTCTGACATTATATAAGAGCTTGGACTGGCAGGCAACATAAATGTTTGTGCTTATGATTGAAAATTCCACAGTATTTTCTCTGGACTTACCTATTTATGATTCCATGCATTAATGATCAGCAAATGGAAGATTCTCTGATGACAAATTATTCTTAAATCTAAAGGCATGAAAGTAAATCTTGTCTTGTTGTAGGTTTTGCCCCATTTAGTGCCAAATATGGGTTTGCAGAAAAGGTCCTGAAACCAATCAAAAGTGGTTGGTTACTCCAGTGATGGTATGCCACTATTGCAACTCTAAGCATGTCATGTCAAGTCAATCAGTATTATCACTCACAATGTTCAAAACTCAGTAATATTATTCTCCTGTAGCATCCATACAAACTTTCAGTACTATGAAAGTTATCCAGGAACAATGATGCTTCCAGGTTCAAACAACCTTGATTTCTCTATTTCTTCATTTCAAATATGTGGTATTTTCAGTTGCAAGCCCTAACTGTCATGCTATGGAGATTAATAGAAAACGTCATCATTTCTGTTGCTGCATTAGATCATCATGACCCAAAGAACATTGGAGAGAAAAGGGTTTAGGTTCCTTACACTTCTACAGTAACAGTTCATCAAGAGAAGTGAAGGCAGCAATGTAGAAACTGATTTAAAAGTCATAGAGAAGTACTTTTTACTGGATTTGTCTCCTTGGCTTATTCTGTCTGACTTTTTATGTCATTTAGGATTAGTTGTTTAGAAATGAATCATCACCAGTGGTTTGAGACTCTCACACCACTTATTAATGAAGAAAAGGTCTAACAGACTTGCCTATGGGCCATTATTGTTTAAAAGAGTCTTTTACACAAATGACTCTAGCTTGTTTGGGTTGACAAATAACTATCCCACACAAAGGAAAATTCCCTCTCATGTCAGGAAATAAAGAGCTTATCTGTAGGACCTCCTTAGTCAATATGTCCAAAAGAAGCAACAAATTCCTGGCCCTGGGATTTTGTGTTAGAATATGGTATTGTTAACTTCATTACAGGGTCTCTCTCTCTCTCTCTTCTCTCTCTCTCTCTCTCTCTCTCTCTCTCTCTCTCTCTCTCTCTCTCTCTCTCTCTCTCATCCCCTCTCTCTCTCTCACACACTCACAGTTTTCTATAGGTTTACCAATAAATGACCCAGAGGTGTTTAGGTGTTTAGTATTATTTTTCCCTGTTTATATTCTCTCCTCTGCTCTGCCCTTCACTCCTGGATACCAATATAGCACTTCCTGATCCATTATACTTAAAAAAAAATACCACTGCATTCTATTTTCTGTCTCTTGAAATACACCTCTGCTGTCCCTTACTAATTTCTTGAACAATGTGGTTATACCAAATGAAACATGCATGTATGACAATCCAAAGCTAACATCCATAAATGAGAGAAAACTTTTGAAATGTATCTTCCTGGATAGGGTTTAATTCACTCAGAGTGATGTTTTCCAGTTCCATCCATTTACTCAGGAGTTTCATAATGGGTGAGTCGTCCATCTGTTCTACTTACAGTAATTGACACTGATCATAAAACCAGAAGGTAAGCTTTGCCATTTTAGACGCACCATAGGAGGAGAGGACCATTGCTATTATTGTTGATAATATAATGAAATGAAGATCATCTAATTAAAATATTTGTTTATCTAGTAGAAGAGCTCTTGGAATACTTCTGTTTTTTATACATAAAGATGATACATGGTTAATTACAATTGTAACTGAAGCCTGATAAAATGGTCATAGCAAAAAAAATATGTAAAAACATACTTTCAACAACCTAAAACTTAACAAAAATCTCATGGCAACATACAAACAAAAAAATCATTTCATTGTTGGAACAATTATTATTGAAAGTTATTGTTTTCCTGATATCATTTCTGGGAGAAGCTTAGTAACATTTTTCCTCATGAAAGATACTTTGTTACAGTCTTCGGTCTCAGCCTGATGTTGACACACTTGCTACACCATTATTTCTGGTACTTTTAAATAGTTATTCTTATTTAAGTAATTATAGTTATTTAAATAATATTATTTTTATATTGGTCTAAAGGCAAGTCTGATAGGCATTTTCTTAAATAATGATTGGTGTGCGTAGTCTCAGACTAGTGGAGATGATTCACTCCTAGACAATTGATCCTGAATGACATAAAAAGGCAGGCTGAATAAGCCAAGGAGACATATCCCTTAAGAAACACTCCATTCTGAAGTTTGATTTAGTTTATACATTGCTACCTTCACTTCCTTTGAGGATGAACTGCTAATATGGAACTGTAGGGACACAAACCCCTTTTTTCCCACTTTTTTGGTCATGGTGTTTTATTACAATAATCAATAATATAAATATATTATCAAATGAATATTATTTACATGATATTATTATTAACATTACTCTGGAATACACTAATAACCACAAAAGCTACTTCTCTACATTCTATGCCTCAGTACTTGTGATGAAAGAATTGATACTACAGTATTTGGATGTATCTTTTAAATAATGGTTATTTGTGTCATTTTCTTTATTTTTATAAGACAGGGGACAGTTGTGCACTTTAAGGTTTATTCAGCAATAGTTGTGTGAAAATCTAGCAATTTATTTCTCTAGATATATTGTAAAAAATACAAATGAAAAGAACATGTTGACCCAGATAATTAAGATACTTAAAATTAATTGTTTTCAAGTATATTTGAATACATATACACATATACATTGCTAAATATAACATATTTATTTGTGTAATGTTATTTGTATGTATATTTTGCGGAGTAAACATTTGGTCATGTATAATTCACTGGTCTGATTTTTCCCTAAAAAAGATTGTTGCTTTCCCTCCCAGCATTCCTTAGGGCTGTCAACTGAAGAGGGCAACGAGAGTACGTGAGAATTTTTGGGTAGAGAAAAGGGCAGGAGGAGATTGTGTTGATATATTATAATCTCAAAACATGGTTGAAACAACGATATTATAAGTTCTTTGAACATAAAAATGAAAACTTACTGAGAAGAAAAAAGCAAACGTTGATTTAATATTAGATGCTGAATAACATCCCAAATGTTGGCTCTTTTTCTTGTGCCCCTCACAGAGTTCTTCGCCCATCTCTTCTCCACTTTGCCACTGAGGATGCAACCTCTCAGGCATCCCCATCCCTAGGGCATGAGGTCACTACAGGATTAGGTGCGTCCTCTCCCACTGAGAGGAGACATGGCAGTCCTCTACTACATATGTGCCGGTGGTGGAGATGGGTGGGGGAGCTCGGGCAGCACATGTATGTTCTCTGGTTGGTCACTTATGAAGAACTATTAATTACCATTCTTCTTATTCTTTTCCCTTCAACTGATAGAAAAAAAAAATGTTCCTTTTCCTGTCTTAGGTAAAGACTTTGTCCTGTGATATCTATGACCTGACCACTTCCTATATATAATGGCTTTTCTCTAATTTTCTCAATCGATAAAAGTTTCCAATGCTGTAGACATGTTATCACTAAACTCCCCTGTGCCAGTCTTTCAAAGCCCCGACATTTTCCCCTTCATGTGTGTTTCTGCATACAGCTTACTACAAGCTACGTTCTTCTTACTATTATGTGGAACTTGTTCTTTAATGTTGTAAAATATTTTCAGTAGCAATTTTCAAGCAATTGTCACCAGTAAAATTACTTATCAGTACTAATATTTGCCAGACCGCTGTTGGTTTCTATAGGAAAGTTTCTCGCATGTGATATACAAGGAAGCTTCTGTGCTTATTTTCATGTTTAAACCACATTTCTGCAATGTAGTGTGTTCTTTTAATTTTGGGGTTTGATTTTTGTTGTCTTTGTTTGTTTGTTTTGTGATTTGTTTTTCCCACTTACTTTTCAGCATGGGGTATGAGATAACTTATTTTTTTTTTGTTTTGTTTTGTTTTTTTTTCTGAGTTAATCCATGAGGGAGTGAAATTCACACTAGTGACTTTAGTTATCATGACAATTACTTCTAAAACGTCTGTTAAAGGAAGTGTTATTACATGTACCTGTGTATTTGTACATGTGTGTGTACAAACGTGGGTGTGTGTTATAGCTTATATAAGCACATCAGAGGAAAGCAGACATGAGGACATCAAAGGAACACTTACAAGATCCTCCCATTCTAACATGTGGGTCTGGGAAACCAATCATGTCAACAGGCTTGATTGTCTATTCACTGGGTCATCTAGGTGGCCAGAAACACTTTAATAAGTATTACATTAGTGCAGCTTCTTAAGTTTGGCTTTCCAACTGCTGCCAACTCCTTAACTTTTCTCTCTGCTTGTAATGTCTCCCAGACAGACGATGACAGTGTCAAATAGCTTAGGCATGAACTAAATTTCTTCTCATAGACATCAGATCTTATAGAAACTATTCAAATTCCATGTGTAAACAGGCCCATGAAGAGGATATATGCTGCATGTAGACTATAGACAAGATGCTTTATCAAATATTCGCTTTTTTCCCCAAGAATTAAAGTCATTTGTACAGAGGGTAATATTTTGTCTCCATGAGTTTACATAATTTCTCCCAAATGCTGTGAGGTCAAAGAGTGAAGTCCTGGTTAAATGCTCAATCCTTAAGTCTGTCCCTTAGCTGGAATGGATCTTATGGTTACTATACATTACCTACAATAAAGGAATCTCATCGAAGTCTGAACTTCTCTCCTTTAATTCATCCTAACTAGTTCTTAATTTAGGATTACTTTTTTCAGGAATATTTAATTTCCCTAGCTTTGCTACTGTGTCCTTTTTCTCTCAGCCCATATTAGGGGCTTTTTCATCAATCTGTGGGAGTCCAGCTTCTCCAGGAGGCAAAGTTTTATTTCCTTCAAAATTGCCCAATCCCAAAATACAAGTTCTTAATAACCCTCTGGCTTAAACATGCCATTGCTTTCTTCACTCAAAACCGAGAAATGCAAACTCTTTCAGACTCTTAATGGCTTAAAGTTTTCCAGCACGACTCACACATAATCTTACACTTACTCCATTGCCTTTCTAAACCTTCTCATCTACTCGGAGTTTGCTGAACATCTTACTTCAAAACATTTCTCACTTTGCTCTTTCTTGCCTGATTTCCCTGACAATCCTCTTCTGGCCTCAAAACTAATTAACTCAATCAGTAGAACATGCAGCCCTTGAAATTGTAATCCTCCTGCCTGCCTCAATCATCCATGTAGAATAGCTGGAATTACCACTAGAAACTTTGCTGAGATTTTTACATAGAATGAATCACCACAATTTTCCGGATCGTCTATGATTCTCAAGCCTCCACTTATTGCTTTTCATAGACAACTGCTTTTACTGGTTTGCACATTACACTGGACAGGAACTCCTAAGGAAAAGGAACTACCATGTGCTGATTTTAACATAAAGTATTTTAGAATTTTGTCTTCCTTTAAATACCATTTGAGGCAGATATTTCTTTTCTGAACCATCATATTGATGGTTGGTTCTTCAAGTAAAGCTATTAACATTGCCAATTTTATTTACTTATTAAAAGTTAAGTGTTATTATGTAAGTATTAATATCTAACTCTAAAATTGTCAGAAATCAGCTTAGTCATAAATGTATCTATACTTAAATGTCCTAAAAGTACCTGCTCCAGACTGAAAGAAAATTAATCTATACATAATAAATAAAAGCCTTGATTAACGGTGCAATATGGAGACAAATACCCTGCGGATATTCATATGATTGCATATATTTTGCCCTGTTTCCCACTGGAATAGCTATTTTAAAATTGCTAGCTAGCATTGTCCAAGAAGTTCCAGTTTTGGGGTGTTCGAAAATGACAAACCTTAGGAAGTTAGTTCAAACTTAAAGTACCATGTTCCTGAATTAATCATGCAGGCAGCATAGTTGAAGTATATCTGGGGAACTCCTTACCAACTACTCGCATACGTCACGTAGACTCTAACACCAACATGTCTTTCTGTAAATTGTGCCAGAAACCTAAAAAGACCAAAACCTTTTAGGGTAAATGGGAATGTGGTAAATGTTCTACATTTGTTTATTTATCTAAAGGCAGACATTTTATTTTACAGGTCTGCAAAATTAATCTCTGATCACGGCCAGGTATTCTGTTTCTAGAAATCAAAAAGTGGTAACACAGAAGAGGGCTTTTTGGAGCTGCCTACTGGTGTTAAAACACAATTGCCTCTAGTTTTCTTAACTTCAAATGATATGAAAATAGATTTAATTCCAAACTAACAGGACAGTTACAGTGAAAATCAGAATAACTGAAGTATCTGGAGAAGTGAAGGCACTTTACAGTCCTCTTAACCCCAGGTGTCTGTCTGCGGTGAGTTCTTGATTTTGCATCCCTAAGTCTGGGTCTGAGAAATCTGCAGAGTGATTTTACACTTGTATGCACAACTTTCCCTGAATGAGGAAATGCATAAGACTATCTCCAATCAAAGGCACTGATAGCAGGTAGGCACATTTGTCTAGTATCCACTTTAGGCTGGGTTAGGACTTTCTGTGAGGGATTACTCTGAAAACACTTGAAGCCTTTTCCTAATGAGGCTTCATCAGTCTCCCAAGGAGACAGCCCTTACTGCTTCTGCTCAAATCACTAATAGGCATAGGCTCTCCAGGATGCAGGACCCATGTCCCCTTTCATCCAGTCTCTTTATCTTACTAATGGTGTCACAAAAATATTCCACTGCAGTCTCAAGTGAGCACAACACTTTCCGGTTTAATGTTTGGCCCTTTGGAAATGTGTGAACAATACTTTCAAGTCAACAAGCATCACTTATTAGACCGTGTGTTGTGCGACTGAAAACCCCAATCTGGGCATTGAAAATAGCCCAGAGCGATTTTTTATTTGGAGGATCAAAAAGTAGTCTACATGGGATTGTTGGACAGTGCTTATTAAAATATTCCAAATATGGCCAGATAGAACTATATTGGCCTGAGAAAAATGCAAGAAAAAGTTCTCCATTATCTTAGAATTCTCTAAGATACCAGTGATTATTATTTTCCTTGACTTGCTTTAGTACTGTAGGGAAAAGGCTATTTTAATTAAACATAATGGTAAGAATTCCATGACAAACATAATGTAGCAGTTTATTCTGAATTATCCAGTGAATTAAATTTAGTTCACTATTTTCATATAAAGTAAATTTTAGAATCACAGTCACCCTAAGTGACTGCTTCATTTAATCTTCACTCTAGAAAATAGAATTGGAGTTAGAATTATTTTGCCCTATAATTCTATGACTCTTATTTTACGGAGTATTTTGATAAAACCCCCTTCATATGTATGTAATATCTTTTAAAGCTGTGGAAAACTGAAAGATTATATAAAACCAATACCATTTTTAAAAATTCAAATTGGCAATAATTGCAAAAGACGCTGTGATTGTGGTTTATTGGATAGGGTGACCTGGTGCAGTTTTGCTTCTGGGCTGAATCTGAACGCAGGCATCACATGTTTTGGCCTGACAGCAGGCCAGCGAGCATTAGATATTTTGCTCTCTTGCTTTAATGTGTGTCTGTTCTCACATCTATCTATGCTTTGCAACTATTCCATGTTTTTGTTTGTTTATCTTACATTTTTTAATCAGGCAAAGATGTTTATTTCAACACCAAAGACTGGCAAAGATGTAGGGGACTAGAATTGTTATTCATTGCTGAAGGCTGTATGAAATGTGATAAGTAATTTGGGGGCTGATTAGAAGTTTTGTTACAAAGTGAGGATGCTGTCATTATACAAACCAGCAGCTTTAATCCTTGCCATTTGCCCCAATGAATTGAAAACATGGCTACAAAATGATCTTGTCATGAAAATATGGGCTCCGTGGGTCAGACAGTTCTCATATATTCATATCCCTGAACGTTTCCTTTGAGACAGAGTTTCATTCTGTAGCCCAGGATAGCCTGGAATTTACTGTGTCACAAGCTAGCCTGAAACTTGCAGTAACCTTACAGGTTTTTAATCACATCTATATCTTGTCTTGGTACCAGTAGGATATGTCTATGAAGGTTCCCTGTATGTTGTACCCCTTATGTTCTAGTTTTTCTTTTATTTGACATTCTCTGAATTTATACTTCAGATGTTATCCCCTTTCCTCCAAGCCTCTCCCCCTCCCCCGTCCATTGTCTCCTTGAAGGTGCTCCCTCTTCCCACCACCCTGTCCTGCCTCAGCGCCTTGCCATTCCCCTACACTGTGAAAATGAGCCACTCCTCTCATTGATGCCAGACAATGCTGTCCTCTGCTGCATGTGCACCTGGAGTCACGGGTCTCTCCATGTGTGCTCATTGGTTGGTGTTTTACATGTTAAATAACACTGTTCAACAGAGATACAAGATGAGATATCTCTATAATTTTAAATTCATTATATACCTTTAAATAGCTACATTAAGGATAATAGAAGGCCAAAGCTAGATTTGTAGATTTGCTTATGAATCTACCTACCTCCCTACATCTACAGGTAGATATAGATCTATATCCATCTATGCTTGCATAGCTTTTGCCTGAATGCATGTATGTGTACTACATAAATGAAGATGTCATTGGAATTCAAAAAAGTGTCACATTTACCTCAACTGGTTTTATGGTATCTTACATAGGTGAACAGAACCCTGGTCCTATGCAATAAGAGTTGGGTGCTTTAATAACTGAGATATCTTTATAAACAAAAGCAAAATTATAAGACATTTTAATATAAATAAATTAATGACATCTTAGTATATAATATATGCAAAAGCATAGACTATTTCATTTATTTATCTTCAAAATTCTATTTATATTTTTCTTATTTTTTAACATTACAATATGATAATTGATCTGCATTTAGGTACAATAAAATATATAGCTGAAAATTAAATCTGAATCTGTTCCACACTTAGTTTTCCAATCATTACAATTACCATGAACTTTTAAAACATAAATTTAATACTTGTGGGCATATAACACAATAGTAGATGCTTAGGTAGGACATAAAACGTATTACCAACTTACCAAAAAGACTCAGTCCCTAGCAAGCATACAAACACAAAAACAAACACTGAAACACATACACACATATATAAAAATATACACAGTCACACACATACACTTCTTTTTCAATAAAAATATATTTTTTAAAAAATACTGACTTCTTAAAGGCAAAGACATTTGACTCATCTTTCCAATTAATTGTATTGCATGTGCCTAGTAATTATATGTGGGCAGTAACTTAGCAGAGTGGGAACAGGTTTCAAAGGCTCATCTCTCTGCTTCAGGCTTTTAAACATCAGACGACTTTTAATTACCAGGTCTAGTTATTCAAGTCTGTAACTAGTCCTATAGACAGCTTCCACAAAATATATTATAATCAAATCAATCTGCCAGCATGTACATGTATTAAAATCTAAAATCCAAGACAATAACGACAATGAGACATGTAGTTCAAGAAACTGCACAATATTCAATTCATACAGAGAGGGTCCCTGAAAACACATCGTGAAAGACTGGTTTGTGGAAATGGAACACAAGTGGATAATTGAGATATATAAGCAACATTAGGTAATATTTATTGTTATCAGCCTAATGAGTCTATTGCAAAATCAGTAAATTTTAGAGTCAACCATCATGTTATTCTCACTTGTGATGACATTCGGGGCTTTTCTCCTTAACTGCTGAACACAGTAAGTGGATAATCTCTGAGCTGATATATTCATAACCTTAAGAAGGAGAAGGAATGAGGGGTTTTTTTGTCCTGTTGTGTTTTGCTGTATTGTGCTGTTTTGATTTTGCAATGTTGGGTGAGGGGGAGTAGCCAGAGATATTTGCATAATATAGTTATATTTATTTCTTCATTTGGAATTTTTCAGTGATAGAATAATTTACCATAAGCTTACAGACTATGAGAATGTGTTCCTTTATAATAACAATTAACAAATGAGAAACAATCAAATTTGATGAAATCATTTAAAATCTTAATTCAAATTCATTACTTTAACTTTTTATTAAAAATTCTAAGACATTGTAATTATAAATTTATGTATTTATGCCGTATATGTCATAAATTTTAAAGAAAATGGGGTATACATGGAATGGCTTGGGGAAGGGTAAGAAGGAAAATGATATAAGTATATTTTACTTTTTAAACACATTTAAGAAAACTATGCATTAACGCATGTTAATTTCAAGTCATCCTAAGCAAATTTCCAGAACATCATGGTCACATATGATGACTAGATTTTATTTTGGACAGCACAAAACTAAATTCACGGTGGACTTTTGCCGTGGTTTGATGAACATATGTCATTTGGTCATATGAACAGAAACACAAGACCAGGTGTCAAAATAAATTTTAACACTGCCTTCTAAGTAAAAGCTAAAGAAACCTGAAATTCCTTATAAAGGCAGCACAGCCTGGCCTACGGAGTCTTAGGATCTTGGGAATAGGCTTTCTACATCCATACAGCACTGACAGTTAAATATCTGTGATCATAGTTTAAACTGGTCCTTGAAATTAGTTCACATAATTACCTGTCAGTGGAATATATTGTTGGCTACAGTTTTTTTTTCAAAACTTTTTTTTTTTAAATTTAAAGTCTTCAGAGAACACTTAGAAAACAGACTGAAATATTGGCAGGACCCAATGAGTGAAAAAATACTCATTTCTGCTTCACCCTTTCTTCCATTCAAACAGACAAATTTCCCCGTGTTGGAAACACAGCATCATTAATTGTTGTGACTTAGAGAATAGTCTTATCTGAAGCAGGGTTCAGTGAGACATTCCATACAGTGCGGTCATATTTATAAAATGAGTATATTCGTAAGCTGATGTGTTGTTATACACTGCTGTGTTTGTCTCTGTGATCTTCTTTTCCTTGTTCAATGGTGCAAATCAAGTTTACAACCACAGTTTGTTATCTAATGCATTGCATGATTAATGGGAAAGCTCATCTTTAATCAGTTGTCGATTTTTTTCCCAAAGAGTCTTCTCGCCCTAAGCACAATATCATCATAGGCTTAACTTTTTACAATAGTTTTTTTTTTTTTTTTTTTGTTTTTTGCCTGCATTCCTTTCTATTATTTTTAACAAAAGAGCTGTCATGTGAATAGTGCTAATAGATTTAATAAATCATCCTGTGATGCCTCTGCATTTCAAAGGACCTATTTGTTTAGCGCTGCAAGAGAGCTTTGTGTTTTGAATTAACAATAACTGTTGGAAAAATGATAACTCTAGTATATTACTTGCTTTGTAATAAGTCAAAAGATATCTGTCCTTTTCCTCAGTATAAGAGAATATTTACTTTTCTACTTGATTTTACTATTCCTATTATATTTAGCATTACTTGTGTGTTCTCCTTGATACTTTATATAAAGGGTTGATATCTTATTAATTATAGAATAAAACGTAGCAAAAATACTTTTAAGTAATAGCCACTTTATGATAACACACAAATTCCAAAAACAAATAATTGTTATACCAGGACTTCATTATCAGTCTTCATCAGTGAGAACCAATGTAAGCTACAGTGGTATCAAATATTACATATCCTCTCAAAATATCATAATGACTTCTTTATTCTAACATATATTAGCTATATTGTATTTTTTCTACAAAGAGAAATATGTAATGTGAGATTAAAGGAAACAAACAACTACCACAACAAAAACAAAAACAAAAAACCTACAGACACCGACTAGTTTCTCTACATAATGAGAAGAGTGAGGTTGACCATGCCAGAGTCCATTCCAGAGCAAGTAATTTTGAATCAATGGTAAAACCAGTTTGGCATCTAGTGTCAAAACGATGGAATTCTCACCTGCAGAACAATACCCATGCTCAAAAGCTCTGCTTTATGGACTCACACATAAGGGCCTTCTTCAACAGCTATATAATTCCAGAGATACTGTCACTGGTTGGCATGCACTAGACAATTAGAAAGTACCAAATTAAACATATCAATCAGGAGTATGAGAACATTGGCAAAGCCCAGCAATATTGATGCTAGCAGTAACTTATCTACTGGTGTGTGGGGAAATTCACTGTATTTTATTTTGAACTATACATTACATACATACATACATACATACATACATACATACATACATACACAGTTTTCATAGAGGATTTGATTCAACTTTTGTGTTTCCAGATTTCAGTGCTTGCTTTTCGACTGGAAGAACTTCTTATCTTTAATAATGTGATCAAATTTTGGGTTTTTAGCTATAGTCAAATACTAAAAAGCCCCTGTTGAATTTTAATATTGCATAGACAATTGAAATTTCCCATTGACCAAAGGATAAGTATTTATTTGACTCTTGTTCTTTACTTTTCACTTTTGGTTAGGGCTAAAAGCTCACTCATTATGAATCTGTTATGACATCTGTTGAAATACCTTCCTAAGGAACCTAGTAACCAACTAAAATTTAAAAAAGTATACATAGATAAATATAGATTGTATCATTTCTTTCATTGACATGTGTCTTGAACTGAATATGTTTCACTGAGAAATTTCAAATAGCATTGGTTTCTCCCAGCTGTAAATGTGTACTTTCTGAATTGCTAATGAAAGATTAACAGCACTGTCTACCAACCAGCCAGCTTACTTGCATATGTGTGTCATAGGAGGAAGAAGGACTATGTTGCCTAAAAATTATGAAATTTATAGCATAAACATTTATATCAAGGCATAGATTAAAAGGCAAAGATCACAGCAAGCTCATGTCCTGAGTATCATAAGGTAATGTGTAGCCTTCATATTACAAGCTCCATTGGTTCATTCCAGGGATCCTAAAAGCATGATTCTTTTAAAAGCCTCCATCTGGGCTAGAAGGAAAATTAGAACATCAATTTTCTGCTATGTCCTGCCGTATCTACTGCTAGTTCCAAATTGAGCAATACACTTGAATTCTGTCTCCAAAGAAACTTTTTGTTCCCAAGTACTATAGTTTCTTTTCCATAATGTCCAGGGGGATTGAATATGGGGACAACCTAGCAGCTCCCGGGTGTACTTTCGTTCCACAGACAGGACAGACAGGTGGCTGTGGCTCAGTAAGGGATTCCAAGTGAGCTTAGAGCAGCTTAGAGCAGTTTCTTTCAAATAAGGACCTCCATTGTTTATTACTCATGCTCTTGATTAGAGCTAAAAATATTTTTAAAAGAAGAAAAGGAGATGCATGGAACGTTCCTTTCTGAGTAGAAATCAAGTGTATTTAGTATGCAAGAGAACTGAGAAGTGGAAAGTGGGCAGCCCAGGGGAGTACCAGTGCCTCCTCAGAACAATTGCTTTACCAAAAACTCATCTCCTCAGAAGTCTGGAAACCAAGCCTCCTGCTAGCTTATCAGACTCAGAGTGAGACTGCACAGCTTCTTCAGTACTTGAGGCCCTAATTGATTCCTGTCCACTCTGTGCCCATCCAAACTCTTCATCTTACACAGGAGCAGCATCGTTAATGTGCTGATCCCACAGATGTGTTTGAGGAAATATGTTAGTCAGCACACATTTTGGTCCTTTAGGAAGCTCTTCTACTTCTGCTGCTGTTTTGCTGTGGCTTAGAATTACTACGTACTTTCTGGTATAGAGCCTTGAATATTCTTGTCAAAAGAAACAGTGCTGAGATTCTTCTTTGGGATTTTTTTGTTTGTTTATTTATTTGTTTGTTTGTTTACTGAGATAGAATCAGGCTTTGTAGCTCTGGCAGCCTTTGCATAAATTGGAATCTTCCAATCTCAGACTCCAGTGTACATCTGCCATAGGGACTGCTTTTGTTGCATGGAGAATGGAGAAGCACTAGTGCAGGACTTTTGGCTATAAATCACGTTTGTATGTGTGTGTGTGTGTGTGTGTGTGTGTGTGTGTGTGTGTTCTCTACCATTCACCCAAACTTTGTGATATATAATTGATTATGACTCCAATACTTGAGAAAATCAAAGCTCTGATAGTGTAGTAACTTATTATGAAGCTCATATGTGACTGTTACTTTGCAATGATATGTGGTACTAAATGTTAGTAGAGGCACATTTTATGTCTTTCTATAATTACAGAGAGAAAGCAAGTTCAGTATTCTAGCCTCTGGCTAGTCTTCATTGTTTGATTCCTACATAGTAATAGTAGTGTTGATACACACACACACACACACACACACACACACACACACACACACATATATATATATATATATGATCCACAATTATTCTGCTGCTGGTGACTTCAAATGATAACTAAGAAACAATAAACCCACTATACAAGTACAAAAAGAGTATGTCCTACTCAGACAGCACAAAGGTGCAGTGCATTTTCCTGCTTCTTAAAGGAGGAGTCCATTTGGTGGGAAAAGGGAAGAATGCTAAAGGGGAGGTAATAATAACCCCCATCATAAGCCGAGCCACTTACTCTGAATTCAGAGGCTCTAGCTAGTTCAAACAACTAATAAAGAGAATGAGAGGAAAATAATTTGCGGCAATTTTGCAAAAGAGGAGAAATAAAACTTTACTTTACAAATAGTCCTGGCTGAGCATCAAGCCAAGCAAGAAGTGCAGCCGGGGCGGATGGTAATGTGATTACGCTGGTAATGATATGCATTAGGTACATTATGGGAAACAATAATGCTCCCTACCAAACGCACTCAATCCACTTATTGATTTTTCTTAATGTTAAAAGCACCACTCTAAAACCAAAAAGAGATATCCTTTATTTATTCCCTTTCTCTTTCAGTTTCCAAGTCCATAGATCCTTAGATGCAGAGCCGTATAGCAAGATAATGGAGTAATGTATATCTAATGTGACACCTACTGGGCTGGGCTAATGTTTCAGATAGAAACTGTTAGGAACTGCTTGGGGGCGGGGAGTCATATATAAACAAGAAAAGAAAATCTAACCTCAACCTTGCTTTCTTTTTGTTTGTTGTAGTTTTCTAAAACAGCTTTGCAAAGGAAGCATTTTTTTTCAGTACATTGGTAACTTATTAATTATATGCCTAGTGCCACCCTCTGCATCCTTGTTAACATTTTTTTTCTCCCAGGATGCATGTGCAATCTATTCAGGTTTTCAGTGCATTGTTACTGTAGCAGGAGAAAGTCACTTTCTCCTTGGCTCTGACTCCAGTCTTTAACATTTACTATTGAAATGACATTCCCTTGTATGTATGTACAACACACACACACACACACACACACACACACACACACACACACATACACACACACACACACACACACACACACACACACCAATGAGAGAGAGAGAGAGAGAGAGAACTATTCCATCTCATTCGACCCATAATTTCTTTTCTGAACACCTTGCAAAACCTGGACCATGTATTTCTAACAAATGTCAGAAGAAAATTTGGTAAATAGAAAACATGGCAAATCTTAATTCTACTTCATTTCACACAATAATTTTATAGTCTTCATTAAATATTATTTCAAGCTGTGTTTGTCAAACTAAGGATTAAGGAAAATAATAGTCTGGTGTCAAAAGTTCTGTATACCATTCATCAGTTCTTTCAGAAAAGGCAATCAAAGTATTTTCCCTACCCTTCTGGCTGGTCCCACATACTTCATTCATCTCATTCCTCCAATCACTTCTTTTTTTGTAACTTCAGAGGAGAATAAAAAGCATTTATTCTTGTCATTTTCACTTGGCCAATTTCATTTAAGCTACCCCCAGAGGATCTGAAACAGCATGTCCTGAGTAACAGAAATAGAAACATCTCAACTGTTTCTTCGACTTAACCAAAGGACACCAAACGTACACAGCTCTGATGAAGTTTTCAGACCATTGACAGTGCTCAATCAGAGGTGAAAGTCAGCCAGCATCACCAAAGCGACTGCTATGACTCCTTCTCTTAGCATTTCAAAACTAGTTATTAACGAAGAAAAAAAAGTTTCCATTTTAAAGATCTTTTTTCTCAACAAACTTTTTTACTTGGCATACAACCTGCTTGACTTAAATCATTTAGGAATAAAAAGTATTTGTCCTGCTCTATTAAAGCACACAGAAATAGGAATAATTCTGATTTTCTAAATACCTTTAGGCCCAATTCAAAGGATTTCTCCCAAATATATTGAAGAGTTTAAGTTTTTACATCCTTAGATTAAGTTTCTGTGTTTCTCAATTAACTGATAATAATTTCCCATCTCAGTTATGAGTCTCTGAAAGTGACAATATTCAGACATCTTATATCAGGGATTTTCTATGGAGAGTTGTGTGCATGTGTGCGTGTGTGCGTGTGTGCATGTGTGCGTGTGTGTGTGCATGTGTGTGTTCTTTCACTTAAAAATAAAAGATTTATATTCAAAAAATTTTCTGTATTCTCCATCTTATCAAGAAGAAATTTAAAACCACTTAATTATAGACACACGGTAACAAAAGGAGCACAGCTGTGAAACACATTTGCCTAGGATTTTGAAGAACATGTGTTGAGTTGTGTAAATATTAAGTTCTCACAGAGCTCTGCAAGTCTATATTATATACTAAGTGTAAAGAGTAAAAATTATTTTCAGAGCACTTCTAAAATAATGATGGTATGTATCGTGTCTAATTTTTTCTTTGCCAAAATAGTATTGGCCAAATCAATATGTGAAATATTTACAGAATTTGTGCTTATATGTTGTAAAAGCTCTCTACATGAGGTAAAAACGATGATCTTTTCTATGATCAGATAAAATCAATTCTAATGTGTTAAAAGTAATTGTTTTAAAGTTGACCATATAGCTCATGCCAAGCTAGATGAACTGAGTTTGATCTCTAGAATTTTCATGATGAAAGGAGAGAAACTGTTTCCTAGCTTCTGTTCTGATGTTTATCCTGTGGCAAATGCATGCATGCCCTTCCTCTCTCCTTCTCTTTTTCCTTCTCGCCCCTCTTCCTCCCCCTTCCCCTCTCCCTCTTCCCCTGCATAACACACTCACACATAAAGAGATAGATGAATAACAGATTAAGCTTACTATAAAACTGGCATGACTCATCTAGTTACACATAATATCCAACTATCAAATTATGTTTATTATAGGCATCCAATAATTGCTAGTTTAGTTACTATAAAATTCTTGTAGGTATTTAAAATATATTTAGTATTTATTTCTGATGTTTTGATAAAATTTAATTTTACAAGCATTACAGATACTTTTAACCATATCTCGACCCATAAAAATTGGAGTATTTTAAAAACCCATTATTCTGGATTATATAAAGACTAAATAGTATATACACGCTATTTTCAAAGATGGATGCTACATATTAGGTGCACAGAAATTACAATGTCAGTTCTGTTCTTTAATTTTCACAATTACTAAGAGAAAGAAATTGCTATCACCTCTTACCGAAAACTAAGGAAGGAAAATGCACAAATCGCCAGTTGACTCCCTCTTGTCAAGAGAGTGGAGAACAACGGGAAGCTCTGTACAATGTTCCAGCAAAATTTAATCACTTATTTAATTCTTTTGCTACAGTTTCTGGGAAAGGAGTAACCATGAGGCTTATGTTTCTAATGAGATGAAAATAATTTCATCCACCATGTGGCAATAAATCAAACTAAACCATTTAAAGTATGAAATGCAAGTGAAGAGAGTGGTGGACATTTGACTTAGGAGTAGTAGGTGTGGCTGTGAAGTCACACTTGAGGGGAGAGCTGGAAGAAGTAAGGGGTCAGGTATGTTGGAATCTGGGATTTTGCTGTAAGAGTTTTGAATGTTCTAGAAATAGTGACGGATCTGATGCTGTAGTCCTCCCTACCCCCTTGTTCTCAAATATTGCTGTGCTCCTCAGAGAACACTGTTCTCTCTGCTTCCTCTCACAGAGACTCTTGCCAGATACGTTTCCTTCCTTAGGTTCTACCATTAATTAGTGGATCCTCTCGGTGTATCCGTAGTAATAACTGAAGATGCGGAGTCTACATTACCCTTTCAAATCTTCTACTCGTCCATTATCACAGCAAAGATGTGGTCAGTGACATTTCTGGGATGAGAAAATGGAAGCCCCGAGGCATTGGTTTGGTTATAGTAGCTGCAGTGCCGGGACCGAATATGGTTCATTTGGGAATTCTAATTCTTTGTAGTCTGCGGCTTCTGCTGCACAACCCTACTACTCAATGTGCTCTTCAGATAAAGCTCCATTTAGAATCTTCACTGAGAGTGAACATGAAATGCTCAGAGCTATGGCACCTCCCAAAGTAACCAAATGCGGTTAAATGCAATGGATGTGAAGCACTGTGTATTAAGATTCTGAGAAGAGAAAGAAGACAAACTACTAGATAAGATCTTAATAGAAAATATTCACATACTTAAATATGTACACCATTTATACTTATAGGTCAGATATGGTTTGTTTCACATGCATGTAGGAAAGACACGATCAGGTACAGAGATGTGGCAGAAATGTTAAAAATAAGCAAAAATGACTTCTATTTCTAATACATCGAGTATTCTCCAAATAAAACACTCACAATCCTGCATTGTGTACAATGTTCTCATGAACCCTGACAGTGCAGCCTCAGTGCACCTTTCTGTTTGGGTGTTACCAGATGAACCACACAACTAGGAATGCGAAATAAAATTTCCTCTGCAACATTAACTTAAGGTTAGAAGAGTTCGATGAAAAACGTGAACTAGCAAGAATTCCCACAAATACTTTCTGTACAGTCAGAAATGATTCAAGTAGTTTTTTTTTTTTCAAAGCAGGAAACATCTACATGCTGTCCAGCTATCATACTTAATTAAATTTGTAAGGGTCACATCAGAGGTAAAGAATATTATCTACACAAGTAATGCAACCAGAATACTAATGCATACAAAGGGGTTTTAGGTGACCTTTCTGCTTTGCCCTTCTTATCGACATTATTTGTCAGAATAAAAATATCAAGCTAAGCAGATCTACTAACTCATAACCCTTGTTTAAGCCTAATTGGAATGTGTCATAAATTTATCCATTACTGTGGACAATAAGCATTTATATCGAGGTTTCATCCATCTGTTCTTATTCAAATAGAGGAGGATATTGTTTGTATACAGGAAGAAAATGCATCCCAAGGAAATGCATCTTTGCCATGTGCTCACTGCAATTAATACTCTAAGTGCCATAATTCCAGGGTAGTTCGAAACTGCGGGCTGGAGTTATTGATGTGAATATTACAATTAGCAACTATAAAAGGCTTATCGAAATTCACCACTGTACTCTGGTGATTCACTTAAGCAGGCTGTCCTTTTATGACAGCATCTTCCTGTCAAGCTGTGGCTTTACACAAGCTGATGTTTCATGTTTACAGCTCAGGTTCTCCCATGGACTATCATGATTTTCTAATGAATAGAATAAACTTATTTATATCTTGAGATTGTCAACATTTGCCAACAGATTATTAATAAGTCTTCTATATTGCTTGATTTCTTAATCAGAAAGTCAATGACAAAAAGAACATGCAGCACTGGAAATGTATGGACCAGTTGCAAACCCCCAAACCCTACAAATTAACATGGAAACATGCAAATGCTCGAACATTCTGAGCTTCAGTTTCTTCAATACGCATATGGTCAGAATGTTGTCTATAGCGTTTTAGTTTTGATGCTTTAAATGATGCAAAACCCCTAAAATGGATGACTGTTTGATAAATAGCAGTTTATATAATCTTTCCAGCATATAAAATATACTATGATTTAATGAATGAGATATGTGTGTGTGCCACTTATGGTTTCTATGACTGTGATCAAATCCCATGACCACAGTCCAAAAGAACATGAGGACAAAGAGATAATTTTGCCCATCATACTGCATCAGCAAAGGAAATCATGACAGGAACTCTAGGCAAGAACCTGGAGGTAATAACTGAGGCGGAATCCATGGAGAAATGCTGCTTAGCATCTTCTGTACCCCCTGAACTACCTGCTAAGTGGGGTACCACTCACAGTGTTCTGAATCCTTCCTTATCAACTATCAATTAACAAAAGATTACAAAATATGTTTTAAATTTTTATTAGACACTCTCTGTATTTACATTTGAAATGTTATCTCCTTTGCCCACCCCTGCTAGCTCCCTTCCCCCTCCCCCTCTCCTTGTGTTCACAAAGGTGCACTAGATCCCAATCACCCTCTCCACCTCAGTGCCTTGGCATTCCCCTGCATTGGGAAAAGATTCTATATATTTACTGAAAGGTAGAACCTTTTTCAAAATTACAAGTAAGTTCAGAAAAGACAATATTATTCATGGATAGACTTCTGTTTAAGTCTCTTCCTTCAGCTACTGTGTGAGCTACTATAAACACATAAACCTGGTAAAGGATGAGGTATGGCCATGTGCGTGCGTGTGTGTGTGTGTGTGTGTGTGTGTGTGTGTGTGTGTGTGTGTTTGTCAGTGTATGTTTGTGTGTGTTTATGTGTGTGTGTATTTGTGTGTCTCTGTATGTTTGTATGTGTCTGTGTGCATGTGTTTATGTGTGTGTGTATTTGTGTGTGTCTGAATGTTTGTATGTGTCTGTGTGCATGTGTTTGTGTGTGTGTGTTTGTGTGTGTATATGTTTGTGTGTGTGTGTGTGTGTGTGTGTGTGTGTGTGTGTGTGTGTAATATAGTGTGGTATGTCTATTCTACCTGATATAAAAAAGATAAAGTTGCCAGGGGAAGAACACGTCCTTGCTCATAAGCTTTGGGTACAGAAAGTGACTGTTTCATTACACTAGCAATTGTCATTTCAAAGCCCTGTCTTTGGTTTCTTAAGGCTCTGCTAGCTTTGAGATATAACTAGATGGAGATCATTCTGCTGTGACCAAGTTACATCTCAATACAGAACTCTCATTTTTCATGTCTCTTGCTTAAAACAAACAGCCAGCTCTGGAGAAAGGCTTGTGTTTGGCTGATTTGCACGTAGACAATATCAGTGGCATTTTTTGAAATGAATCCAGCAGTTCTCAAAGGACTCACATCTTAATGTTTTATCTGCAAAGAACATTTCAAAACCTCATGATCTTGGAGATGACTAGATTTTATCATTCCAGGCAGGCTAATATGCTTTACAACATAGGATTAAGAAACAACTTCTGGGGACTCCATTATTTTCTTCTGAATATTTTACCTAATAGCTACATTTGTGCCTTTTTCCATAAACTTTCCTGCAGAAGAATTTTATACTCAGCAAATAAAATGTCAAAAGCAGCACATTATCTGAGCTAATAATTCACATGTAATCAGCACTGCATAAAAATAACACTTGGGAAGTAATCAAATTGCAAGTTTATTTTCGTCTCCTAGTACCCATTTAAAATTTATCCAGTGGGGAAAGCAATTCCTTTTACGTATCTGTAATGGAGAGATCTACAATAGCTTTGTTACAAATCCCTGCCTCAATTTAGTCATTAGATATATGCAATCCACTTGTCAACCTTTTCAGTCATTTACTTCCTCTGGATTTGAAGTCAGTCTGTGGCTAATACTTGGCCTTAAGGGAAAGCACAATGTACTCCTCACATTTATTTCAGCTCAGACTTTCCATTTTTTCCTCAAATAATTTTCCCTCCCCCTCAGAAGCATGGCGGGGAAGAGGACAGATGTCAGAGGAGAGTGCCTGCTTTTCCTGGTCCAGAGAGATGATGTCAGGACTTGGATTTGACTCTACAAAGTTCCCTAGAACCTTCCAAGTTCCAGAGTTTATTTCGGTGTCTCGGTCACTCCTTCATCCTTAGCTCTAGTTCTAAAGCTGTCTGTGCCTTTCCTTCTCCGAGGTCCCCTGACAGTCTCCAAACACAAAGCAAAACAATCCAACCTAACACATAAGGACGGACTTGGTTAGATTGATAACATATTTTTATTTAAACAGGAGATATATTTATTCCATATGACAACAGTCTTTGTTCTTCTGAAGCTATTTTAATGCCAAGTTTCTTACTTACCTATGTGTATCATTAAACTACATGAAATTATGAAACATGCATAAAAATACTGATATTCTGGAATTTTAGAAAATAACAGACACAAGCACCACAATGTTCATAGCAGCCCTATTTATAATAGCCAGAAGCTGGAAAGAACCCAGATGTCCTTCAGTAGATGAATGGATACAAAAATTGTGGTATATTTACATACTGGAGTACTACTCAGCTATCAGAAACAATGGCTTTATGAAATTCTTAAGAAAATGGATGCATCTAGAGAATATCATCCTGAGTGAGATATCCAGTCACAAAAGAACAGATATAATATGATGTCACTGATGATTGGATACTAACCCCAGAAAGCTCTGAATACCCAAGAAACAACTCACAGGGCATATGAAGCTCAGAAAAAAAAAAAGAAAGGTCAAAAAGTGAAAGCCTTAGTCCTTCTTAGGGAAAAAAATTGTGTAAATCACCCTCTCAGAGTGTGGCAATCTGGATCTTAAACCATTAATGATCCAAGAGCCTTGTGGCAATTTTTGGTATTCAAAAATCATTGTTTAATGTATACACACCAAGAAAACTCGGACTGTTTCCATGTTACATTTTGTTATACATGTACTTTATGCTTATGATAACTAGTAAGATTTCAATGCATGCTATCAAACCTCCAAAAGAATTAAGTACTGAAATAAAAAATATAGTCATATAGTCTTATGGCAAAATGCCTTTAAAACTCTGTACATGTATCTCTTTTTTAAAAATAAAGTTGTAAGAGAATAAAAAGAAAATAACATGTTTTAAATAAAATTTGAAGTATCATTTAGAGTTTTTATTATTCTTTAGGTTATAGGCTACTTCATAAAGAAGTCTGGCTAGAACCATGTTTTAAGTAAATAAAATAATAAAGTAAACTAGCTAACCTCAAAACTTTTGAAGCAATTTCTTACATTACCTGATATTTATAAATAATATACCATTTCTACTCTTTGGCGCTAAGAACAGAATCACAAAATTTCCAAAAGAGAAGCATCTAATTTGGTATTGAATATTCTCTGCAGTGTCCACGGCAAACCACAATAGTATAGTGCATGCTGTTGAGCAGGACTTTTAATAGTAAGCATTCCTTTTTGATTGCTAACTTTAGAAAAATCTTCCAAGCTCATTAGGCTAAATTTCATCAAATCAAAAAGAGAAGTCACCATCTTTCTCGGGATGGCAGAAGTCTTCAGAGATAGTACCCATCAAACTCAGTTTAAAATCGGAATATAATATATGCCCAATAATTATGATATATCTTTACTATCTTATTTAAATGTGTGAACAGAAGTAATTATTTGAATAAACCCTGTGTAAAAGCTAAGAGGTATGCAATAATAAATACATTAATTAGCTGTCTAGTTATGATAATAGTTTGTTTTGTCTGGTGATCTTGAGCAACAGGCATGTGATTTTGAAATGAGATAATTTGGATGTACAATACATTTACTGCAGCATAAAGATTAATAATATGAAAGAAATGTTTATTTTATGTTACACAAAGCTAGCTGTTTTCTTTGATAATTTTTCCAGGGTTTCAATGATACTAAATGCATTTTTTAAATAGCAAAAGTCTAACATTTTAAGGAGAACTTTAGGAATAGAAGTTGAAAACTGTAGTGTAATAAGGTAGGTTATCACTGGAACCTTGAGAGTCTGTGCAAACTACCATAGAATTGTAAAATACAGACACAGAGATACAGTTCCTCCCCACACACATACACAATGAACACAAAACAAAAAAAAAAATAAAGTAAATTTTTGATCTTGGGTCTTAAATCCGAATTGTGAAAATTGATAATTTTCAAAATGCTGTTTTGTCAGGTATGCTGGACAGGTCACTTTCAAATCCTTCAGGGAAATAATGAAAATGTTCCTTTTCTAATGGCTTTATTTTATCTTTAAAAACCAATCGTGGCTGGTGTTAAACACATGTGAGTTAAGGTTCTAGCACTGATATGCTTCTGCTTGTCCGCATAAACAAGTGGTACAACATCCAAATGAACAAAAATTAAACTCCTACAAACTTGAAAACATTCAAAAACAACAATCTTATTTATCTTGTGGAAGCAAGTAAAAAAACTGACATAGCATTTAACAGAAAAGACATCAGGAAATTTCCGTAAGAGAGCAAGAGTGCAGGACCTAAATATAGCAGCAGGCCTAGAATTTGAAATATGAATTTGGGCAATGAATTGATCGCTTGTGGTGGAATGACAGGCAGGCCAAGCAGACGACCTTGGGAGTGGGTCACATAGAAGATGAGAATAAACAGAATGGGAGGATAAATCTCCCATTTCATCCCTTCAGCTGGAACACTGCCTAACAGGATTATCTTTTTACCATGTCGGTGAGACTATCTCTGACTCCATTTAAATCATGTTTCTGTTGGCTTCATCTTCCATTTCAACTGTAAGCACCATGTTTACTCAGGTGTTCATCAGCCAGCCTAAACCATAAGATTCCTGTACACAGGATCTTCCTGTTTTATTGACTATTGTTATATGACCTTCATTATGTTTATATATGGACACATGATTTCTGAATGGTAATGAGTCATGGTACAGGTTATGAAGTTGAAGGGATCTCAAGAAGGGAAATGAGGATAGGCATGCGGTCACCTCCTTCACTCTTTTTCTAAGTCTCACTACTCATTCAAAGGTAAAAAAGCAAAGCCAGGTGTGATAGCACACAGCTTTTGACCCCGGCACTTGGGAGTTAGAAGCAGGTGGACCTCTCTGAGTTCAATGATAGCCTGGTCTACATAGAAAGTTCCAGTACAGTTGAGATATACTACAGAGAGAATCATGTCAAAAAACCAGCAGGCAAAGAAAAAAATTAGGTCTGACATTTCTAACACACACACACACACACACACACACACACACACACACACACACACACACATCCTTAATTGATTATAAATGGAAAAAAAACTGCACTAACCCTTCACTCAGTTCCAACCCTCTAGTGTCCTGGGTGTTCCTGAAATTCCACTTCTCCATGTCACCCACCGTTTGCCATCACCGGGCACCATTCGTTGCATGGCACCTGAAATCTTAACACTTCATGTCAATCAGCAGCTCACATTCTCAGGGTTCTACCATAATTCCTCTGCTTTCCATCCCTTTACAATATATATTATGAACAACATTATTATGGTATCATTTAGTATATATCCTTTATTTCATTATTCACTACGACATAAGAATCCCCACAACATGAAGTAAGTTTTTTTTTCACCTTCTTTTTCCCAGCTTCAAAGAGAATTAGCAACACCTATTTGATATAAGTTAATATTTTGTGGGATAAATATTGTCAGTGTTTTATTTCCATATGGAAATGATTTTATCTTGTCTCAATGTCTTCGATAAAACTAGATAATTCTACTAACATATCACCATACTGAGAAATAGAATAAGGTCAATAATATTTAGAAAAAGTTATGAATATCCAAAAACCTAAAATTAAATTTATTGCTACTTACCTGGACCCTCATGCAAATCATCCATCCATAGGCGAAATGAAAATTGCAAGAGGAAATAGTGAAAAATCTCTACCCATCAACATGCTTTCTTACAAAAGATGGTGAAGATGGATGTGATGAAATGTATATTATAGAGTATTACACTTTTCATGAATAAATGACCATTGTCTCATGCAGAGATAATAACTAAGCCATTCTAATAATGTTTTTATGCTTAAAAAACCTACATTCTATAAAATTGATTATAGCCACAAAGTACCTATATTTTTGTCCATTTGTTCTTTCTCTGCAAACCCTCTGACAAAAAGGTCCATTTGTCTTGTGGCAAACCATGGATTTGCAAGAAGGAACAGTTATTTTTGTGAGATCAATCCCAACCTGCTTTTCACAGAAATCACACTTAAACCTCCCATCTGCCCCGAGCTCTGCAGAGGGATTTCAGCTGTGAAGCTCCATCAAAACTGATGTCTGTTTTGGAACCATCGGGTCCCCATTTGCAATGGCAGAGGTGACCTAACAGCACACTCTGTTGAGCAGCAGGGAGGGTTTTGCCAATGCTGTCCTCTGTATCACCACTGATACCTACTCACTGTTGTATTCTGTGTTCAGAAACAGCAGGAAAGGAGCCTGGTGCCCTCACAGTGGATGCTGGAAATCTCTAGCAGAGTTCAGTTAGCATTCTACTATGTACAGTATAAATTCAAGTTATTGCAGGCACTTGGCGACTGGAGCTCAGAAAGCTGCCTTTTCAAAGGCGTCTCAGGTGACCTAGGCTTGACTTTGGTGTCACTTCTGCTATTGTTAGTGCTAAGAGATTCTATCATTAATATTGTCTTAGTTATTAAATATACATATATGTATACATGCATTTTACATATGTATATATGCATTTTTATTAAGAAAATTAGGTGCTATTGGCAGTAATTTAAAAAGTGTCTATCAGAAAAAAATTTACTCATTAAAGAAATGGTGAACTTCCAGTCATTGACCTAATCTATATGGAACATTTATTTTAGTGCATAATAAAGGACATTTCAAACATCTATTTTATGATGTCCAAGAACACTTTGAACATAGAAATACAACCATTTTTTTTAATTCTGCAGTAATTTTGAAGCTTTGCAGCCTTAGGAAATTACTTAACCCCTCTTTGTCAGCTTTTTGTACCATAAAAAGAGGAAACTGTCAAAATGGAATCTCTATACTGAAGAGTTTGGGCATTAGGTATTATGACCATATTGAAATCGTAATAAATAACAACGGTTTTTGAGTGGTTTATGAAAACGCTATATTGCATTTTAATGTGTATATTCAAAACACAAATGAATGTAAGTGTGTGTACTTATAAGTGAACATATGCAAACAGGAAGCATGAGAAACTCATGATTAAAAGTATATTATTTTGTATTATGATAGGGTTTCAAATATATTGAAATATTAAAAATATGTCAATGAAAACCTGTTTTATGCCCTTAAAAGTAAAGACAAGATATTGAAATCTTAAAGAAAATTTTTTACAATAATATGAAATTTGTTTATTCCTTAGTTAAAAAATTATTAAGATTTTTTAAAATTCCTGTTTGTATCTGCTTTTGTCTATTCTGAACGACCACAGAATTAGTTTCTAGCAATGGGTTTTAAAGGGAAAGTGCTTCCTAATACGTATCCATGGTAAATATTCACCTTGAAAAATCAGTCATTCCAAATTCTTTCCACTAAGTCTAGCTTAATTTCTCACCCTCGATCCTGGAAAGCATGACCCACACCTATGTGCTCCTGTTGACACTGATTTCCCAAGAAGCAATCCTAAGAAACCAAGCATCCCCAACAGAGTTTGAACTGTAGTTAGGAACTCAGCCAGGCTGGTGCACTTAAGCCTTCTGACAGAAGCAAGCAGTCCTGGCCATGGCACTGGCTACCCTTCTGTAATTGCCTCGGTGCTGGTTGCTTTTCTGTGTTTGTCTTTCAACAGAAGGGGATATAATGCAATGGCTTTAAAAATGAAAGACCTTCTGATTTACACATGAAAAACCATCTTATGTGGTAGCTCCTTGGGGCTGGCTGCAGAGCTCTGTGTATACAGTGCATTTAAGGGCTTAGATCTCTCTGCACCTGCTGTGGCACTACAGACCCCTAACAGTTTGAAGCCTGTTAGAGCAGGAGACTTTTCAGGCCCTGTCTACAGGATGCCAATACAGAGCTGGTCAGTCCAATTCATTTGATGAGGAGAGGAACAAAAAAAAAAAAAAAAAAAAAAAAAAAAAAAAAAAAAAAAAAACGCAATCATTCCACTTGGGGGAAAATTCATCAAGCCATTTCTTTAGTGGTGCAGGCACAAACTGGTTTACCTTCATTTTCCATTTTGCCACCTGTTCTGTGGGAGTTGTGTAGTCTCAGCCCCGGGCTCATCATTTTTTTGTTATGGTTTGGGGTTGTGTTTTTTGTCCTTTTTTTTTTCTAATCACACAAAATGCATTACTGAATAAAGTTTCCAGTCTGAAAGCTGCCATCTGCTCCACCTCAGAGAAGAGATTTAGAAGATGCTACTGGTGTCAACCCACGGAGCCCTTGGGCAGCTTTTCCCAGTGAAAGATGCCATTCGTACTGGTTGCACTTTCTCTGTGACTGCCCTTAAGACAAAGTATTTTGTGCATTACTGTTTATAATGGGGATGTAGTGTTACTGAGCTGATAAAAAGACAGTAGCCATTATCCAGTTAATATAGTTATTAACTAGAGTTAAATTGGTTCGATAAACTGGAGGCAACAGGGAGCAAACTCTCAGAAACTCTTTTGCCACCCACAAGCTTCCATAGAGTTTAGGCATAATGAGCTAAATGGTGTACAAAAATGCAGAATTTATCAGTAATACATCATGTCACCCATTTGCATTTTATTTTTTAGCTTCTCTGTGACCTACTAGAATTCATACCTATCTTGGAAGGCTCCTCTGCACTCTTCTTACTGGTAGCAGGCCCTTAGAGTGAGGATGCTATCCTTTTATGCTAATATGTAATAAAGCTCTGATGTTGTTTAATAAAGGGTACACATATATCTTTATCAATGCTTCATAAGTAGATCATATTGCATAGTACTATTTAATATTTGGGTAATAGGCTTATATATTGTATTACTTATCTAAATTTTATTTAGTTATGGATTCCACAAGAACCAGCATTCATTTCTATTATGTTTTTAGTCTAATAATTTTTACAGATATTTCTCTGTATGCTTCTGTCATATTTTCATGAAAGAAGAGATTAATTTGAATTATTAAATGAATTATCATCGAACTTAGAGTTTACATGGATTGCAATGAAATACTTGTACAGACTCTGCAATAAACATACTAGGAATTTCCAGGAAGGTTGTCTGTTCTAAAAGCTTAGGGGTTAAAGCAGTAAGACTTCAGAAGATCAGTAAATGTCCAAATCCGCTTCACATTTATAAGATTCAAAGAAACAATATATTGCAGAATTTCTCAATCCTAAGACACAATTGATAAAATTATTAGTTGCCTCAAATTATAGTCTTATGTGTTTTATTTTAAATATGCTGGTTTATAGGAGGATAAAAATTTGTGTACACTTAAATGCAGAGAAATCTGTGCAAGAAAAAGAAGGAATGTAGGGAAACTTCAAGCATTTTTAGTACCCACTGGTATACAAGACAAGTAACAGAAAAAAAATAAGAAAAAGAACCTTAACTAGCAATTGGAGAGATTTAACTGAGGCATAAAGAAGAGAATTTTTAGCAGTAGGGAATTGTTAAGTGTTAGAATGGGTCACATAGGGAAGAATAAATTTTCTCGTTAAACGCAGAATTTAATTTGTCTAGAACATTTACGTGCAGTCCTGCCAGCAGTGAGATGCTGAATTCTCAGTGTCTTGCTGCATAATTAACAATTCATATTAGCAAAGCTAGAAAATAACTCACCACTATAAGCACCAAACATTCATTAAACATGAGAAATGCTTAAAATAGGCAGCTTAAAGACTAAAACCCTGCTTTCAGTGAGCATTCTTTGCCTCAAATATGGGAGGCAAAGTAACACTGGTTTGCTCAAATTCTGGAGTACCTCCATAGCACCTTAAACAAAAAAGAAACTTAATCCTGCACCCCTTTCCCCTCACCCTTCTTTTTCCTTCCAAGTCCCTCCTGCCCTCTACCTTCCTTGAGTACTTTGTTTCCCCTTCTAAGAAGAACTGAAACATCCACATTTTGATCTCCCTTCATGAGCTTCATATGGTCTATATATTGGGTATATATAAACATGTGTGTGTGTGTGTGTGTGTATGTGTGTGTGTGTGTGTGTGTGTGTGTATGTGTGTGTGTGTGTGTGTGTGTGTGTGTGTGTGTGTGTATGAGATTCCACCTCATACTAGTCAGAATGGCTAAAATTAAAACTCAGATGCCAGCAGATGTGGAGAAAGAAGAACATTCCTTCATTGTTGGTGGGTACAAGCACTCAGGAAATCAGTCTGGTGGTTCTTTAGAAAATGGTACAAAGTACTCTCTAAGGACCCAGCTATACAGCTCCTGGCCATATACCAAAAGATGTTCTAACATATAACAAGAACACATGCTTCATTATGTCCATAGCAGCCTTATTTATAATAGCCGGAATCTGTAAAGAACCCAGATGTCTTCAACAGAGGAATGGATACAGAAATTAAGGTACATTTACACAATGGATTACTACTCAACTATTAAAAACAATAACTTCATAAAATTCTTGGCCAAATGGATGGAACTAGAAACTATCATCCTGAGTGAGGTAGGGCAATCAAACAACCAACCCAACTAACTAACCAAACAGAAAACCCCATGGTATGCAGTCACTGATAGATGGATATTAGCCCAAAAGCTTGTGTGTGTGTGTGTGTGTGTGTGTGTGTATGTATATGTATGTATGTATGCCCCCTATCTGATGCAGAATCTTTCTGGTAATGATCTTTTGCCAATCTGTTGGTTTCTGTTTTGTGCTATTGGCAGTGTTCTTTGCCTTACAGAAGCTTCGCAATATTATGGAGTCCCATTTGTCAGTTCTTGATCTCAAATGGGGATGATATATAGAGGTCAGGATTTTGCACAGATGTGTGTAGCAATGGGGGATGGGGAACAGGGAGTAACCATCAGCAAGTCCCAGATGCCAGGAAAACAAGAGGCTCTCTGGGCCCAACAGGGTGATATTAAATGAAATGTTTAGCAAAGGCATGGGGCAGGGGAGAACCTGTGGAGATCATATTCAGAGGTCAGACAAGGCCACTGGATAGGGAATAGGTCCACTCACCCTGTGCAAAATTTTAAGCCAGAATTGCTCTTGTCTTAAAGAAAATACAGAGATAAAGAGTAGCATAGAGAGTGAAAGAAAGGTCATCCAGAGACTGCCTCACCTGGGGATCCATCGCATGTGCAGCCACCAAATCAAGTCACTATTGCTGATGCCAAGAAGTGCTTGCTGACAGGAGCCTGATGTGGATGTCTCCTGAGGGACTCTGCCAGAACCTGTCAAATACAGAAGGAGATACTCACAGCCAACCATTGGGATGAGTACTAAGACACCAGTGGAGGTGTTTGTGAAAGTACTCAAGACGCTGAAGATGTTTGCAGCCCCTTAGGAAGAACATTTCCACAATCATTCTTCCTGTTTCCATATTAAAACGTTTGTAGCCGGATACTAGATGCATTTCTATTATCTCAACCTCTCCTTTATCACCTCATGTTTTTAATCATAAAATTTATAATTCTATATAAATTTTACTTCTCTGAGTAATTTTTGGTTCAGAGCCTGCTCCCTCTCACTTTCATTAGCACATTTTTCTTATCTTTAATTATAGAAATATATATATATATATATATATATATATATATATATATATATATATAATTAACACTAATTATATATGATGCTAGGATGCTCTCCTCTCTCTAGTGCATGAACTATATTGTACCTGGGCTTTTCTTTGTTGCTGAGTTTTTCTATCATATTGCCATTTACCCACATTTCCAGGGACACGTGTTCTCTCACATTAACGAGAAACTAACAAACAACTCTAGAACCTTGTGCATTGAAGAAAGCCAAGAATTCATTGCCTATGCTGTAAGAAAATGGAGCATGAAACCAGATTCTCATCAGAAGTCATACAACTGTCTAATCACAACATTGGGCATCTGTCATGTAGGAATCAGGCAGAGGAGTGGCTTATTTGCACCCTCAAATATGCAGCATTCATCAAAGCTTTGTGCCTTATAAAAGCTTGTCTTCTAATTCTCTTTAAAGCCCTGATTCAAAGGTCCCTGACAGATCAGTTTCCTCACAAAACAGTTTTAATCTCTTGTGACCATGATGGAAATGGCTGCTTTGCTATAAGAGCAAGAAAACATGTGACAACTGTAACTGCTTCTTAAAAAAAAAAAACAAACAAACAAACAAAAAAAAAAAAACAATTAACTTTATGTTTTCTCCCTGAAGTTACCCTTTCACAGGAAGCAATGCTTCAAATCTATGAAAACCTGAGGGACTTCCCATGGTTCAGTGAGGACAATGTGAACATGTCACTGTGACTTTCTCCTCCATAGGCACCTATGTTCCTTCCACTTCTCTGCCAACTCAATTACTCCTCAGATTGTATCACCTCTTCATTGCAGTTGATTTCATTTGTCCTTGTGCTCTATCTCTAATCCATTCCCTTTCATTTTTATCGAGTCTCGGGAGAAATGGCATGGCATGAATGCACAAAGCTTAAGGAAACACTTCCACTTTCTGTTTGTGACTCTTCACAAACAACAAGGACTGTAGCCAGAGTGTGAAATGCCCAGCTCTGGATCTCAGAGTTAAGAGAAACTTCTATGTATGATGTATAACCTAGAGTATTCCTTATAGACAGGAAATGGCAGAGGGGATAGAAGCTATGGAAATAATTACTGTTGTCCTACTAAGAAGAAACAGCAGCAAATAGAAAAAAAAAAAAAAAAAAACCCTTGACCTACAAGAATGTCAACTACCCAGATGCAGATGAGTCCCAGCAAGGAGAAAGCAAAGTGAAAGATTCAAGAAAAGGCAAGGAGACAACACAGAATTCATTAGCATTTACAATGTTCTCTTCAGTCTGGGTTCAAGGACAAGGGAAAATTCAGTTACTGAGGCAGCATATGGTCCAAATAAAAAAAATTATGAAAATAATAAAATAAAAAGATCAGGAGGAAAAAATAATTCCCAGAAAAACCTGTAGAAAAGGCTTCGTACTCTAGGAGAGAAGCAAAATTAAAGACAATATTAAAAAAATTAAGACCCACAAATTTTAACTATGCAAAGGTTAAATCTACTTGATTTTTGAAAAAATTGCAAAAGATATCATTATAAGAGCCAGCAAGAGATTTCATAATATGCAATGGTCTATACATGAAAAATATCTATGTATTAATTTAAATCATATTGTTACTACTTTAATATTACAAAAAAAGTTCCACTTCAAAATCTTTAACAGAAAGCATAGACCCAAGAAATGGACTTCATAAAACATATTATATTTCCTGTTGGTGGTAATTCAGAACATTTTTAAAATCAAAATTACCTTATGAAAGGAGGCTTTTTTAAAAATAGAGTTTGTAAAACCTTACATACTAATTTGCTCTTCACATGACTAATATTTTAACTGCATGTTATATTATAGGCATGAATATTCAAAATGTTATCAAGAACAACAACCAAACCAATATGTGATTTGAAAGAGAAAAGCATAAAATTTAGATTTTCTATTAAGCCAGGTGTTGTCTTCAAATAAATAAATAATTTGAAATATAGTTTGCAAATAGGCATTAGATATTGCTATAAATTTCTTCATAGTACGTACAGATAATGTAACAGTTTATATTATACACAAGAAGATCTGAACTTTAAAATGGAAAATTTGGGCATTGCAATACATGGAATAGCTTTGTAATTCAAAAATTATCTCACATAAATACACTCAATCATGTGACTAAGCACTTACCCAGGTGAAAGAAGGAACCAAGCAGAACCAATTATGTCACAGCATACTTCCTGGTACTCTGGCTTTTCCAACATCTCTTTCTTCTATTCTACCTTGTTTAGCAGGAGTATAGATGCAGGACTTTAGATGACAATGAATCTATTAATACTGGAATCCTCATGTCCATTGATCTTTGTTATGTGTCTAGTTTTCTGCAACTGTCCATTTGCTGCAAAGAGAAACCTATCTGATAAGGAGCGATAGCTATATAAAAGTGTGGTTATAAGAATAATATTATAATGTAGTTATGGATTATAATAGACTATTAAAGTGGCCATAGTAGATGCTCTTCTAGGATCATGACCTCTGTAGTCACAGGCAGTTTTGCTGGGTGTCTAATGCCAGCAGTAATTTCTTTCCTATTGAGTAGGACAATAACCTGTAAGTCCAATTAGAGATATTGGTCATCACCACCATGTTAATGTCATTTATTGGACATTTACAGATAACTATCCTTTCTGGTCATTTATGTGCTTTATATGTATCACAAATGTCTAGGATTATTAATTTCTTCCTTCCATTGGCAGGTTGCATAAGGATATCTGGAACTATGAAACTATGAAAACTAAACAACAGGAAGGATGTATCTCCTTTAGACACAGCTTGACTTATCAGAACCCTGTGTCCTGAATATGCATTACCTTCAGCTTCTATGGAACAACCAAAAGCAAGAGCAGTAGCTTCCGCTGTTCAGGGAGTCCCTTGGACTACCTGACTAACCATGGGAAAGGGAATTTCCCATGGGTGGCAGTGGCATTTTTTCCACCTATGGTTCTTGAGATGGGTCAGCATAAATATCTGTGTATTATATGTGTGCCTGCTGCTTTTAGAGGCTAGAAGAGAAAATGCAATGGACCTGGAGTTGCAGATGCTTGAAAGCTACCATATGTGTGCTGGGTGCTGGAAATTAGTGCCAGGTTCTTGGAAGAACACCCAGTGTTGGACCACAAAAGGCACCCTGGATCCTGGCCGAGAGAGGTTGAAGCCATGGGAATCCTAAATCATGGTAGTTGTTTCCCTAAAACCTCCCGTGTAACTAGGCTGCAGTCACTAGCCATAACCCTCCATAGATTACTGACCAGCAGTCACATAGGGCAAAGCCCCCAGACCCTCCTCCACAGATGAGGACTTCACCACAAGTCACATAGGCTCAAGACAGACCAGTCACTTAGAACCTGGACCATACTCTCAAATATTTAATGAGGTTTTCCCAAGCTTCCAGGCCAAGCCAATAGAAAGTACCTGCAATCAGACCATGACCCATCCCAAAACTGTATATAAGAGTCTTATCCAGAAGGAATTAAGTTTTGCAGGAATCACTCCATCATCTGAGAGCTTCTGTCATAAGAGCTGTAACACTGCACTACCGGGAAAGAGATCTGCTCTCCTGATATCGCTGCTAGAAGCTTACCTTCACCCCTCACTGCCTAGGCAGTCTCCTGCTTTCTCAGCCCTGACCGAAATCCTGGAATATCCGAAGCGGCAGCAGTGGAAATGTAGGCAGGGCAGCACCAGCAGTGGAGGCAGCAGAAGCAGTTCTCCCTCCCTGCCCGAGTTCTCTCCCCTTCATCTGAACCCACGCACCTACCTGGAACAGAGATCTCTGTCGAAAGCCTCCAGTAAGAAGGCTCATAACTCAGCGCTCTTAACTATGACTCATATTTGCAGTCCTTTGTTTTTTCGATGCCATTTCTTTGGACATCCAGAGATGTGGTCCCATAGACTCCCAATATTACTGGCTATTGCCATTGCTTGGTTGTGCTCTAGAACTAAGATATATAATCTCTGTTACTGAAGATACCACATACATGTATCATAGCATTCTGATACCTATTAGACAATTTCAAGCCTAGTGGATAACGTTGATTGTATCGGAAGGTACATCTTAACAGAGAAGAAAATCAATCGTAACCATGTGTGAACCCTTTGAACTGCAATAATTAACAGCCAAACAAAGATATACCTACTCATGCTATAATGATATGAATGTTATATATCTATTAGACTTAAGACTTGATCTACAAGATGGAACCCATGTCTGTCTCTATTATCAGAAAAAAGAACACATTATTTTACAACTAATGTTCAGCAAAATGAGCATAGAATGAAATGAACCTTAATCGCTTATTATTATACTCCTAGATTAGTGCATCTTTCAACACTCATCAGAGTCACTTCTTTCTACAGGAGATAATATTTAACATAGTGGCTCAAAACTGCTCAATATGCAGAGGGTAAGAGACAGTAGCATTATTATCTCTAAATGGCACACCTATCTTATGCCATGAATGAAAATTACATAGCAGGTTGTTAATATCAGGTTACTATCAACTGTGTATTATGGTAATGCTGTAGTAATAACTCACATAATCTGGTGTGGTGGTAACTTAGTGATGAGAGGAGTATCTGAATAATATAAATAACTACACATTAAAAGCATCAATGGATTATACGAAAGGTAGAGGGAAATGAACCTTCTAAACACAAAATATTAAAACTAACATTAAATTCGGAAAAGAGGATTTGCCCAAGAATAAATATTTAATACATATTTCTGTTGAGACACAAAGAATATTTAAAGAGGGTCAAGAATATATTAAGTTTTGCTTGGGAATCTTTAGGGTGCATATTAACCAAAACTCAGCTGTGGCCGGTTTCTCAGAATGGCTTCAATAATTTCACCCACAGAGAGAAGTGAGTTCCTCACGTTTGCAAACAGTATGTCACATTTCATTATTCACTCACTCATTTTATCCTTTTTATCAGAAGCAAAAAATGTTTGGTTACTAATCAGCTTTCGGTGAACTTGTATAGCACAGAAGTATCTACTTACTTTGGACTTTAATTTTAGACAAAATTCTAAAAAATAAATATAATTTAAAGATATTTAGTTTGTGTTAACTAAATTGAAGTGACCTTAGTGACATGGAAAAGGGTGGGAAAAGTCACTGTGGGAATCCATTACTATTTTAGACCCATAAAAGTTTAAGTGCTTGTTAATAGAAATACCATATTTAAAGATGGATATGAGTCTAACCTTCAGGAAAAGACTTTCATCAAGGAATATGTAGCTAAAAGGCATTAATGTATAGACAGTGTTTGAATACATGTGCTATATCAACTTACATTATAAATCTTTCCTTCACAAATCTAAATGTCACATTTTAATTATCACAAAAATGCTTCTTAGAGTGTCAGTTCATTTATTGAAATAACAAAGGAATACAGGTGAACTTTGAATGACAGTTGCCAACGTTATTAAGAAGAGGCAGTCACATAAACCCTCTATGGCAAGAGCAAGAAGACAGTGGAAGAATAGCAGACTGGAGAGCGTAGTCCATGATTCAGTAAAATAGTAGGAAATCTAATATCACACACACACACATAAACACACACACACACACACACACACACACACACACACACTAGCTTTAATTCTAGATTAAAAACTTTTTCAGGAAGTATGCTTTAAGAGAAGAATGTGATGTAAAGAGAGCAACACTTGAACCCTTAAAAGAATATGAAAACTATAGCCATCAAAAACTTTCTTGCAAAATTCCCAGTTTTAAAGAAAACAAAACAAAACTTAGGCCATTGTTATCAAGACAAGTCTTTTATTCTCTCTCCCTCCCTCTCTCTCTCTCTCTCTCTCTCTCTCTCTCTCTCTCTCTCTCTCTCTCTCTCTCTCTCTCTCTCTCTCTTGAGATGGCACTATGACACAAACTATATTGATTATTGTGTTTAAGAAAGAAATGGGCGAGACGTCAAAAATTGAAAGCTCTTAACAATATTGAATTCAGACCATAAAATCTTTGTGGGATTTTATTGCAAAGACAAATGGTTATATCTACCTGAGTGATTTGTGGGATCCAAATCTATACAATAAAAGGAAATTGCTGATTCTTTATTCCTGCTGTGGAATCACATAAATAAGAGGTTCTGCTTCTCAGTCCACAATAGAAATAGTACTTTGACCAGAAACGTTGAGTGAAAATGAGCATACAGGTGAAGGAATTTTAAAGTGAAAGATACGTGGACCAATAAATAGCAATGAAATTAGTAATAAAACACTGAATCAATGAGACAAGGAATAAGTGACATTCCTGTATAAATATACATTTTTAAAAAGTACAGGTCTCTGATATGCACAGCAAGAGTAAACAGGAATAGATAGATTTTTTTTCAAACATGAACAAACTTTGAAATATGTAATACCTGTGATAAAGATATCCAACATAGGCAACGTTTTTAAAAACTGTATAAAGTGTCTACAAACTTCTATTGCTCTTGTTAAAATGAAAACCATTTTCTCTAATGTCAAATGAATCTATAGAAAAATAGCTAAGCAAGGCAGATCACCAAAATAATAATAATAATAATAATAATAATAATAATAATAATAATAATAATAATAATAATAATAAAGTGGTCTCTTTCAACATAACAGCTCCAGCCATAGAAGACATAACTTACCATTTACCTCTAATTCATAACTGCATATGTTACATGATTTAATCTTAACTTAGGTTTCAGTGTTATGAGAAAATGAAGCCAGGAGAAAAAAAATATGGCAATAGTAAAATATTCCAACTGAACTGTTTAGTTTCACATACTCAAGGAGGGCAATTGATTATTAAGTATCTAACTAACTAACTAACTATATATATATGGAACCAAAGACACATGATGAGCAAGGCAGCTGTCATTTATGTGTAAATTCTAGAACACAGAAGTCAGCAATGCAAAGATGATACTGATGGGTCCAGATTGAAGTGTACTGTGCTAATTTGTGTATGATGCGGACAAGCATACCTAAAGACATGAATACTACAAAGATACCATTAGTTGAAGACTCTGATCCAATGAGGGGGCTGGCTGAAGCCGCTGAATATTATAAAACAAATTTAGTTTGTAGCTCCTGGGAGAGAAATAGTACTACTGGCAAGGGGATTATCAAAAGACAGGGGTACATATTTTATATACCACATATCATCTGTGAAGAAGAGTCATTGAACAGATGTCAACCAGAGTTGACAGTTATGCAATTGAGAAGAAAAAAAGAACAAAAGAAGGAAAGAAGGTAACCTGTGAAGAAATCGTAGGTGCCTAAAGAGACAAGACGGAGGCAGGAAATTAAGAGTGGCTCAGGCATGTGCAAGGAAAAAGAATAACCACAGAAAGATGCATAATATGATTATAGTTGGATATTAACAGCCTATGCTGAGGATCTCATGCACGTGTAGAAATGTTTCAGAATGCATGTCATTAGGATGTGAGTGCGGGAGCAAGTGTTATAACACTTTATCCTAAATCCCTTGAAGCTGGGGGTCAGGAACTTTGGCTGCATGGTCACCACTCTCATGACAGTGAAATAAATTAATATGACATTTCTGAATAAAGAAAATGAAAGAACTTACGGTTAGGCCTCCCTGACTCCTTGAAGTCTGTCAACAGTTCAGAATGGGAAGAAATGGGAAGAGGAGAGCAGGGATAGATATCAGCAAAACAGGAGGAAGGTAAAAGCTGACTCTTCTCAGTCACAAGTTGTGACCACTCTGAACCACTGTCCTTCTCTAGAATGAACATGCTTGCACTTTTCAATGAATTTTAACAGAACGCTTGAACTTTGAAAAGAGTCAAATTTACCCTTCCTGTTTTGCATTTTCTACTTTGGATTTTTTGTCAAAATGTGTCTTTTAATTGGGTGAGTGGACACATATGAATTTTAAAATGATATAGCCATTTTTTCACTAAATTCTCATTTCTTGCAGCATAATTATTGTACATGTCAACTAGGCATTTGTAGCTAATGAGTTCTAAATTACTAAGATTAAAACACACATTTTTTTGCTTGGGATTAAACTAGATATGAGAAAAAATAAAATTGTCTTTTCCTTGACTTCTACATTCAGATAATTTTTTCTCTCATTTCTCATTGCACCTTTGTGTCATTGTAAGCAATCGTAAACTTAATGATAGCTAATGTTAACAGTGTGCTGTGTAGAAAGTTGTTTTGGAAAAGCTCTTAGTTTACTACCTTGGAAACATTAACTTAGCCAATAACGGGAGATCTCAAAGATGAGCAAATGCCTGTCTTTTGTGATGTTATCTCACCATCCTAGTTCACTTACTTCAGCCTGCAGTTGAGAACTGAAGCTTGGCTTATATTCAGTAGGGTGTGGCCAGTAACAAATATGCTGCTTCTGAGACATCAGGTCAAGCTCATGGGAAAACTCATGAATTGGCCTGAGGAACCTGAAACATAAGAACAGTCCATTTCCTGCTCTGTCTTGATGGAAGAATAGCATATTCACCTTTGACTAGTAGGAAAGCGATACTAGACACACAAAAGAAAGCAAGTCAAGGCATTTGTAGCTTAGTGTCAGTCTAACTTATACAAATTTAACTGTGCAGTTGAGCACAGACAAACTACAGATATCTCTACCGTGGAAAGTTCCTGTAAGGAGTACTCTGAAGATTATCAGGCACACTCATACTGATTTTACACAGTTTTAATATACTAAACAGCCACCCACTTCAAAACAGCTTGAAAGATTTATTTGATTTTCATTTGATATTTATAACCAGTTCCTACTGCAATTGCCTCATATCAATTTTTATTTTTAAAAATTAGAAAGTCTGTTGTTCATATTCTTCCATCAGATATGTATAACCTACCCTCCAATCACAACAGCACCCCTGTCCCATACTTTCTTCCTCTGAATCAGAATAGGTATACATCAAAAGCCAGTGCTGACAGAATCAGACATTTGATAAACATCACTGAGCCTGAAATACAATGCAGGTGATACCTGCTCCTGTATGACCTCTTACATCTGGGATCTATCACTTCCCAGCTGTCAGTGACTGACTAAAGAAACAGAAATAATAACATGTAAATGGTGTCTTCTCAGAATTAATTAATTCACAGTGGCAAGCAAAAATTGTGTGGTTAAAAGATCATTTTCCATTTATATAGAACTCTGTTTTTCGGTCACACTAGTGTTACCAAGAATACAAACAAATGGGTAATGGGTAATAAATGCAGTTTTGATTCTGCAGTATATTAAACTGCCAGGGAAATTCAGTCCTTTCTATAAATTATATCGTGATATGCAATGCCTATAATATGAGATTTCTTTTTTAATGATGAAAATAAGAGAAAAAAGCCTTGAAATACAATGTTCCACATTAGGGCTTCCCATGTATGTTAAATTGCACAGTGCTCCCGGAAGCTCTAGGTTAACCTTACAATCCTGGTTCATAAATGAGATGAATTAGCTTTGCGAATATGAAATATCCTGTTCAAAAAAAAAATAGGCGACAAATAATACTTGTCAATATTGGCCTAAGGTTTCTGGTTTCAACACCCCACACATAGACACTTTGTCATTATCTGTAGAGAAAGCCATTTTCTCTCTGTTGTATGCATGCATGTAGAGAAAGGATAGAAGGAAAAGATGCTGTTAGGTGGAAATAGAGAAAAGAGACATGAGAAAAAAATTGTGACCTTGGACAACAATATATTCATTTTCTGTTTTCTGCACTATTTAAGTACAAACTAATCTTACTGGTGTCATGGGCAAAATTTAGTCTGGATGATCACAAAAATGTTTCTGTGGGGACTGAATGCGACAGCTGCTTTAATTCGAAACTGTTTCCTGCTATTTCTAGTTGGTGGCAGATATTAGAAAAGTTAAGTATACAGCAGTCACTGACTTCAAATTAAGTGGTAATGAATGCAGATTTCCATGAAGATTCCACGCGTTAGTAATTACAGTTTTATTGCTATTCAAAATGGTGAAATAAACTCAGTCTCCACTGTCCCATACATGTAATTGATGAGTTAATTTGTCTTCAGCTCTCTTGCTTTTCTAATATTTCTCCATCGATGCCATGGAAATTAATAGGATGCAAAATGTATAAAATTATACCCACTTAAAAAAAAACACAGTAGAATACTGGGGAGGCATAGTTATTTCTTCTGTGGATAGTACAGGGTCACCATCTTTTTCCCCTTTCCCAGTGACATTTTCAGATTTGACATTCTGTGACATTTTCAGTTTAATATTGCTAATACCCTGGCTGCAGAATTAAAAGTACACCCCAAGGAAGGGTTGAATGCAGATGCATCAGAAGACTCTTCTGTGTGTCTTCTCTAACAAATGTTTGTATGTAAACAATACACACATTAAGGAACAAAACCCACTGCCTATCCATTTCTGCACATGTTAGGGAGTCAACTATAGGATCACAAGTATAATCCTCAATTTGTATGATATGGAGAGGACCCAGGTGAGATTGTACCGGAATGCTCTCTCTTGGAACTATGTAATCAGTTTGTACCAGTAGAGAGAAAGGTGCCTTCCATACAGCAAGTGATGATCTTCTTCCAGTGAAAGCTACCTGAACCCAAGTCTCTCCAGTTATAATAACAGAGCCCCAGGAATCTCCACACAATGTATGTCTAACTGATGAATAAGCCACAATGTTAATTGAATGTTGATGCTCACTGACATTTAAATAGGGTTTCATCTGGTGAATAAAAGGTTAGATTCACTTTAAAAATATATTTGATAAGCTCTGTCTGAGTATGGCTTAGCTATACCTGTGGACCCCTCTTGCATTTAAGAGGCCTCTTCTGGTGTTCTCCAAAGCCAGACAGCCATGCTTTCCTTATTCCCTCTATAATCAGTAAAGTTTGTCATCAAGAAGATAATATTCTTAATAGGTTCAGTTATTAATATCAAAAAAGAAAATCCAGGCAGTGTTGAATTGGTAATTCATTCTGTTTATGTATTTTAAAATCCATTGAAGTATCCCTCACAATTACTTCATTCTTCCCATTTTCCACAAACATTAAACCATAACTAAAACTGAACTTTTTGAACGCTAAAGAAAGACACTCATATAAATAATAGTAGTGTTTGAAATGTAACCAGAGAATGTAAGGTGACCCCAAAAAGAGGAAAACAAGTATCTACCTCATGGAGCCAAATGTAAGACAATGCCTAGTGTTGAGACGTTGTTCCTGATCTATGCTGATGTTTATATCATTTCTTTGTCTTCCTTCTCCATACTCCTTTAGTTTCATGCTATATCCTTGTGCAACATCGTCCTCTCGGGCAAATCACACAAATACAAAATGCAAAGCACTGTGCCCCAGAACTTGGAGAGATCAAAATCTTACACAAAGATTTTGGTCTTGCGAGCGACACAGGCTTCTATGCAATTCATTCTGTTGAGATTTCAGATTATGAAAGTCATACAAACAAAGCAGTGACCTTTCAGCTTATAAGATGCTGTGCTCTATTGGTCATAATGTTGCAGCCTTGATTTACGGAGAGAGGTTGTAAGGGTGAAGAGCAGAATGTGTGGCAGCTTGCCAGTGTTGGGAAGCTTCCCCTTTGCCTCACTGATACCGGTTTAAGAATGATCTCAGGCAGGACTCACAAGGCTCTTATTCTTTGATGACTATTTCTGGTTTGTTTTCTGCTGTTATAGCTAAGGATTTTGTTTTCCCAAAAAACAAATGCTTGAGCAGCTCCTACTTTTATATATTGATTTTGCTAAATATCCAAACATAAATGACAGCTCATTTATTTTCCCATCATTATAGGACAATTTTTAATTTAAATTTATTTTTTATTAAGTCACTTTACGTCCCTCTACTGCCCCTGCTCTTGGTCACTTCCCTCCCCCTCTGCAATCCTTTAGCCTCTTTTTCTCCTGTTAGCACCTAGGGACTCCCTGGGGTACCCCTCCCCAAATCTGGCACTTCAGGTCTTTGTGATGCCAACTAAAAAGACAGCCACGCTCCTCTCTGAAAGCATAACAGGGTATCATTAATATTGTCAGTGACTGGTGCTTGCTCATGGGATGGGTCTCAAGTTGGGTGGGTTATTGGTTAACCATTCCCTCAGTTCCCATACCTGCATTAATTGTAGTCAGGAACACATTTTGGGTTAAAGGTTTTGAGGGAGGGTGAATGTCTCTATTGAGTTACTGGGGTTCTTACTTGGCTACAGGAGGTAGCATTTCTGGTTCCATATTCCCAAAGCTGTGAGTCACAGCTAATATCACCATCCTTGATTCTTGGGCTCCTCATTTATATCAGATCTTATCTCATGCTGGAGAAGTCTCCCACATCCTCAACCCATCAGCTGCAAATTTCTATTCATCTTCATGGCCATTGCAACTGTTTTTATTCTCTCCTGATCCTGAACCACTCCCTGTCCCCTCTTTCCTCTTATGACTATTTTTTTTTTCACTGTTTGAACTGGCTGGTTTTGTGTCAACTTTACACAAGCTGAAGTTCTGACAGAGAAAGGAGCTTCCACGGAAAAAAATGCCTCCATGAGAGGCATTTTCTCAATTAGTAATCAAGGGTTGGGGGGACCATTGTGGGTGGTGCCATCCCTGGGTTGGTAGTCTTGGGTTCTATAAGAAAGCAGGCTGAGCAAGCCAAGAGAAAGCCAGTACTAACATCCCTCAGTGGCCTCTGCATCAGCTCCTGCTTCCTGACCTGCTTGTGTTCCAGTCCTGACTTTCTTTGGTGATGAACAGCAGGGTGGAAAGTATAATCTGAATAAACCCTTTCCTCCCCAGCTTGCTTCTTATTCATGATGTTTTGTGCAGGAACAGAAATCCTGACTAAGACACCTTTCAAGGTTTATTTTGTATTTTCATTGGCATGACACTTGAGTGGTTAGTTCCATCATCCATATGCAGATCTTGCATTTCCCATAATATTGCAATGTACAATACATAAAATATCCTGTCAAACATTTATGCACAAGATATGAATAATGTACTTACGCACTGGAGCCAGGGAATGAATAACACGAACTCATTAGCTTAGGCATGTTTGGTGAGGGTCACACACTGAAGCAATGCAACAGACTTAACAATTGAAGCCGGCACACAGGTGATAGTGTGTCTTGGAGACAGTGGGACTGTCACAATAACCAGGTTACCACTACACAAGTACCACATTGCAGCAGGTAGAGATGTGGGAACTGAGATTTTTCCCCCAAACTACCTCAAAACAACTGTACTAACCACGGTTTAGAGGAGAAGTGTGTGTCCTCCATAGAAACCCACCTGCAGCCTGGGCAGTGAAGGACTAGGGCACTGGGAAGGCTTTAGAGCCGCAGCTCCTCTGGATTCCCAGAGGGTATCTACACTCTTTTTTAGGTAGGCCTCTTCCTCAGGAGTCAGTGTCACCTTCATAACATCTGAGATTCCGTTTTGTCCAGGATACACGGAACACTGAGGAAGACATCATCATTGATTCTGTAGAGACCCTTAATCATGATGAAAACGGGATGCACCCACCTAAGATTCTTCATGGTGCTCTCGGCCAAGTCTGCCACAGAGAGGCCAGTGACCCCTTTCAGCTTGATCACCTCATATGCACTGTCAACCACCTGCTTGTGGACCTCCTTCCACTGCTCCTTATCCCCATCAGTGCCCAGTCCTGGGATCAGAGACCTAAGAGAGACACTATGTTCACACTACTCCACACAGGGACACTGGAATTGCCCTGATCTCCGAGAACTCACTTGTGACAGCTCAGCGGGTGAACTGAGTTTTCTCCCATCAGGCAACAGAAAGGAGCTGAATACAGATTGTAACCGTGTCCAATAACTCATCATTTGGGAAAGCCACTGATTTCCCAAGCCATGTAGGTCAAGATATCCCCTAGATTTGAGACAATCAGCAGCTTGTACTGGGGATTATACTTCACAATGTTGGGAATGATGATGAACTTAAAGATGTTCATGTTTCACAGGACCAAATTGAGTAGGCACTTTCCCTCTTGCTGATAGGCCCCCGCTGTAATGATGACCAGGTTGGAGTTTGCAGTCACACTATAGTCTTTGCTGGAGACAATTTTTGGTGTTTTAAGGAAAAGGCTGTCATGATAGAGATACATCATCTCCCCTTTCAGCTTGTCTTCCATGACATCAACAAGGGCAAGCTCATCTGCCTAGTCCTTCATTAAGATACTGAAGGCAGAAGCCATGCCAAAAATGTAATCTTGTTCTAGGGGACCTGTTTTTCCTTAAGAAGATTCACAATCAGCTGGTCCTTGAGGGTTACCATCTTAGACTCTGAATCTTTTGAGACCCCTAGTGCATGATGGGGGCAACAGGCGAGAATCAACATCATGGCTTGTGATCAGTGGCAGTGGCTCCAGCACCTCTTATAGTCAACTGCCCTTGGGCCTTCCTTCTTATTTAGCTTATTTGTGTCAGTGAAGTGTAGGATGGTACCTGTGTTTTATGACTAGTATTCACTTGTAAGTCTACACACCATGCATGTCCTTTTGCGACTGTGTTACCTCACTCAAGATGATATAATCAAGTTCTATCCATTTGGATCCAAAATCCATGTTGTTTTTGTATTTATAGTGTTCCATTTTGTAGATCCCAACATTTTCTTATCCATTCTTCAGTGGAGGGACATCTAGGTTGCTTCTAGTTCCTGGTTATTACAAATAAAGATGCTGTGAATATAGTTGAACAAATGTCTTTGTGGGATACGACAGCATTTTTTGGGTATATGTCCAGGAATTGTATCGCTGGGTCTTGAGGTAGAACTATATTCCATTTTCTAAGGAACAGTCAAGTTGATTTCCAAAGTGGTCATATATGCTTGCATTCCCATCATCAGTGAATTGTTCTGCATGTTTTACATCCTTACCAGCATGTATTATCTCTTGAATTTTTTATCTTATCCTTTTGATAGGTATAAGACAGAACCTCAGAGGTGATTTGATTTGACTTTCCCTGGTGACTAAGACATTTGAACATTTCTGTAAGTGCTTCTGTACCACTGGAGATTCCTCTGTTGAGAGTCTGCTTACCTCTGTACTCCATTGCTTAATTTGGTTATTTGGGTTGTTCATGTCTACCTTCTTCAGTTCTTTGTAAATTTTAAATATTAATCAAAGAGATAGTGAAGATTCTTTCCCAGTCTTTAGGCTGCCATTTTGTCATACCAACAATCTCCTTTGCCTTACAGAACATTTGTAATTTCGAGAAGACATGATTATCTGTTGTTGATCTTAGAACCTGAACCATTGGAGTTCTGTTCAGGAAATTGTCTCATGTACCAATGCATTCAAGGCTATTTCCCACTTTCTTTTCTATGTGATTTAGTACATTCATTCATATGTTGAGGCCCTTGATCTTCTTGAACTTGAGTTTTGTACAGGGTGATAAATATAGATCTATTTTCATTCAATATTATATCCAGTTAGATCAGCACCATTTGTTGAAATGCTTTCTTTATTCTATTGTATGGTTTGGCTTCTTTATAAAAAAAATCAAGTGTTCATAAAACCATAGGTTTACTTTTGGGTGTTCCATTTGATTGAATTGATCAACATGTCTGTTTTTTTTTTTTTTTTTTTTTTTTTTTTTACAAATAACATGCAGTTTTTATGACTATTGCTCTGTAGCACAGCTTCAAACCATGGATGGTGATTTCTCCAAAGTCCATTATTGTTGTTGTTTGATCATTAGTTTTTTTTTTTTTTTTTTTTTTCTCACTGACTGATTTTAGCTGTGATTTTGATGATTTCCTACCTTCTATTCTTCTTTGGTCTTTTCCTTCTTCTTCTTCTTCTTCTTCTTCTTTTTCTTCTTCTTCTTCTTCTTCTTCTTCTTCTTCTTCTTCTTCTTCTTCCTCTTCCTCTTTCTCTTCCTCTTCCTCTTTGTCCTTTTCAGCTATTAGGTGTACTTTAAAATTGCTGCTATGAGTACTTTCCAATTTCTATATGGAGGCACTTAGTGCTAGAAATTTTCCTCTTAGCTCTGCTTTCATTATGTCCCACAATTTGGGTATGTTGTGCCTTCAGTTTTCATTGAATTTTAGAAAGTCTTTAATTTTTTTTTTACTTCTTCCCTGACCCAGAGATTATTGTGTAGAGAGTTATTCGATTTCCATAAGCATGTAGGTTTTCCAGTGTTTCTGTTGTTATTACAGTTCAGTTTTAATCCATGTTGTTTTGATAAGATACAAGGTTTTATTTCTGTTCTTTTGTATCTGTTGATGCTTGTGTTTTGTCAGACTGTATGGTCAATTTTTGGAGAAGGATTCATAAGGTACTAAGAAGTTATATTTTAGTGTGTTTGAGTCTATTTGATTCATACTGTCTGTTTATTCCATTATTTCTCTGTTTAGTTTTTGTCTAATGACCTGCCATTTGGTGAGAATTAACTGCTGAAGTCTCCCACTATAAATGTGTATGTGGGGTCTGATGTGTGATTTTAGTTTTCACAATTTTTTTTTTTTTTTACAAATATGGGTGCCCTTGTGTTTGACGCATAAAAGCTCAGAATTGAAATATCATCTTTATATAATTTTTTCTTTGGTAAGTATGAAATGTCTTTCTCCTTTACTTTTGATTAAATTAGGTCAAAAGTTTCTTTTATTAGTTATTAGAACGGCAACTCCAACCTGCTTCTTGGGTGCATTTGCTTTAATGGACTCACACCCTTGTAAACCTAAGCAATACAAATTGGAATGCATGAATTATAAAACATAACAACAACCAATAAAATCCCATGAAACTGAACAGAAGATGTGTAAGGAAGAGAAATATGAGTGAATATGATTGAAATATAATATAAAAATATACTTATCAATGAATAAATAAAATATTACATTCAAACATTTTAAAAACTTTATTTTGTAAGTTCTTTTGCATTTGAGAAGCATGAGGGATTATCTTAAATCATATTTTTTCCTCCACCATAATTCAAATATTATTGCTCTGATTCTGAATCCTAAGTTACACCCTGGAAATAGACCATTAGAGTAGGCTTTTATGAAGGAAAAGATGTCCTACATATGGTTTCTATGGTTGTGAAGAGACAAAATAACCATAGCAACTCTTACAAAAACAAACGTTTAACTGGCACTGGCTTTCAATTTCAAAGGTTTAATCCTCTATCATGGTGACATGCAGAAATACGTAATAATGAAGAAACATCAAACAGTTCTATATCCAGATCAGAAAGCAGTAGGAAAACAACTCGACACTAGACCTGGCTTATGCATCTGAGACATTGAAGTCCAGCCCAGTGACACACTTTTAACAACAAGGCCATGCATATTCCAACAAGGCTATGCCTTTTGGTAGTGTTATTACCTATAGTCCAATAGGGGCCATTTTCATTCATGTCAGCACAAAAATACATATTAATTTGAACACAATTACGATATAATCATTGATATTGTATATATTGTAATAAATAACAGTTACATACAACACTTGAAAATAATCTAACAAATTTTACAATCATGTTCTAAAACAGAAAAAGAGACATCAAACCATGTTATAAAATACAAAGAAGACACTTTTAACTTATAGTAGAGAAAAGATGCCAAAATGGGATGTAAATGGATTTCAGTTTCTCATTGGACAACAAAGACATTGGAAAAAATCATTTAAAAAGAACAGTTAGTAATGACTTCCTTACAATCACTTGTTACATTTGGCCCCATATTATAAGGATGTTTAGGTATAAAATGTTACTTACATTTTCCTAAGTATCTTGATGTCCAGATGGTAATTGTTCTCTGCACTAGACAAATATGCAACTATGAAAAATTCAGTAGCTCTAAAGAGGTAGCAAGCACAGAGCCTGTATGGGTCTGCTCCTGGCCCTACATCTATCAGAGTTGTTCTCTTGGCATTTTTATGGGACTTATAATAGGGGGATTGGGTGTGTTTCTGACTCTTTGCCTGCTCTTAGGACTATTTCCTCCTATTGAGTTACCTTGTCCAGCCTCAATATAATGGCTTTTGCCTTGTCTTACTCTATTTTGTTTTGTCCTAGTAAGCTGCCATTGCTTGAAGGCCTGCTCTTTTTTTGAAGAGAAAGAAGAATGGGATTGGGTCTGGAGCAGAAGGGAGATGGGAAAGATCTGGGAATAGTGGAAAAAGAAAAACTGTGGTAGGGATATATTTTATGAGATGATCAATTTAAAATTAAAATACTACTACTATTACTATGACTACCAACATAATGATAATAATTTTTATTTATACATATTTGTTTATCAAACATATAAGCATATGATGAGGTCATACCTTAAAAACTATGAGTAATGAGATTTACCCCAAAATCTGTATTTATATTTTCTCAATATTTAAAGTTTTTTTTTTTTACTTCAAGTTTTAATGCCTAGTAATAAAAATAAAACATATATTTATTAGGACTTACTACTATGAAGCACTAGGGAATAAAAATGCATGTAAAAAAATTTTCCAAATAAAAAACATATTGTTTAGATCATAACAATTATAAAATAATACAGAATATAAAGAAGACAGGGACAAACATAGATATAAAATGAGGATAACTAATATTAGAAACAGTGGCTACTCTATGAACTGTGAGGCAGAGTCATAAAGGTAAACATTCTGCAGTAGAAATGAAAAAGTATAAGTGTAGCAAAAAATTACCCACATCAATAGCTTGGTAAATACTCAGCTACTTCAAAGATGCCTTTTGATTGTTTAGTATAGGTATTTCAAAGCTTGGAGCAAGAGGAAAAGGTGTAAGAAATGTCACATGAATTCTGCAATGATCTTAGAAAAGTAGACTGTAAGGAATTTTTATTTAAATATAAAACTTTATAATTAAAGTAAAAACAAGACATAGAGAAAATAAATTAATCATATTAAATGTAAAATGTAGGTTGCACAACAAAAGACAAAGCAAACTGCTTTGTATGGCAAATAATAAATAACAAAAAGTTAAAACAGGAATATTATGCCAAAATCAAAGATAGTGCAAGAAAGAAGTTTATAAAAAACTTGCTATGAATTATATTTAAGGGACTTTGAGTCTGGTTAATTTTGCTGTGTGATGTTTTTATTGGCATGGTTTTAAAAATAAAGCTTATTAAAACCTTAAAAGAAAAGAAACAAGAAAATAGAAAATCCAATAAACCCAGATATTGTGTGTTCTTATTCCTAGAAAAATTAACTGTGGTGCAATAGAAAAAAAATATATAGAAGATTCCATAGTTTTCCAGGTACTCTTAAACATTTGAACACTTAGGTGAATTTGAAAATGTCTGTGAATAGCAAACCTTGCTAAAATACACATAATGGAAATAAAACTCATGTTTTAAAATATATTTAATCAAAATACTATAAATCATTTAATAAAACAAATACTCAGCCCAGAAAAACTCACATTCTACCAAACCCATATGAATGGTATTAAGCCATTTTTTTGTAAACTTTCTAAAAGAAGAGAAAAAATAAAATTTCCTCAAATTACATCAGGAAAATATCATTATTTGCGTATTGAAATAGACTTTGAAGAAATTGTGTGTATAGATTGTCCTAAAGCTGTTTGTATTTTAATGTTAATTCCACTTCTGCAAGAAGGGCTGCTCACTCATACTCAAGTGGTGACTTCATCTGAACCTTCCCATTTTAATTAGTAAAATAAAAGAAAGCCAGTGACTGAGCTGGGCAGGGAGGTGGAGGGGGAGTGGTCTCAGAGGTCAGAGGAGAAAAGGTCTTAGCAACATGGACGTTCCCAAGGACCCGTTAGACCCCGGTGATATTGATTTGCGTTAAAAAGCTATGAACATTAAGGATTTAACAGGTCTAGTATCACATATAAAAAAGCAGCTTGTATTTTTGTCTATTTGATGCAATCTTGTTGTGTAGAGGGCTTGTGGATTGAGAGTTGGATATATAAACATGAGTGAAAAGCTATCAGGCTGTAGAGTTGTGTTTGTGTTGAGTTTTGGGGTAAACAAACACCAGGGACAGAGGTGGAAGGCAGGCAGAGAAAACCAAAACAGCCAGGGAAGGGAGTTGTGAGGACAAGTTGAGCCATGGTGGCAGCTCAGACCAGGCACCAAAGATGTGCATGACTCTGTAGCAGGGTTAGGGCTGAGGAGCAGGACCTTAGGGCCAATAAAATAATAAACCTCTTTTTATTTTTTAATATTTACTGCAACAGTGATGATCAAATGTTTTTATGAATATTAAAGCAAAGGTTTTAGAAAAAACTTGAAGTTCAAGACAATAACAAGTAAACTTAAATGTGAATTATTTCAGTTAATTACAGAAATGCAAAGAAAATTAATTTTGTGATTCAATCAGAACAAGTAGAACAAAGAAGAATATAATACATGGTCAGCACAAAGAATTCTCTGAAACCTTTGTTAAAAGTCAACATGAATTTTTAATTTTTACAATTTACCTAAGGACAGATGAAAAACATTTTTTGACATTGGACATTATTGGTAATAATGGAAATAGAGAAGTACTTCTAGAAAACTACATAGGAAAGAGAGAGGAGGGTGGTTAATGTGTAACTAAGCACTTCCAAACCAGAGTTACAAGTAGGTGGTTAAACACTGCTGTTTGTAACAGAATAGCTTAATCCAGAACTATCCCATGTGTCTCGATATATGAATGAATACAATCAATTATATTCTCACAATGGAATATTAATCAGTCTATAAAAAGGAAAATTATGTTAAGAGTAAAAATCGATGACACCACACTAATTCAAATAAAATCTATAAAGAAGAGAAATAATGTGTGGTTCTGCATAAAGAGGCACTTAAAGTAGATCACTTCCTAATGGCAGGAAGAAATGAAGAGTCACTGATCACTGAGCTTAAAGTTTCACTTTTGTCTTACAAAAACAGTTTTAGAAACAAATGTGGGAGGAACAGAAGAGCATGAAAGTATTTGATACCACTAACGTATGCACAAACATTTTCTCAATACCAAACATTATCTTGTTTTCTGCCCTAATGTACATGTAATACATGGAAATTTGTTTTAAAAGAACAGCACTATAAGAATTAACAATAAATAAATATGATTTCTTAGTTTGCTCAAAAAGTTGAAAGCTCTACATGATTACTTAATAAAACTGTTTGATAGAATGTCAAAATATAAGAATTGATTATAACTCTATCGATCACCAACAAGTATTCAGAAACAAAGACCAAAGGAGACCATTCCACAATCACAAACTATCAAACAAATGGAAAAGAATGTATCAAAATATGTAAAATGCTATCACACAAAAAATATAAACCAAGGAAACAGAGGGAGAAATTATGTTTTTGGATCTAGTTCTGTAAAAATATGTAGTCTTTTGTAACTTAAGATCTAATCCTAATCAAGTATTTGATATGTGTGTTTCTAATGCCCACAATTTGATTCCCAAATATATTTGAGGAGTCTATAGGAATGAATATTCACAAAGTCTTTATTGAATGTTTTGTTCTGCCAAATACTGCAAACTATCATAAAATTCTCTATGGAAGAAAATATGTATTAAGGAAGAATTAACAATGTATAGCAACTTCTTGAAACTGTGAATAGACATTCTTGCCAAGAGTGGAAATCATCTCACACAAAACTGTCCTTATCTACCTTATATAAAAAGATGAAGACTCACAGACTGTATCTATATTTTGATCACATGGGTATTCATATAAACAACAGAAAATTTTATAATTTTATATCATGAACAAGATATGCATTCCTCACTTGCTTCTAGGGTACCTAAGCAATAAATATTTTGGCTCAGACTCTTCGTGTTATAGAATATGAACATTATACATGCTTTAAAGAACATTACACAGGTGTGATGATTAACACTGACAAGAGACATCATTGTCAATCTAAAGATCACAACACAATGCAAACATAACACACACACACACCAAAAAAAAAAGACAGTAAAAAACATATACTGTATAATTCTACTCAAGAAAACCTCCACCATAACATTTCACAAATCTTTATAAAGTAATAAAATTATATTATTATTATATTATTAATGTTGATGGAATATACACTATTCAGGAAGCGTCACTACTTGACATTTTAATTTTGATCTTTTAAATTTGTTTTACTTTTTGACATTATAATTATCATTTCTCTTTTCTTCCACCCTCTGAAGTTTTCCATGAAGCCCTCCCATTTGCACTTTTTCAATTCCTGGCCACTTGATTTTTAATTTTTGGTGTATGTGTGTGTGTTTGTGTGTGTGTGTGTGTGTGTGTGTGTGTATGTGTGTGTATGTGTGTACATATATGTGTTTATGCATACAAATTCTTATTAAATATATAATTATAAAACTGATAGCAATTTTAGTGGTAAAGAATAATGACTATATGACAAAAATCTGTATATTGACTTTAATTAATATTTCACAATAAGTTAAAAATTATAGGAACTATGAGCTATCAAGTTATATGAATGCCAAAGAGATGCTTAAAAGGTATTTAAGTAGCATGAAGAACTGTTAGCCTGCTTTACCAAAACCCATTGTTATGTTTTATTACTTATCCTCTGGCTTTTAGAGGAGCTGAAAAACTCTAGCAGGGATTTATTGATACCTGAAAAATGCTAAGGCTCTAAAATACCATTAATTTTTGCTCCTGGAATGGAGTTAGATTTCACGGTAAATGGTTGGAAAGAGAAATTTAAATGCATTTCTCCTTACACGTCTTCCTCCTTTACATCTCTTAATTATGGGCAAACATTACTTATTTACACATGGTTCAGGTGAATGAATTTGAAGCCCCTCATCTCTTTTTGGTATGCCATAGCCAAGCCAATAACAGTGGGAGATGGTTGATGTTGTTGTTGTAGAGACTAAAAGATGTGTAGTCTAGGGTATACATGTGTAACACTTCAGACTCCATGCAAAGTTGACAGAGATGGGATAAGACATGAGTAGTGGCAACACACAAAGAGAAATAGAACATCAAGCCCTTATGTAAATTGAGTTTCTCATACACATTTCCTTTGTAATATGAAAAGCTCCAGAGGTTATCAGGCATCACAATCACACTGGCCATGTGAAGTTAACTTTATCTGTAAGCGTTGATTGCCTCTGATTCAGGAATAAAATGAAGGAGAGAGAGAGAGAGAGAGAGAGAGAGAGAGAGAGAGAGAGAGAGAGAGAGAGAGAGAGAGAGAGAGAGAGAAACACTGATGGTTTCTGACTTGAAAAAGAAAATAATAGAAAATTACAATGTTTCTTTAATAATAATAAACATAACAAAACAGAAGACATGTTTCTCTATGCCCATATTTAGTGTAATATGACAGGCAGACAACCTTATGAAGGCTAGTGGGTAAGAATATTAGAAATCATTTTAGATGAGGAGGAATGATGCATAACTTAAATTCCAAACCCCCAGGTTCACAATCCTTTTTGAAACAATAGGAGGGTGAAGTCAAGTTAAAAATGCCTTCATTAACTTAACAACCAGAAATATGTTCCATTCTCCCAGGCAAACCTATGGAGGGTTAAGCTGATTTGCTGTGTTGAGCAGACAGAGGACTCCTCAACAACAGCATCTGCTTGGGACTTGGGAAAACTATTTTCTCTTAATAGATTCCATTTTCCATTTTTACTTCTTATGGTGTGCAAACTCTTAAAGAAATGATGCATTGCATGGAAATTCAGCCACAGCTGAGAGTGCAAATAAGGAAAGAAAAACAAAACCATAAAAGACATTAAAAGGTACATTTCAGAGCAAGTTTACTCAGTATCTCAGGCAATGGAGCATTCATGTTTTCAATTTTAACCGAGAGCTAGAAAAATATGAAAACAAAATGCTTCCAAGGGAAAAGATACCCTTCATGTGCCTGAGAAAAGTTGGTTATTTTTAAACGTTTCCCCTTGAGAAAGAGGTAAGTTGTGTAGCTGTGGATTTTAGTTCTCTCTCAAGGGCAGGCATGCTGATACTTTCTTTGTGGGAGGTAAATGTTTGCTGAACTATTTGTGGAAACAAAGGCACGTGGCTATTGCTGCAGGAAGCAGATGGAGCAATCTAGTTCCACAGCTCAGAGGAAAGAAAAATTGTCCTTCTACCCATCTAGTTAGATTTGGTCTGGGGACCTATGACTCAGATGAATTCTTAGAATCAGAACATGGGAATATGCATGCACATGAATGTCACATGTCTGCTCTGTAAAATTATAGCTGGACCTACTTGGAAACCCCAAGCTCAGCAATACCTTTTTATCTTGTAATCCAGATTGATACATTTCCCAGGGACTGCAACATTCCCTATACAAAGCCAGTGTATTTTAATTTGAACTTTATTAATATTACAAATTTTTCTAATGCAAATGGAAGACTCTAATTAGCTCCTCAAATATTTGGTCACAATCTTTTAATTATAGAAGTGATGTCACCAAGTAAAACATTTCATTTTCTTTAATTCTTCATGAAACTTTTTATATTTGCTTCAACCAAAACTTCATTAAAGAAAGACCTTTATGACATCCAATGCAAAGTAGGGGCCTGTTTTATTTGTATAAAACTTGAGCATCTGGAAATATGGAGCCAGATAATCAGCTTTTTAACTTTTTTTTAAAGTTCATTTTCTAGATGAGTAAGTTCCAAACACAATAAAGGCATTGCATAGCAATCCAATAGCCAACATAAAATTAAATGGAGAGAAACTTAGACCATTTTCTACTAAAACTAGGAACAAGACAAGGCTGTCCACTTTTGCCATATCTCTTTTATAAAGTAATTGAAGTTCTAGCCAGAGCAATAAGAAAACTAAAAAGTTCAAGAGAATACAAATTGAAAATTAAGAAGTCAAAGTATCAGTCTTTCTAGATAATATCACTATCCATAAGTGACCCCAAAATTTCTATTAGAGAACTTCTAAACCTGATAAACCCAGTTGGCAAAGTGGTAAGATAAACAGTTAACTCAAAAAAAAAAAAAAGTAAGCCCTCCTTTGCACAAGCAATAAATTGTTTGAAAACAATGACTTCATGAAATTATTAGACAAATGAATGGAAGTAGAAATACCATCCTAAGTGAGGTAACTCAATCACAAAACAACACACAGAATATGCACTCACTGATAAGTGAATATTAGCCAAAAGGGTCAGAATACCCAATATACAATCCAAAGACCACAATAAGCTCAAGAAGGAAGACCAAAGTGTGGATGCTTCAGTCCTTAAAAGGGGGAACAAAATACTCACAAGAAGAAATATGGAGACAAAGTATGGAGCAGAGACTGAAGAAAAGGCTATCCAGAAACTCCATCCAATATACAACCACCAAACAGAGGCAATATTGTAGATGCTAATAAGTACATGCTAACAGAAGCCTGATATAGCTCTCTCGCAAGAGTTTCTGACAGAGCCTGACAAATATAGAGACAGATGCTCACAACCAACCATTGGACTGAGAGAAAGGGCCCCCAGTAGAGGAGTTAGAAAAAAAACTAAAGAAGCTGAGGGGGTTTGCAATCCTGCAAGAACAGCAATGTCAACCAACAAGAACCTCCAGTGCTCTCAGGGACTAAAGCACCACCCAACGAGCACACATAGAGGGATCCATGGTTCCAGTCCCATACGTAACAGAGGATGGCCTTTTCAGACCTCAATGAGAGGAGAGGTAGGCCCTTGGTTATGTCATGGCTCAATGCCCCAGTGTAGGGAAATGCCAAGGCAGGGAAGTAGGAGGGAGTGAGTAGCTGGGATAGGGGGTTTCTGGAAAGGAAACTGTAAATGGGGATACATTTGAAATGTAAATAAAAACAAACTGATAAAAGGGGGAAAAGGGAAAACAGTATGCTTCACAATAGCCACTAACAAAATAAAATGCCTGTGTGAAACTCTAACCTGGCAAATGAAAATCCTATTTGAAAAGACTTCCAAGTCTCTAAAAAAGAAGTTTAGCAAGATATCAGAAAATGGAAATAGCCTCACTTGCTCATGAATTAGTAGGACGGAAACCCCATAGGAGGACAAGCAGTCTCAACCAGCCTGGACCTCTGAGCTCTCTCAGACACTGAACCATAAACCAGGCAGTTTGCATTAGCTGATCCAAGGCCCCTGATATATATACATAAGAGGACTGCCTGGTCTGGTCTCAGTGGGAGAAGACATGCCCAACCTTCATGACCTCAAGCCCCATGGAATGAGGAGGACTGGTGGGGTTAGGGTAAGGGGGACATCATCTTGGACAGCGAGGAGAAAGACTGGTTTAAGGAACTGTGGGGAAGGCTGATCTGGAAAGGGATAATGACTGGACTGCAACAAAAGATTAAAGATAATTTAAAAAATAGAGAATAAAAAGAAAGAAAAGAAAATGGTCATTTTACTAAATTACCAACAGAAAGTTCTCAACTTCATATGAAAAACAAAAATTCCAGGATAGCTAAAACAACTCTGAATAATAAAAAAATTTCTGGAGTATCACTATCCCTGACTTCAAGCTATACTGAAGAGGAATAGTGGTAAAAAAGAAAAAAATGCATAATATTGGTGTAGAAACTGACAGGTGGATAAAGGTAACCAAATCAAAGACCCAGAAATAAATTCATATACTCACAAACACCTGATTTTTATACAAGGATGCCAAAAACATACAATGGAAGGGGGAGAAATTTCAACAGAAATTTTCAACAACTGACTGTCTGCATGTCGAAAAATACAAATGGGTCTATATTTATCACCCTACACAAACTCAAGTCCAAATGGATCAAAGACCTCAACGTAAAACCAGATACACAAAATCTAGTAAAACTGAAAGTGGGAAAGAGCCTGGAACTTGTTGGTACAACAGACAGCATCCTGAAAAGAACACCAATGGCTCAGGCACTAAGCTCAAGATTTAATAAATAGGACCTCATGATTGGAAAGCTTCTGTAAGTTAAAAGACACCCAGTTTAACATAAAATTACACCCTACAAATTAGGAAAGATTTCATTAACCCTATATCTGACAGAAGACTAATATTCAACATCTATAAAGAACCCAAGTTAGACACCAGCAACCTAAATAACCCAATTAAAATTGAGATACAGAGCTAAACAGGAAATTATCAAAAAGGAAGCTTGAATGGTCAAGACGCACCAAAATATGTACAGCATCTTTATTAAGGAAATACAAATCAAACTGTCTCTGAGATTCTACCTTACATCCATCAGACTGGATAAGTTCATCTAAAACCCAAAGGCAGAACATACTGGTAAGAACATACTGGAGAAAGGATAACATTTATACACTGCTAGTAGGAGTGAAAACTTATACAATCACTCTGGAAACTGATGCAATCATTCGGGTGGTTTCTCAGAAGACTGGAAATAGTTCCACCTCAAGATCCAGGTATACCATTTCTGGGTCCATGCCTAAAAGATGCTATGCCATCCCACAAGGACAATTGTACAACTATGTTCATAGATGCTTTATCCATAATATACATAAACTGGAAACATCCTAGGTGTCTCTCAACTGAAACATGGGTACAGAAATGCGGTATATTTACACAATTAAAAATAAGAACACCATGAATTTCATAGGCAAATGGACGAAACTAGAAAATATCCTGAGTAAGGTAACCTGGTCCCAAAAGGACATGCATGCTATGCACTCATTTATAAGTAAACACCAGCCATAAAATATAGGATATCACACTAAAATCAACAGACCCAAAGAAGCCAAATAACAAGGGCCCAAGGGAGAATGGTTGAACCTTTCTCAGAAGCAGAGACAATATAAAAATTGGAGGTTGATGGAATGAGGGACTTGGATGGTAGAGAGGACTAGTTCATGAAGGAGACATCATATATAAGACAAGCAGAAGAAAGAGAAGGGAGATTAGTTGGGGGTTGCGGAGAACAATCTCTACCACATTTTCTGAGACCTGGGATAAGGAGAGAGCCTAGAGTATCTATGGGAGCACTTGTAGTACTCCTAGCAGTGGGGGATATGGATCCTGAAATGGCCACTTCCTATAGCCAGTCAGGACTCCCAGTGGAGGGTAGCAACCTACCCACAGAACATTCAACCCTATTAGTGTCCTGCCTACAAAACGTGCATGGAAAAAAAAAAACAAAAACAAAAACAAAAAAGCAGATGCTCTGTTACGCTTCCACATAGGAACTTAGCATAACTGTACTATCAGATAGTCAACACAGCTCCCAGTGAAGGGAGATGCAGAGACTCACATCCAAACATTAGATGGAGTTTTATGGGAGAGTTGGGAAGAATTGGGAACCAGAAAAGAACAGGATAACTAACTTGGAGCCTTGAGGGCTCCTAGAGACTGGAGCACTAACCAGAAAGCAAGCTGTAGCTGGACCTAGTCCCACACTCCTGCACATATGTGGCAGATGAGAAGCTTTGTCTTAATGTGGGACCCCCAACAAGTTGAGTAGGGGCTGTCCCCGAGCTTGTTGCTTGCCTGCCTGTACACTCCCTGACTCCTAAATGGATTGCCTTGTGTGGCCTCAGTGGAAGAGAATGCACAAAGTCCTACAGGAACTTGATGTATGTATATGTCTGTGTGTTGGGTGACACTCTGAGCTGGACTTCCCTTTCTCTTTTGAAGGTGGAATAGGGGGAAGGCATGTACTGATAAGAGAGAAAAGGCTGAAATGGGGTTGTAAAGTAAATGAAGAAATGAATTTAATTTTAAAGAAGTAACTGCATCATTTATATGAATAATTAGTAATCTAATTTAAGCACATTTAAGCTACTTGTGTCCATACTTAAGGCAAGTAGGTTGATATAGATTTCATTTGTTCCACATGTGAACCAAATGTATACAATAGTAATATAACTATAAAATGACAGCTAATGTCCTTGGAAATTTATTATGTGGACAATATTGTGGCACGTATTTTCCAGAATACCATCTCCAGTTAAAGAGTGGACATTTCCAAGATCAAATAATACTAGACCTGGGATTTAATCTGGATTGGTTTAAATCTAGAGTGGGTATAAATCAACTACATTTGAAATGAATAACTAAGAGTAAAGCCCTTCAGAGGAGCAATCTTCCCTGCCATTGTTACAACTATACCATGTGCTGAGTGATAAAGAAAAATAGTCAGTTGACTAAATTTCACATCTTGTTCTTCATATGTTCAAAAATCACTGAGGGTATCCATTATTTTTGTCTGGGCATACAGTAACCTGTGATAAACAACTACTTTTTTGAAGAAGAAAATTGAAGATTTCCTTCTGGTCTAGCCAAAATAGTAAATGGGAAGAATGAGTGATTGTTCATGAAATGTCAATGGAAAATGTGTATCTTTGGTAAACATCGTCATATCAAAACAATAAATGCCCAGGAGTAAAGAACCCATGGTCTACCTTTAAACCACTGAACTCTAATATTATCACACAAAACCTTGGTTGAATTGACAGTAGAACTTTATGTTTTATGAGCATCATATTTGAATAGGAATAATAGTGAAGCATCTCATACAAGAGCACTGTCATATATATAGAGCCATTATCTTAGTATTTTGGTTTCATTCTTCTGCAAAGCAATGGTAAATTATAGCACTTTAGAAACCATAACTTGAACTCCTCAATTTACAAATAATCAAACAGGGGACGACATGGCATCTAAAATATAGCAACTACTTAGTAATACATAGATAATGTCAATTCTGTGCTTCTAGATACACATTTAATTTAACAGACAGTTGTGAACAATTCAAAAAGGTAATATTATTTGTTCAACCAGAGCTCACAGCTTCAAAGGGATCAAGGTAACATTTCCACTCCATAAATATAATTTCATAGACAAAATTCCAAAAGGTTTATAAGGTTGTAATAGTAATGCTGTGGTATGGTACTCAATTCAATCTTATTGGGGATGATAAAAATTGCAATTAAAAATGAGCAGATCCATTTGTAATTCTTGTTACCAATAAGAACAGGTCAGAAAATTGATAGTTTCTCCATTTTGGCACCCAGGTGTTTTTCAATTCACCCTATTTCCCCTCTGCAGAATTTCCTCTGTAATTCCTGATATTAATTTTTAGTGTTATCTGAAAAATATACCAATTTTCTCTGTTAAGACATAATTTACTTGGTTAATATCTTTTTCTTCACATAGCAAAGACTTTAATTAATCTTTCAAACAGCAAGCAGTTAACAACAGTTGACTCACTTCATTAATTTTTACATATCACAGAAG